>NC_052156.1:93518563-93818563 GCF_902713615.1 Scyliorhinus canicula
CTCTCTCTCTCTCTCTCTCTCTCTCTCTCTCTCTCTCTCTCTCTCTCTCTCTCTCTCTCTCTCCTCTCTCTCTCTCTTCTCCTCTCCCTTCCCCCCCCCCCCCCCCCCCAAACGTTTCGGGCATGCCCAAAACATATGAATGACCTTAGCCGGCATGGGAATTGAAGCCGCAAAGCAGTTAGTTACATGGGGGCAGCACGGTAGCATGGTGGTTAGCATAAATGCTTCACAGCTCCAGGGTCCCAGGTTCGATTCCCGGCTGGGTCACTGTCTGTGCGGAGTCTGCACGTCCTCCCTGTATGTGCGTGGGTTTCTTCCGGGTGCTCCGGTTTCCTCCCACAGTCCAAAGATGTGCGGGTTAGGTGGATTGGCGATGCTAAATTGCCCGTAGTGTCCTAAAAAGTAAGGTTAAGGGGTGGGGTGGGGGGGGTTGTTGGGTTATGGGTATAGGGTGGATACGTGGGTTTGAGTAGGGTGATCATTGTTCGGCACAACATCGAGGGTCGAAGGGGCTGTTCTGTGCTGTACTGTTCTATGTTCTATTTGCTGGCCCCCTGCACACCTCGCACCCCTGTCCTCTACGCCAAAAAGCTTGCTCATCCGGGCCACCGTCATGTGTGCCCGGTGGACTACCTTAAATTGTACCAGCCTGAGCCTGGCACATGATGAGGACATATTGACTCTGCTCAAGGCATCCGGCCACAGACTTGCCTCTCTCTCTTTCCCCCAGCTCATCTTCCCACTTGCTCTTTAGTTCCTCTATCTGAGTTATCTCCGACTTCATGAGTTCTTTGTAGATATCCAATACCTTCCCCTCTTCCACCCATATTCTAGAAACTACCCTGCCCTGTATCCCCTGTGGCGGTAGAAGTGGAAAGGTCGAAACCTGCCTTCGCAAAATATCCCGTACCTGCAGATACCTGAATCCGTTTCCTGCTGGCAATTCAGATTTCTCCTATAAATCCTTCTATCAGGGGAAGCTCCCATCTATGAATAAATCTCCCATCCTCTCGATCCCTGCTCTCTGCCACCTCCGAAACCCCCCATCCAATCTTCCCGGTGCAAACCGATGGTTGTTTCAAAGTGGGGCCCAGACCGATGCTCCTTCCTTTCTCAGATGCTTCTCAACTGCCCCCAGACTCTCAGGGCCTTGTGGCGTTAAGGGCCGGCGAGAATGGCAGAGGTGCCATCATCAATGTCCCCAGACTTGCGCCTTACACGATGCCGCCTCTACTCGTTTCCCACTACCCACTTCCTAATCATGGCTATATTTGTCGCCCAGTAATAGTTGCTAAAGTTTGCCAGTGCCAGCCCACCCTCCCCTCGACTACTCTTCAGCAACACTTGGGGGGTTTTACCAGCCCACACAAAACCCAAAATCACCTTGTTTACCCATTTAAAAAAAAGACCCTTGGGATAAAGATGAGGAAGCACTGGACAACAAACAGAACTCTGGTGAGGACCGTCATTTTCACGGTCTGTACCCTTCCCGCCAATGACCGGGGGGTCAGATTTAGCTTATGTAATGTCCCCCATTCCCATGCCACCTGGATTCCCATATAGCGGAAGCTCCCTCCCACCAATCTAAACGGCAGCTCTCCCAGTCTCCTCTCTGGATCGCGAACATATTCAATTTATACCCCGAAAACCCCCTAACGGGTCGGAAATATACAGGAGCAGGTCGTCTGTGTACAATGAGACCCTGTCTTGAACTTTGACAAAGAGTCATCGGACTCGAAATGCCACAGACAACAGCGGGGAGAGGGGACACCCTTGCCTTGTCCCTCGGTGCAGCTTAAAATAGCCCGACACCAGCCGATTCGTTCGTACACTTGCTACTGGTGCCTGGTACAGCAGCCGAACCCATCAATGAAGCCCTGCCCAAACTCAAACCGTCCTAACACCTCCCAAAAATGTTTCCACTCCACCTGGTCAAAGGCCTTTTCCGCATCCATTGCAACCACCACATCATGATAACATTTAAGAGCCTTCTAACGTTGGCCATTAGCTGCCTGCCCTTAACAAGCCCTCTCTGGTCTTCCCCTTTCACCTCCGGAAACAGTCTTCTATCCTTGAGGAAAAGGTTTTAGCCAGCAGTTTAGCATCAACATTCAATAGGGAGATTGGCCTATATGACCCACATTATGACCCACATAACTTTGGGTCCTTCTCCCACTTCAGGATCAGTGAGATTGAGGCCTGTGACATTGTTGGTGGAAGGATACCCCGCCCCCTTGCCTCATTAAATGCCCTCACCAACAGCGGGCCCAACATCTCGTAGAACTTCTTGTAGAATTCCACTGGGTAGCCGTCTGGTCCCGGGACCTTACCCGACTGCATGGCCTCCAGTCCCTCTGCTATTCTTCAATTCCAATTGGGGCTCCCAACCCCTCCAACAACCCTTCCTCCACCTTCAGAAATTTCCACTCATCCAGGAACTGCCTCATCCCCTCCACCCCAGCTGGGGTTCCGACTCATATAGCCGACTATAAAACTCTTTAAACACCCCGTTCACCCCGGCTGGGTCGAAGACCGTGCTCCCTCCTCTGTCCTTCACTTTTCCTATCTCCCTGGCCATCTCCCTTTTACTCTGCTGGTGTGCAAGCATCCTGCTGATCTTTTGTCCATACTCGTAATTCGCTCCCCTCGCCTTCCTTAATTGCTCCACCGCCTTCTCTGTAGATAACAGACCAAATTCCATCTGTAGCTTCTGCTGCTCTTCAATAACTCTGCATCCGGGGCCTCCGAATGTCTCCTGTCCATCTGGAGTATTTCCCCAACCAACCTATCTTTCACTGCTCACTTCACCTTTTCCCTATGGGTATCGAGATTAGCTCCCCCCTAACTACTGCCTTCAGCGCTTCCCAAACCATTGCTGCCGAGACTTCCCCCGTGTCATTTAATTCCAGAGTTCTGGACAGACTCCTTCCTCCTTCACCTGCCCGCACACCCCCTCATTCGCTAACAGTCCCATGTCCAATCTCCATTGCGGGCGCTGACCCCCCCCCCCCCCCCCCCCCCCGGCAACAATTTCCCCTGTCTCAAATGTCACAAGTTAGTTGATCAGGATCGCAACCCCCCTAGTCTTAGAGTCCAACCCCAAATGAAATACTTGACTGACCCACCTCTTCCTCAACCTGGTCTGATCTATTACCCTGAGGTGTGTCTCCTGTAGAATTGCCATGTCCGCCTTCAATTCCCTCAAAAATTCCCTCAAATGCGCGAACACCCGAGCCCTCTTAACCGGCCCATTCAGCCCTTTAACGTTCCATGTGATCAGCCTGGTCAGGTAGCCCCCACCCATGGCGCCAGACATCCAACTCCTGTTGTCCTCCCTCTCCCCCTGCTTGAACATACATATTTAAAACATTACAGTCCCTAATAAACACACAGAAGAAAACATCCCCCCACCCTCCCCCACTGGAACAAAGTTAACTTACAGATCTGAGCAACTGCCCAAAAATTATTACAGAAAGCACTGCATGTACAGTTCAAAACAAAAATAACCTTTACAGAATCGGTACAGCAATACCGTCCCCCAAGGTTCAGTGTCCTCAAACACCTGCCAGCCTTTTACCTTTGACAAAATCCATCGCCTCATCCGGTGATTCAAAGTTATGTTCTTGACCCTCATAGGTGACCCACAAACGCGCTGGATATAACATTCCGAACTTCACCCCTTCTTGAAGAGGGCTGATTTCATCTTATTTAATCCAGCTCATCTTTTGGCCAGTTCCGCACCTAGGTCCTGGTAGATGCACAACTCACAGTTCTCCCACTTACAGCTCTAAGTCTGCTTGGCTCACCGCTAAGTCTGTTCTTTGTCCAGGAACCGGTGCATTTGCACCACCATCGCCCTCGGCAGTTCATTCACTCGCGGCTTACTCGCAAGCACTCTATGAACTCGGTCCACTTCCAAGGGTCGAGTAAATGCCTCATCCCCCATCAACTTTTCCAGCATACTTGTCACATATGTCCTTGCGTCCCATCCCTCGCTGCCCTCCGGGAGGATGACGATCCTCAGGATATATATCCGGGACCTGTTCTCCAGATCCTCCACCTTCTCCTGCAGCCTTTTCTGGTGGCCCCTCATCAGCCCCACCGCTGCCCCCAATGTGGTTGAATGGTCCTCGTGCTCGGCCACCTTCTCCACCTTCTGGATCGCCAGTCCGTGGCCACCCGATCGATCGTTGGCTTAAACGGGTCTAACCCTTCCTTCTTTTGCTTGGCGAAGCTCTCCTGAATGAACTTCACCAACTGTACTTTTGACCACTGTACCACCAAACCGGGATCTTGCCCCTCCGCCATGCTTTCCCGTGCTGCAGGTTCTGCACTCTCCTTTGCTCGACTATTTCTTCTTATACGACCACTTCTGGTCCACGTCTCCATATACTGGTGAGGGATTTCTCCTCACTGTCTCACTTCACCGATTTTCCCAATAAAATTCCAAAAAATCGGGAGAAAAGATCAGAGAAGTCCATCGCAAATGGGAGCTACCAAATACGCGACCTCTTACTCCATGGCCGCCACCGTAAGTGTCCTGTTTTTATAATCAACAATAGAGAGAGCACGATCTCCACCTCTAACACTTTCAATATGTATCATTCATTATATAGATAGAGATCTCCAGCTTTATAACACTGTATTCAATCTGTATCATTGACGACATCGATAGAGATCTTCAGCTCTAACCCTATATTCAGTCTGTATCATTGACGATATTGAGGTCCCCAGCTCTAACCCTGCACTGATTGATTGATATTTATTGCTACATGTACCGAAGTACAGTGAAAAGTATTTTTCTGCAGCCAAGGGAACGTACATAGTAGACAAAAGAATAATTGATAGAGTACATTGACAATGGTACACCAACAAATAGTGATTGCTTACAGTGCGGAAGAAGGGCCAAACAAGAACAGCATAGGGCGTCGTGAATAATGTTCTTACAGGCAACAACACCATCTCCACAATAGTCCTCAACATCGGGGCCACGCAAGAATGTGTGCTGAGTCCTCTACTGTACTCCCTATACACACCCGACAGGGAACAGATCAGTCCAAGGGAGAGTTGTTGAAGTGACTAGTAGCTGTGGGGAAGAAGCTGTTCCTATGTTTGGATGTGCGGGTCTTCAGACTTCTGTATCTTTTGCCTGATGGAATGGTCTGGAAGAGGACAAAGTCTGGGTGTGAGGGGTCACTAACAATGCTATCTGCCTTCCTGACGCAGCGAGAGGTGTAGACAGAATCAATGGGAGGATGGCAAGCTTGTGTGCTGCGTTGGGCTGAGTTCACCACACTCTGCAGTTTCTTGCGATCTTGGACCGAACAATTGCTATACCAAGCTGTGATGCAGCTGGATAGGATGCTTCTATAGCACATCTGGAGACGTTTGTGAGAGTCAATGCAGACATGCCGTAGGAAGCAGAGATGTTGTTGGGCTTTCTTGACTGTTGCATCAACGTGAGTGGACCAGGACAGACTGTTGGTGATGGTGACCAACTATCGACCGTCTCCACTTCGGAACCATTGATGTAGACGGGAGAGGGGGGTGTGTCGTACTATGCTTCCTGAAGTCAGTGATCAGTTCATTGGTCTTTCTGACATTTAGTGAGAAGTTGTTTTCGGTGCACCATGCAACCAAGTGATCTATCTCACTTCTGCAGTCTGATTTGTCGTTGTTTGAGATACGACCCACCACAGCCGTATCAAATGTAAGCTTATAGATTGAATTAGAGTTGAACCTTGCCACACAGTCGTGTGTATATCGGGAGTACAGTAGAGGACTGAACACACAGCCTTGCGGGCCTCGGTGTTGAGGATTATTGTGAGGGAGTTGCTGTTACCTATCCTGACAGATTGCTGTCTGTTGGTGACGAAGTCGAGGATCCAGCTGCATAGGGAAGGGTCAAATTCATAGTACATAATACATAGAACATACAGTGCAGAAGGAGGCCATTCGGCCCATCGAGTCTGCACCGGCCCATTTAAGCCCTCACTTCCACCTTATCCCCGTAACCCAATAACCCCTCCTAACCTTTTTGGTCACAAAGGGCAATTTATCATGGCCAATCCATCTAACCTGCACGTCTTTGGACTGTGGGAGGAAACCGGAGAACCCGGGGGAAACCCACGCGGACACGGGGAGAATGTGCAGACTCCGCACAGACAGTGACCCAGCAGGGAATCGAAGCTGGGATCCTGGCACTGTGAAGCCACAGTGCTATCCAATTGTGCTCCCGTGCTGCCCAAGGTTGCAGAGTTTGGTTATTAGTCTTGTCGGGATAATGGTGTTGAAGGCGGAGCTGTAGTCTACGAACAGCAGTCGGTGTCCTTGTTGTCGAGATGTTCGAGTGTTGATTGTAGGGCCAGAGAGAAAGCATCTGCTGTGGATTGGTTGTTGCGGTAGGCAAACCGCGATGGATTGAGACCATCTGGGAGGCTGGCGTTGATCCGTCTCGTGACTAGCCGCTCAAAGCATTTCATGATAACAGACGTCAGGGCCACCGGTCGGTATCATTGAGGCAGGCTATCTTGTTCTTCTTTGGGACTGGTATTATGGTGGTCTTCTTGAAGCAGTAGGGACTTCAGAGTGGAGGAATGAGGTGTTGAAGATATCTGTGATGTGGAGATGCCGGCGTTGGACTGGGGTGAGCACAGTAAGAAGTCTTACAACACCAGGTTAAAGTCCAACAGGTTTGATTCAAACACGAGCTTTCGGAGTGCGGCTCCTTCCTCAGGTGAATGGCGAGGTATGTTCCAGAAACATTTATATCGACAAAGTCAGAGATGCTGGACAATGTTTGGAATGCAGGCATTTGCAGGTAATCAAATCATTACAGATGCAGGGAGAGGGATAATCACAGGTTGAAGAGGTGTAAATTGTCTCAAGCCCGAACAGTTGGTAGGATTTTGCAAGTCCAGGCCTGATGGTGGGGGGTGGATGTAATGCGACATGAATCCAAGATCCCTGTTGAGGCCGCACTCATGCGTGCGGAACTTAGCTATAAGTTTTTGCTCGGCAATTCTGCGTTCTCGCATGTCCTGAAGACCGCCTTGGAGAACGCTTACCCGGAGATCAGAGGCTGAATGCCCTTGACTGCTGAAGTGTTCCCCGACTGGAAGGGAACATTCCTGCCTGGTGATTGTTGTACGATGCCCGTTCATTCGTTGTCGCAGTGTCTGCATGGTCTCGCCAATGTACCACGCTTTGGGACATCCTTTCCTGCAGCGTAAGAGGTAGACTACATTGGTTGAGTCGCACGAGTATGTGCCGCGTACCTGGTGGGTGGTGTTACCACGTGTAAAACCTCAACAGGGATCTTGGATTCATGTCGCATTACATCCACCCCCCACCATCAGGCCTGGACTTGCAAAATCCTACCAACTGTTCGGGCTTGAGACAATTTACACCTCCTCAACCTGTGATTATCCCTCTCCCTGCATCTGTAATGATTTGATTACCTGCAAATGTCTGCATTCCAAGCATTGTCCAGCATCTCTGACTTTGTCTATATAAATATTTCTGGAACATACCTCGCCATTCACCTGAGGAAGGAGCCGCGCTCCGAAAGCTCGTGTTTGAATCAAACCTGTTGGACTTTAACCTGGTGTTGTAAGACTTCTTACGAAGATATCTGTGAATACATACCAGATGCTCAGCACAGGCTCTGAGTGCTCGCCCAGGGACTCCGTCGGGGCCCATCACTTTCCGCGGGTTTACTTCCAAGAAGGCAGCTCTTAGCTCCGAGGCTGTGATGGTGGATATGGGTGTGTCCAAGGCTGTTGTGGAGGGTGGCACTGCGCATTGGCTGACTGTTCAAAGTGGGTGTAGAACTTATTCAATTCATCGGGGAGGGCTGCTCCAGCCCCAGAGATTCTGCCTGCCCTTGCTTTGTAGCCTGTGATCTCATGTAAACCCTGCCATAGTCGTCGTGGGTTTATGACATTGGCCTGGGACTCTTGATTTTTAAAACACATTTAGAGTACCCAATTCATTTTTTCCAATTAAGGGGCACTCTAGCATGGCCAATCCACCTACTCTGCACATCTTTGGGTTCTGGTGGTAAAACCCACGCAAACACGAGGAAAATGTGCAAACTCCACACGGACAGTGACCCAAAGCCGGATCGAACCTGGGATCTCGGTGCTGTGAGGCAGCAATGCTAACCATGGTGCCACCGGGCTGCCCCGGGACTGTAGCTTGATGTGGTATTGTCTTTTGGTGTCCCTGGTGGCTTTCCGTATGTCGTGCCTGGATTTCTTTTATAGTTCAGGGCCATCAGACTTGAACGCCTCTGTACGGCACTTTAGCAGGGAGTGAACCTTTTGGTTTAGCCAGGGTTTCCGATTGGGGAATACCCGTATTGTCTTCTTTGCTACACAGTCCAAGACACACTTACTGATGAAGTCTGTGACGGTGGTTGCGTACTCGCCGAGGTTCGCTGCCGCCGCCTTGAATATTGACCAGTCCACAGACTCCAAGCAATCGCGAAGAGTGTCGGTGATGCCTCAGACATCACTCCACGGTTTTCTTGACTGGTTTAGCACGCTTGAGTTGATGTTTGTAAGCTGGAAGTAGGAGTACCAACTTGGGGTCGGATTTGCCAAAGTGTGGTCAGGGAATGGAATGGTAGGCACCTTTGATGCTCGTGAAGCAGTGGCTCAGGGTGTTTGCACCTCTCGTGGGGCAGGAGGTATGTTCATGGAGTTGAATATTCAGTCTGTATCATTGACAATATAGCGATCTCCAGCTCTAACCCTGTATTCAGTCTGTATTGTTGACGATATAGATGGGGATCTCCAGCTCTAACCCTAATTTCAGTTTGTATCATCAACGATATAGATGGAGATCTCCAGCTCTAAACCTGTATTCAGTCTGCAGCATTGACGATATAAATAGAAATATCCAGCTCTTTTTTAAATATACATTTAGAGGACCACATTCTATTTTTTCAATTAAGGGGCAATTTAGTGTGGCCAATTAACCTACCCTGCATATCTATTTGGGATGTATGGTGAGACCCATGAAGACACGGGGAGAATGTGCAAACTCCACATGGACAGTGACCCGGGGCTGGGATCGAATCCGGATCCCCTTCTCCGTGAGGCAGCAGTGCTAACCACTGCTTACTGTGCTGCCCTGAGATCTCCAGCTCTAACCCTGTATTCAATCTGTATAATAGAACATAGAACATTACAGTGCAGTACAGCCCCATCGGCCCTCAATGTTGCGCCGACCTGTGAAACCCCTCTAAAGTCCCATCCAGGAGAGTTTTTTAGAGCAGTATGTAAATAGTCCAACTCGGGAAGGGGCCATACTGGACCTGGTATTGGGGAATGATCCCAGGTGGTTGATGTTTCAGTCAGTGATTACTTTGGGAATAGCGATCACAATTCCGTAAGTTTTAGAATACTCATGGAAAAGGACAAGAGTGGTCCGAAAGGAAGAGTGCTAAATTGGGGAAAGGCAGAGTATAACAAAATTCGGCAGGAGCTAGGGAATGTGGATTGGGCGCAGCTGTTTAAGGGTAAATCCACATTTGAAATGTGGGAGTCTTTTAAGGAAAGGTTGATTAGAGTGCAGGACAGACATGTCCCTGTGAAAATGAGGGATAGAAATGGCAAGATTAGGGAACCATGGATGACGGGTGAAATTGTGAGACTAGCTAAAATGAAAAAGGAAGCATACATAAGATCGAGGCAACTGAAAACTGATGAAGCTTTGGAGGAACATCGGGAAAGTAGGACGAATCTCAAACGCGCAATAAAGAGGGCTAAAAGGGGTCATGAAATATCTTTGGCTAACAGGGTTAAGGAAAATCCCAAAGCCTTTTATTTGTATGTAAGGAGCAAGAGGGTAACTAGAGAAAGGATTGGTCACTTGACAACAGCCCCTTCACAAACCACCTTCAAATTAGGCTGACCGCACTGCATGTATGCAAATCTCCCCGGAACAGCCAATCAGTAGCTCCGCTCTGCTGGATGTATTCAGTTTGTATTATTGACGATCGTGCAAGTGAGATCTCCAACTCTAACCTGTATTCAGTTTGTATCATTGACGATCGTGCAAGTGAGATCTCCAACTCTAACCCTGTATTCAGTCTGTAACATTGACAATAGAGAGAGAGATCTGCAGCTCCAATCCTGTATTCAGTTTGTATCATTGACGATACCCGAAAGAGATCTCCAACTCTATCCTGTATTCACTCTGTTTCATTGAGGATATAGATAGAGATCTACAGGTCTAATCCTGTATTCAGTTTGTATCATTGACGATTCAGAAAGAGATCTCCAACTCTATCCTGTATTCACTCTGTATCATTGAGGATATGGATAGAGATCTGCAGCTCTAATCCTGTATTCAATCTGTATCGTTGACGATGTAGGTCGGGATCCAGCTCTAACCTTGTATTCAGTTTGTATCATTGATGGATTCGTACTTTGTTAATATATTTATGTGTCACCGCACTATATATTAATCTACAGAACTCGAGACTGAGCTTCTTGGGTAAAGTCAAGTATAGCTTTATTAATGTCAGTTTTAAAGTCTACTGATTTGTCCAACGCAAATGCAGATGGTTGAGTTGAATTCAAAATAGAATTCAGTTTGTGATAATTTCTTCAGATCAAAATGCACAATACAAAAATGAAACGAAAGAAAATAGCTGTTTGCAAAGCAAAGTAAGAATATGTTTCAAAGGTTAGGTCAAAGGTGAATTCAGAGAAAGCGAGCAAAGCTTTCTTCCGGTCTCGTAAGGAAATCATAATCTTTTGAGGCTCTGTCCCCTTTCTGACTGATTGGGTTAAAATAATTATAATTAATCTAATTGACCGAAATGTCTGACTACCAAGTTTAAAGAGATAACGTGACATTGGAGAATTTCTCTATGTTTCCATAATCTGGTGTGATCGAACCACCTGTTTCCCACCATGTTTTCTAGAACTGGGATGTTTGCCCAGTAATGATAACAATGAGTCTGTTCTGCAACGTGGATAGTTAGTTTGAAAACTGACTTCCTTATCATATTTTTTCCCCATGCTCTCAGCATTCTCTGCTGTCATGGCTAATTTTTAATAGTATAATGTCACTAAATCATTTCTTCCCTTAAACTTTTATTACCTATTGAAAAGTAGGTTTCTATCAATTATTGACAATATAGATAGAGATCTCCAGCTCTAAACCTGTATTCAATCTGTATCGTTGACGATATAGATGACGATGTAAAGTAACTCTAAAGTTATGATGGAATAAATGGCATGTTCTTTTTCTAGGTCTATGACACTTCAGATGGAACTCTAATTCAACCACTCAAGGGACACAGGGACACTGTATACTGTGTGGCCTATGCTAAGGATGGTATGTATGTCTGACTACTATTCATTGAAGCTATTTATTGGAGCCTTGTTTTTCATTTGTTTAATTTTATTTCGCCCCTCTCATTTTCTCCATCTGCGTTAGTGACAATCCCTTTATTCTGTTGTACAATATTCTTCTTAACTATACCTGAGCACATCAGCTCCAATTGGACTCATTCTTTGATAGCTTGTTTTTATCAGGAGCGCTCTCTACAGAAATTGTGGCTTGATGTACATATACTAAGTAAACCCTGACTGAATTTGTCTTTGAAAGCTGAGTGTGAATCCACAGGTTTGGTAGTCCTCTGTTGATAAGACCAGAAGACCATCAATCCCGCCTGAAGAGACCATAAGATACAGGAGACGAATTAGGCCATTCAGCCCATCAGGTAAATGGACCATTCAATCGTGGCTGATGTCGCAGAAGCATAGAATAATACAGTGCAGAAGAGGCTCTTCGGCCCATCGATCTGCACCGACACATGAAAGGCATCTGACCTGTCTACCTAATTCCATTTGCCTACGCTTTGCCCATAACCTTGAATGTTATGACGTGACAAGTACTCATCCAGGTACATTTTAAAGGATGTGAGGCAACCATCCTCCCAGGCAATGCATTCCAGACCATCACTACCCTATGGGTAAAAACACTTTTCCTCCTAAACCTTCTACTTAACTTGAACTTGCGCCTCCTCGTAACTAACTCTTCTAAATGGAACAGCTGCTCCCTATCTACCCTCTCCACATCCCTGATAATCTTGTACACCTCGATCAGGTCGCCCCTCAGTCTTCTCTGCTCCAGTGAAAACAACCCAAACCTATCCAACCTCTCTTCATAATTTATATATTTTATCCTAGGCAACATCCTGGTGAATCGCCTCTGCACCCCCTCCAGTGCAATCACATCCTTCCTTTTTTTTTAAATAAATGTTTTTAATTGGGTTTTTGAATAAAGTATATTTACAGTTATGTACACAGAATAAAATACATATATATATAGAAGAGAAGAAAACACAAAAAAAACTGATGGGATATTATGCATTAGCTCAATAACAGTAACTCTGTACAGTTAACAATATTATTTTTAACACATAAGTAGGCACCTGTTTGGGGGGGGAGGGGGAAACTGGGGAGGTACATATACATTTGGGTGCTGGAGAAACCCTTTCAGTAGTTATGTCCAATACAGAGAGGGCAATACGCGAATGGATCTGGTGTTGGTGTTGTTACTTCTCCCGGAAGGTTTTCGCTGCCGTTGTCGTCTCGTGTTCACCTTCGCTTCGGCCGTTTGTCCCGTCTTTGGCCCATATTTTCCTTGCTCTCTGTTCCTGTATTTGCTAAGTTTGTTATCGTTTACCGTCCCCTCCTTCCGGCAATCATGCCCTTGCCTCCCCCCACCTCTCTGGTTCCCCTCTATTGTTCCCTGTCTCCTCCCTCTTCTTCCCCCCCCCCCCCCCCCCCCCCAACCCCTTCCCTCCTCCCCTTCTCCTGTGGTTCGCCTTTCATTTCTCTTCGGTTTAGCTGCCCCCTCTCCCCCTTTCTATCCCTCCCCCTCACGCCTTGGCTACTTTCCCCTAATTCGTGGCTGCCTGTCTATTCTTCTGCCTGTTTGTTGGCCACAAACAGGTCCTGGAACAATTGGGTGAATGGCTCCCCCGTTCCGTGGAAGCTGTCGTCTGACCCTCGGACGGCGAATTTGATTGTCTCCATTTGGAGAGATTCTGAGAAGCCGGGCAGCCAGTTTGCAGCTTTGGGTGGTGCTGCTGACCCCCAGCCGAACAGGATTCTACAGCGGGTGATCAGGGAGGCAAAGGCAAGGGCGCCCACCCTCATCCCCAGGAATAGATCTGGTTGGTCTGATACCCCGAAGGCCGCCACTTTTGGGCATGGCTCCACCCTCATCCTCACCACTTTGGACATTGCCTCGACGAAGGCTGTCCAGTACCCCGCAAGTCTGGGGCACGACAAGAACGTGTGGGCGTGGTTGGCCGGGCCTCCTTGGTACTGTTAACATCTATCTTCAACCTCCGGGAAGAACCTACTCATACGAGTTCTTAGGCACTATGTACCATTTTTTAGTTGCGTCAGGCTGAGCCTTGCGAACGTGGAGGTGGAGTTGACCCTATGCAGTGCTTCGCTCCAGAGTCCCCACCCTACTTCAATCCCCAGGTCCTCCTCCCATTTGTTTCTTGTTGCGTCCAGTACAGTGTCGGCTCTTTCTACCAGTCGGTCATACATGTCACGACAGTTCCCTTTATCCAGGATGCTTGCGTCAAGTAACTCTTCCAGTAAGGTCTGTCGTGGCGGTTGTGGGTATGTCCTTGTCTCCTTTCGTAGGAAGTTTTTGAGTTGCAGGTACCTTGACTTGGTCCCCCTGGCTAGCTGGAATTTCTGTCGGTTCGTCCAGTTAAACTGTTGAAAAAACTCTTCCTATCTTCTTTTATATTACTAGCTAGCTTGCACACATACTTCATCTTCTCCCTCCTTATTGCTTTTTTAGTTGTCCTCTGCTCGTTTTTAAAGGCTTGCCAATCCTCTGGCTTCCCACTAATTCTCGCCACTTTGTCGGCTTTTTCTTTAGCTTTTATGCTGTCCTTGACAGCCATGGATGCCTTGTCTCCCCCTCAGCATGTTTCCTCCTCCTTGGAATGAATTTCTGTTGTGCCTGCAGAATAACCCCCCAAAACTCCTGCCGTTGCTGTTCCACTTTCTTCCCTGCTCGGCTCCTTTTCCAATCAACTCTGGCCAGCTCCTCCCTCATGTCTTTGCAGTTACCCTTATTTAATTGCAATACCATTATATCTAATTTCAGCTTCTGCCTTTCAAACTGCAGTGTAAATTCTATCATATTGTGGTCACTGCTTCCTAAGGCCTTCACCTTAAGGTCCCTCAGCAAGTCTGCCTCATTACACATCACCAAATCCAGAATTGCCTGTTCCCCAGTTGGCTCTGTCACAAGCTGCTCCAAAAAAACATCTCTTTAGACATTCCACAAGTTTCTTTTCTTGGGATCCACTACCAACATGATTTTCCCAGTCCACCTGCATATTGAAGTCCTGCATGATTATTGTAATATTGCCTTTTTTACATGCCTTTTCTATCTCCTGATTTATTTTCTGCCCCACATCCTGACTACTCTACATAACTCCCATCAGGGTCTTTTTACTTTTGTAATTCCTCAACTCTACCCACAGAGATTCTATGCCTTCTGACCTATATCGCTCCTTGCTATCAATTTAACTTAATTCCTTACTAACAATGCAACCCAGCCTCCTTTGCCCATCTGCCTGTCCTTTCGATAGGACACATATCCTTGGATATTTAGATCCCAGCCCTGAAACCCTTCCAGCCACTTCTCTGATGCCCACAACATCATACCGGCAATTTCAATGTGCCCAACAAGCTCATTTACCTTGTTCCGTATACTGTGCGCATTTAGGTACAACACCCTTAATCCTGCATTGACCACCTCCGTTTTCACACTTGTCACCTTTTTTGCTTTGCTTGAGGGTGATGTTCTTTTATTTTCGTTCTCTATTTCCCCTTCAGTTATTACACCTTCTAAGCTCACATTCTGGTTCCCACCCCACTGCCATACTAGTTTAAATCCTCCCGAGTGAATTTAGCAAACCTCCCAGTCAGGATATCAGTGCCTCTCCGGTTTAGATGTAATCCGCCCTTCTTGTACAGGTCCCACCTGCCCCGGAAGTGATCCCAATGGTCCAAAAATCTGAAACCTTTCCTCCCACACCACCAGTTTAGCCACGTGTTTAGCTGCACTATGCTCCTATTTCTAGCCTCAATGGCACGTGACACAGGGAGTAATTCTGAGATTACAACCCTAGAGATCCTGCTTTTTAACTTGCTGCCTAACTCCCTGAACTCCTTCTGCAGGACCTCATCACTCTTCCTGCCTATGTCGTTATGTGTACTATGACCTCTGGCTGTTCACCCTCCCCCTTCGGGATGTCCTGTGTTCGTTCAGAGACATCCTTGACCCTGGCACCAGGGAGGCAACATACCATCCTGGAGTCTCTTTCACGTCCACAGAAGCGCCTTGTTAAACATTTAGCTGCATTAGTAGAAAGAGTCAAAAGGTTCTGCTGCTTTTCCACAAAACACCATTAATTTCCTTCAACAGACTTTGCACAAAACTTTAGCATCACATCACCTGACCCAAAGGCCACCTGAAGCCTCTTTACATATTAGTGTCAATTATTGGATGCTTAACATAAATGAGACAACTAATTGGAATGTCTCTTAACCCATTACTTAACACGCCTTTCTGTGCCCCTTACTGTAGAGTCCCCTATAACTATCGCTCTCCTGCACTTTGCCCTCCCCTGCTGGGTAACAGAGCCAGTTGTGGTGCCACTGTTCAGGCTGCTGTTGTTTTCCCCTGATAGGCTATCCCCCCAACAGCATCCAGAGCGGTATACCTGTTAGAGAAGGGGGCAACCACAGGGGATTCCTATGCTGACTGCCTGCCCTTTCTAGTGGTCACCCATTAATCTGCCTGCACCTTGGGTGTGACCACGTCTCTATAACTCCTATCTATGACATTTCCGCCACCTGCATGCTCCTGAGTGCATCCAACTGCTGCTCCAACCAGGATCTCCAGCAGGATATAGATAGGTTGCAAAACTGGGCAGAGAAATGGCAGATGGGATTAAACCTGGACAAATGCAAGCTGATACATTTTGGTATATCCAATTCAGGTGGGAGGTATAAAATAAATGGCAGAACCATCAGGAGCATAGACATACAGGGAGACCTGGGAGTGCAGGTCCACAGATCCTTAAAAGTGGCAGCACAGGTGGAAATGGTGGTCACGAAAGATTTGGAGTGCTTGCCTTCATCGGACGGGACATTGAGTATAAGTGATAAGTGTTCGCAAATTATGTTACATTTATATAGAACGTTGGTTAGGCCAGATTTAGAATACTGTGTCCAATTCTGGTCACCACACTATCAGAAGGACATGGGGTTTTGGAGAGAGCATAGAAAAGGTTTACCAGGATGTGCCTTGTATGGAGGGCATTAGCTATGAGGAGAGATTGAATAAACTGAGATTGTTCTCCCGAGAAAGACGGAGGCTGAGGGGCGACCCCTCTCCGTGGAGCCATCTATGTCACTTATATAAATGACAAACAATAGGGGACCCAACACAGATCCCTGTGATCCGCCACTGGACACTGGCTTCCAATCACTAAAGTAGCCATCTGTCATCGCCCTCTCTCTCCTAAAGCTAAGTCGATTTTGAATCCACTTAATTAAGTTACCCTGAATACCATGTGCATGTAACCTTTGAGGCCTTTTACCAAGGGTTGTACTCCTCAGAACCCCCAGCAGGGGAATCGGGGTTGAAATGGTTCCTCGATGGACTGGACATGCCAGTTGTGGGGGAGGACAGAAAACGGGGCTTGGAAGCACCACTAGAACGAGGAGAGGTCATGGAGAGTATTAGCTCCATGCAGGCGGAGAAGGTGCCGGGACTGGATGGATTCCCAGCGGACGTCTACTAAAAACTTGCGACAGCACTGGCCCCGTACCTGCAGGAGATGTCAGATTCGCTGGCTAGGGGCACACTGCCACCTACACTAGCACAGGCCTCAATCTTGTGAATACCTAAGAAAAACAAAGACCCAACGGAATGTGAGTCATACAGACCCATCTCACTACTAAACGTAGACGCAAAAATC
Organism: Scyliorhinus canicula; assembly: GCF_902713615.1. Taxonomy (NCBI): domain Eukaryota; kingdom Metazoa; phylum Chordata; class Chondrichthyes; order Carcharhiniformes; family Scyliorhinidae; genus Scyliorhinus; species Scyliorhinus canicula. The sequence continues at coordinate 93,535,620 of NC_052156.1, forward strand.
ATAGCCAACGGCTGGAGGACTGCATTCCAGAGGTGGTCGCAGAGGACCAGACAGGCTTTGTCAAAGGTAGACAGCTAACCTCGAACATCTGGCTCCTGCTGAACGTGATAATGACTCCATCCGGGGAGAGAATACCAGAGGTGATCGTCTCCCTCGAAGCAGAAATGGTCTTCGACAGAGTCAAATGGCATTACCTCAAAGAGGTACTGGAGCGGTTCAGACTCGGATCAGGGTTCACCTCCTGGGTGTAGCTCCTATACAACGCTCTCATGGTGAGTGTATGGTCAAATAACAACAACTCCCAGTACTTCCAACTGCACAAGGGCACCAGGCAGGGATGCCCGCTCTCCCCGCTGCTGTTCGCTCTTGTGATCGAGCCATTAGCAATTGCTCTCAGTGCAGCAAAAAGCTGGAGGGGATCTGAAGGGGCGGCAGAGAGCACAGAGTCTCGCTTTATGCAGATGACCTGCTCCTCTACATCTTGGATCCACAAAGCAACATGGAAGGAATCATTGCGTTCCTGAAAGAGGTTGGTGCCTTTTCGGGCTTCAAACTTAACATGAGCAAAAGCGAGATCTTCCCAGTGAACCCACAATTGGGAGGGGCAGCACTAGTGGGACTGCTGTTTAAACAAGCCCGACACAAATTCCGCTCCAACTCACTCATGACTGGATGAGGATCCACAAATGGAACCTGACCAGTCTGACAGAGGACGTCAAAAAGGACCTGCAAAGATGGAACACGCTCCCACTTTCCCTCGTGGGGAGAGTGCAGACGTTCAAAATGATCGTGCTGCCCAGATACCTCTTCCTGCTTAGATCTGTTCCGATCTATATCCCAAGGTCTTTTTCAACTCACTGGACAAATTAATCATGGCGTTCATATGGAGTGAGGGGGAAGAATGCTAGGATCCCAAAGAAGGTCCTACAGAAAACAATCCGGGGTGGGCTTGCCCTCCCAAACCTACAATTCTACCACTGGGCGGCAACAACAGAACGAGTAAGGGGATGGATTAAAGAACCAGCAGCCGAGTGGGTGCGTGTGAAGGAGGCCTCCTGCAGAGGGACCTCACTCCGGGCCCTCGCCACAGTGGCACTGCCACCCCCAACCAAAAAGCACTCCAGCAACCCAGTGGTATTAGCCACCCTCCAACCTGGAACGAACTATGGCAGCAATTTGGCCTGACCTAAATGTCCGACAAAGTCTCCATCTGCAACAACCATAGGTTTGTACCAGCGCTCACCTTTAAAAAGTGGAGACAGGTTGGTGGGGGGAACACTGACAGTTAGGGACCTATACACCCACGGCAGGGTCACAACACTGGAAGAACTGACGGAGAGATTTCAACTAGCAAGGGGCAATGAACCAAGATACCTGCAGCTTAAAAACTTCCCATGGAAGGAGACAAGGACGTACCCACGACCACCACGACAGACACTACTAGAGGAGTTACTTGACGCAAACATTCTAGGTAAAGGAAACTAGCGACATGTATGAACGACTGGTAGAGAGGGCCGACACTGCACTGAACGCAACGAGGAGGAACTGGGAGGAAGACCTGGGGCTTAAAATAAGGTGGGGACTCTGGAATGAAGCACTACAAAGGCTCAACTCCACTTCCACGTGCGCAAAACTCAACCTAACGCAACTAAAAATGCTACATAGAGTCCCCTTAACAAGAACCCGGATGAGTAGGTTCTTCCTGGAGGTGGAGGACAGATGTGAATGGTGCCAAGCAGGCCCGGCCAACCACGTCCACATGTTCTGGTCTAGCCCCAGACTTGCTGGGTACTGGACAGCCTTCTTCGAGGCAATGCCGAAGTGGTAGGGGTGAGGGTGGAGCCGTGCCCAAAAGTGGCCGTCTTCGGGATATCAGACCAGCCAGAAATCTTCATGGGGAGAAGGGTGGACAGCCTTTGTCTTCCTGACCGCCCGCTGTAGAATCCCGCTTGGCTGGCGGTCAGCAGCACCACCCAAAGCTGCAGACTGGCTGACCGACCTAGCAGAATCTCTCCAAACGGAGAAAATCAAATTCGCCATCCCAGGGCTGGATAATGGCTTCTTCAGAACACGGGACTCATTCACCCAACTGTTCCGGGACCAACAATTTTGTGACCAACAAACAAGTTGATAAATAATCAAGTATCCAAGAGCCAGGGGAAAGTAGCCAAAACATGAGAAAAGGGAAGGAAGGAGGGAAAGACCCGGGGTGAAGGGGGGACCAGTGCAAGAGGGGGTTATAATGCACAAATAGTTTTTCTGAATTCAGCACAACTGACAATTAGATTGGGAGTCTCCTGGTCTGTGAAAAGGACTTGTTGCATTCCAGCTTTACTCCTGATTGTGCTAACTTGTGATATCATGGCTTGTAAAATGAATCCAATAAAGAACAAATGAGCAGATGATTTGGATGACCGTATACTGATGGCATACTATGTTATTTAGTTTTGAGTCTGCAATTGTGAAACTGAAATTGCTACCTTTTTGAGAATGAAAATTAATTTTAGCTTGTTTGTTTTTCCTGAATTAATTGGCTACAATCATCTTAGGTAAACGATTTGCATCGGGTTCCACTGACAAGAGTATTATAATCTGGACATCTAAACTAGAAGGCATCTTGAAATATACGTGAGTTCCTGTTGTTTGTTTCTTTTTCTTCTGAACTGATCGTCGTGAAGCTCTTGAAAGTACTTTTACATCAAAGTGAAAAATAAATTGTGACTTAACAACTGGTGTCATTAAGCCAATTATTGAGTCTCTGTTTCGAAATGAACAGAAGAAAATAAAGAAGGAAGTACCACTATCTTTCTCTTAGCATTGCTTGCAGGTCCAGGAGAAGTTGAGACAGTAAGTGGGAGGTAGAAACAGGAGCAAAGGACACTTGGTAGGCAGGTGCTGAAGCTCTCCAAGGAGCAGTGAGCACAGGAGTCTAGGGTCAAAACGGGGTGGCGGGAGATGCAAAGAGTCGGAGTCTGTGGGTAAATTAGTTTGTGGTTATGTTACTGGATTAGTAATCCAGAGGCCAGGATTAATGATCATGGGATGAGTTCGCAAATCAACTTGGCACTTTGGGACTTTGAACTCAATTAATTAGATAAATTGATTTAAAAAGCTAGTATCGGTAATGGAGACCACAAAACTATTCGAAAGTCGTTAAAAGATCAATCGTCAGATCAAGTCCAAGTTGGGGCAGCACAGTAGCATAATGGTTAGCACAGTTGCTTCACAACTCCAGGGTCGCAGGTTCGATTCTTGGCTTGGGTCACTGTCTGTGCGGAGTCTACACGTTCTCCCCATGTCTGCGTTGGTTTCCTCCGGGTGCTCCGGTTTCCTCCCACAGCCCAAAGATGTGCAGGGTTAGGTGGATTGGCCATGCTAAATTGCCCTTGCGCTCGGTGGGGTTACTGCATTACGGGGATAGGGTGTGTTGCTCGTTATGCTCTCTCCTTAATTGGCTCTGTTTATGGCGGTTAATATGGTCGCCGTCCTTAATTCTAATTATGTTTGCTCAAGAGTCGCCAGGTATCTTTTCGATACCGCCACAAGGTTCAAAACCGAATACTGATCAAAGACTCGATACACCAGTTAGTAAGTTCAAAATCAATACTCATTTATTTACACACAATCAATTATACTCATGCACAAACTCTACCAACTAAACTTTCACTACTACTAAAAGCCTATACTTAGCTTCGGGTGCCCACTCAGTCAGAGGAACAACGGCCGTTGTCCGGTTCTGAGGCTGTTTGGATCGAACTTGTATGGAATAGTAGCTAGGAACATCTATCTCGTAGCGTGCGTTGACTTTGGACTTGCTTGTCCGGTGCAGCTGCTAGGCGGGTCTTTCGCCGCTGAGAGCCAAGGCCAAGAAGAACGATTCTCTCTTGGGGGCTTCCTCTTATACCCCAAAGGGCGGTCCTTGAACTTGGTCCCAATTAATTGGACCATATCCTGATCAGTGGTATTGATTTCCTCCAATAAAGGGGTGGCTGCCCTGATTGCTGGGCGGATCCTAGGTAGCCGTTGGCCTGCTTTGTTTTAGTCTCCACTGGCGCCGGGGTGTCTGGTTTGGTATCGTTTGCTTAACTGTTTCTTTTTTGTCCTCGGAGATGGCTCATTAGTATGCTAATGGTTTTGCAGTATCGGTCTTGTCTGGGAGCTGCAAACTCCAATCCACAGACAAACCTTGCACCTGCTTGCTTTCTCAGCATTGTCTATTTTTTCCTTCATTCTCTGCAAGTGTCCATTTTGTAATCGGGATGTGGCCACCCCAGGTGGCTACAGGTGGAGGTGTGGGCTTAAGTGGGGTGCTCTTTCTAAGCCGGTGCAGACTCGATGGGCCAAATGGCCTCCTGCACTGTAAATTCTTGATCGAAGATGCAATGCAATACCTTTTCTTGTCAGCTTGGATCTTCTCTGATTTGTGGGGACCATGAATTGGCTTCAATTTGAATTTGAATTGTTTTTTGGAGCAAGCAATGAGGTGGATTAAGGGTTTGCCCTGTCCACTCTGCACATTGGCTTTGTTAATTTAAGAATGGGATAAAAAATAAAAACTTATCTGGTTCAGTAATGTCCTTTCAAGAATGAAATCTGCCATTTTTACCTGGTCTGACCTACATGTGAATCCAGATGCACAGTGGTCTTAAAAACCCTCTGAAGTGTCCTAGCAAGTCAATCAATTGTACCAAACCAGTAGGAAAAGTCCAGTGAGAATAAAGCCGGACAGATAGCTGAACATCAAACTCAGGACTGGACATTACAAAGGCAAACGCAGCCCAGTCAGTTCTACAAAGTTCTCCTAATCCGAGGATTTGTGCCAAAATTGGGAGAGCTGTCTCACAGACCACTCCGATTCATCTGACATAGCCCGATTCACAGAATCATATCTTGCAGTCAAATTTTAGACTTAGCCGTCACCATTCTTGGGTGTGTCCTGTTCCACCTGGACATTATTTCCAAACTTTCCCACCCATGGAATCCTTTTAACCTCCAAAGAGCACTGAAGGAACCCCTGAGAAACATTCTTATTTTGTTGAAGAACCAAACCATAAAAACTTGTGTTTGTGTAATAGGTACAAACATACAAAAACCTCATAAACAAAAGTTTTTAGAAATAGAAAATACTGGATATATCTGCCAGAATCTGTGGAGCGAGAAGCAGTGTTAAGCTTGGGGCAGCATGGTAGCATGGTGGTTAGCATCAATGCTTCACAGCTCCAGGGTCCCAGGTTCGATTCCCGGCTGGGTCACTGTCTGTGTGGAGTCTGCACGTCCTCCCCGTGTGTGCGTGGGTTTCCTCCGGGTGCTCCGGTTTCCTCCCACAGTCCAAAGATGTGCGGGTTAGGTGGATTGGCCATGCTAAATTGCCCGTAGTGTCCTAATAGTAAGGTTAAGGGGGGGGGGGGGGAGTTGTTGGGTTACGGGTATCGGGTGGATATGTGGATTTGAGTAGGGTGATCATTGCTCGGCACAACATCGAGGGCCGAAGGGCCTGTTCTGTGCTGTACTGTTCTATGTTCTATGTTAAGCTTTGAGTCCATATGACCCTTTACAGAGCTGACAAGAGATAGAAATGTAATTAATTTCTAGTTGGAAATGGGGTCGGGCAGAATGGAATGTAAGGAATCAATCGGCGAGATTGACAAAGATGTCATGGACATAAGATAAATGAAGTGTTAAGCACTGAAGGATGTTGACAGTGGCATAAGATAGCAGAATGAGTTAACAGGAGAACAAAGATCAGGGCTTAGTGGGAGCAAAACTGAACAAGGGATAGGTGGCCTACTTAATTTTTAAGTATTTTCTATTTCTTACATGTATATGTTTACTATAATTAAAACGTTTTCTTATTTAAAAAAAACAGTAAGCAGTCTTACAACACCAGGTTAAAGTCCAACAGTTTGTTTCAAATCACTACCTTTTGGAGCACATCTCCTTCCTCTTTACTGTGCTCACCCCAGTCCAACACTGGCATCTCCACATCATGGCTGCCATTAAGAAATGATGTGGAGATTCCGGCGTTGAACTGGGGTGAGCACAGTAAGAAGTCTTAAAACACCAGGTTAAAGTCCAACATGTTTGTTTTAAACACTAGCTTTCGGAGCACTGCTCCTTCCTCAGGTGAATGAAGAGGTATGTTCCAGAAACATATATATATAGACAAATTCAAAGAAGCCAGACAATGCTTAGAATGCGAGCATTAGCAGGTAATTAAATCTTTACAGATCTGGAGATGGGGTAACCCCAAGTTAAAGAGGTGTAAATTGTCACAAGCCAGGACAGTTGGTAGGTTTCGCAAGCCCAGGCAAGATGGTGGGGAATGAATGTAATGCGACATGAATCCCAGATCCCGGTTGAGGCCGCACTCATGTGTGCGGAACTTAGCTGTAAGTTTCTGCTCGGCGATTCTGCGTTGTCGTGCGTCCTGAAAGCCGCCTTGGAGAACGCTTACCCGGAGATCAGAGGCTGAATGCCCTTGACTGCTGAAGTGTTCCCCGACTGGAAGGGAACATTCCTGCCTGGTGATTGTCGCGCGATGTCCGTTCATTCGTTGTCGCAGCGCCTGCATGGTCTCGACAATGTACCACGCTTCGGTCCCGAAGGAGCAGTGCTCCGAAAGCTAGTGTTTGAAACAAACATGTTGGACTTTAACCTGGTGTTGTAAGACTTATTACCATTAAGAAAAACATACTGAGGTTTGACCTTTTTGTCATTTTTAATGGGAGAAGTGTTGCTATTTTTTGGTACATATCAGAAGAGTGCTGCTCACACACAAACATAATCACCCAATCACTCTGTTAAGGAATGGGTTAAGAAACATTCCAATTAGATGTTTCATTGATCCAATAATTGGCACTGATATGTAAAGAGGCTCCAGGTGGCCTTTGGGGCATGTGATGTGTGTTCTATTATGCTGTTTGATAACATAAGTTGCTACTGACCATAGACGACGTTGAAAGACACTCCAGTCCTTGAAGTAAGTTGAAAGGATTTATTCAGTAACAGCAACTAGATAAATGAGTTTGACACTGCTGATCTAACTCTAGTACACAGTGACAATGACTAACTGTACAACTGGGATCTAGGCCACATGTGGTGACCCAGCCTGAGATCTAAACTATTCTGTTGCTAATCTTACAGTCCCTGCCAGGAGTGAGAGGGAGGGTCTAGTAGTGTGTGTCTGGTTTCATAATGAGCTGTGTAGTGCCCTCTAGTGGTCATGTCACAGCCGGGTGTTGTGATTCTCCTCTTAGTTACATGTCAGTCTACATATCATTACAATGTGATGATATAGTTGGGTGCTGAGTATGTTCGAAGAAAAATAAAGGTGTTTGGGAAAAGGAGCAGAACTCTTGACTCTTTAGGGGCAGCACGGTAGCATGGTGGTTAGCATAAATGCTTCACAGCTCCAGGGTCCCAGGTTCGATTCCCGGCTGGGTCACTGTCTGTGTGGAGTCTGCACGTCCTCCTCGTGTGTGCGTGGGTTTCCTCCGGGTGCTCCGGTTTCCTCCCACAGTCCAAAGATGTGCGGGTTAGGTGGATTGGCCATGCTAAAATGCCCGTAGTGTAAGGTTAATGGGGGGATTGTTGGGTTACGGGTATAGGGTGGATATGTGGGTTTGAGTAGGGTGATCATTGCTCGGCACAACATTGAGGGCCGAAGGGCCTGTTCTGTGCTGTACTGTCCTATGTTCTATGTTTACTCAACAACAGCCAGAGGCTAACAGAGGATGGCTGCTGTCTAAATGTAATGGGTTGAAAGATACTTTTCCAGGGGGGGAAAAAAACAAATTTTTCATCAACCAAGGAGTGAGTGAGAAGGAAAAAAGAAAACATGGCTGAACCAAGGAAAAAGATGGCCGGATATGACTATCCACCATTATTTTCTGAAAGGGATCATACGACCAATGGAAAAGTGGACTGAGGTATGTGGACTAAGGTAACTGCCTTTGGAAAGAGGAAACTAGGTATGGCATTGGCTCTTTCTCTATCTTATGACAGTTAAATCCGAAGCAAATTATTTTCTGAATTGGAAGAGTTAGACTCAGCAGAAGATCTGAAGAAGGTCTCTATTACAGTTTATGGATAAGATTTATCAAAACGATGACTTGTTAAGTGTGTATGAAACCTGGTCAGAATTCGATAGATTCTGGAAAACAGAGGGTATCTCTCTATTGAGGACTATATAATGGAATTTAGCAGACTATACAAAAGGCTGCACAAACACCGCCTGGAATTTCCACAGTCTGTGTTGGCATTTAAGTTACTAGACTGTGCTCGAGTGTTCAATATGGATAGGCAGGAGATGACAGGAGTTAAGTTTGCAGATAATGATACCTTATTCGATCAGATGATAGAGGCCTTAGAGAAGTACGGTAGCATGGTGGTTAGCATAAATGCTTCACAGCTCCAGGGTCCCAGGTTCGGTTCCCGGCTGGGTCACTGTCTGTGCGGAGTCTGCACGTCCTCCCCGTGTGTGCGTGGGGTTCCTCCGGGTGCTCCGGTTTCCTCCCACAGTCCAAAGATGTGCGGGTTAGGTGGATTGGCCATGCTAAATTGCCCGTAGTGTCCTAAAAAATAAGGTGGGGGGGGGGGGGGGTTGTTGGGTTACGGGTATAGGGTGGATACGTGGGTTTGAGTAGGGTGATCATTTGCTCGGCACAACATCGAGGACCGAAGGGCCTGTTCTGTGCTGTACTGTTGTATGTTCTATGTTCTAAGTTCTTGGGGAAACATTCAATTTCTATGGCTCTCGTGTCACAAATGGGTCGGTCAACGATAAAGCAGACTATGGAAGATACACTACTGACAGGATGGCGAGATTGTACGGCTACAAACAGGTTACGTGGAATATGGAAAGAGATCGGGACCTAGAAATTATGAGGACAGAAACTCATTTAAAACTTTTAATAGGACGAGGGACATGGAGAATGGAAAGAGGAGTGTGACTCTCAATACCATTATGCTTTCAACTGTCCAACACGTTATAATAGTGTTTGAAGCTACACATGACATGGAAGAGTCGGAAGTGGAAAAAGATAGTGACCAGAAAGAAGGCATTATTCTATTAACAAGCCGTTTTACTCCGCTAATGAGGGTGTTGGTTTCAGAATCCTTCAATTATGCTGTATTGGACAGTGGCTGCACATCTACTGTGTGTGAAATTGACTGGTTAAATATTACCTGGACTCTTTGAATGCTAAAAATTGTAACTAGGTTAACATAGAACATTACAGCACAGTATAGATGTTGCGCTGACCTGTGAAACCACTCTACACTATTCCCTTATCATCCATATGTTTATCCAATGACCATTTAAATGCCCTTAATGTCGGCGAGTCCACTCTATTGCAGGCAGGGCATTCCATGCCCTTACTATTCTCTGAGTAATGAACCTACCTCCTGACATCTGACCTATATCTATCTCTCCTCAATTTAAAGCTATGTCCCCTTGTGCTAGCCATCACCATCTGAGGAAAAAGGCTCTCACTGTCCACCCTATCTAATCCTCTGATCATTTTGTATGCCTCTATTAAGTCACCTCTTAACCCTCTTCTCTCTAACGAAAACAGCCTCAAGTTCCTCAATCTTTCCTCATAAGATCTTCCCTCCAACCAGGCAAGATCCTGGTAAATCCCCTCTGCACCCTTTCCAATGCTTCCACGTCCTTCCTATAATGCGGTGACCAGAACTGCACGCAATACTCCAAATGCGGTTGCACCAGAGTTTTGTAGAGCTGAACATGACCTCATGGCTCCGAAACTCAATCCCTCTACCAATAAAAGCTAACACACCGTACGCCTTCTTAACAACCCTCTCAACCTGGGTGGCAACTTTCAGGGATCTATGTACATGGACACCAAGATCTCTCTGCTCATCCACACTGCCAAAAATCTTACCATTAGCCCAATACTCTGTCTTCCTGTTACTCCTTCCAAAATGAATCACCTCACACTTTTCTGCATTAAACTCCATTTGCCATCTCTCAGCCCAGCTCTGCAGCTTATCTATGTCCCTCTGAAACCTGCAACATCCTTCCGCACTGCCCACAATTCCACCGACTTTAGTGTCATCCGAAAATTTACTCGCCCATCCTTCTACGCCCTCCTCCAGGTCATTTATACAAATAACAAACAGCAGTAGCCCCAAAACAAATCCTTGTGGTACACCACAAGTAACTGAACTCCAGGCTGAACATTTCCCATCAACCACCACCCTCTATCTTCTTACAGTTAACCAATTTCTGATCCAAACCACTAAATCACCCTGAATCCCATGCCTCCGTATTTTCTGCAATAGTCTACCGTGGGGATCTTATCAAACGCTTTACTGAAATCCAGACCACATCAACTGCTTTACCCTCATCTACCTGTTTGGTCACCTTCTCAAAGGAATTTATTAAGGAATTTGAATGTTCCACAAGTTTCAGGTTTCGACATGATAATACTCTGAAGTCGCTCAAAAGAGTGGTGATCCATTGCAATATTGCTGAAGTGAATCATTTCATTAGCATGGATGTTGTATCAAGTGAGATATCTTTGCTTCTGAGCAGACCATCGATGAAGGAAGCACTCATGAAACTGGATGTAGAACAGGATACGGCCACAGCTTTTGGAAAGACGGTGGGCTTACAATTTACATAGTCGGGACACTATTGCATTCCATTACTGACAAATAATATTTCAGGTGTAGTTGTTAAAGATGGTGTTATTGGCAGCTGGAAATGGGATTTTAGCTGATAAAAAGCGTGTTATATTAAAACTGCATTGGTAATTTGCGCATCTGTCCCCTTGGAGGCTGAAAAATTTATTAAAGGATGCAGGGGTAAGGGATGAAGGCTATACTAAGCTAATAGAACAGGTTAGTGATCGCTGTGAGGTTTGCAGCAAGTACAGAAGGGCATCAGCACGACCAATAGTAACCCTACCTTTGTCCAGGGATTTTATCGACATTCCCGTACCAACCTCCCCAAACAGGCGCCGGAATGTGCCGACTAGGGGCTTTTCACAGTAACTTCATTTGAAGCCTACTTGTGACAAGCGATTTTCATTTCATTTCATTTTCATTTCATTTCATTGTGGCCATGGACCTTAAGATCTGGGATGAAGCTAACAATATATATATTTTTTTATTTTGTAGATTTAGCACCCAGATTTAGTCAATCAACTGTTGTACGAAGGAAAGAAAAGAGAGTAATCCTGGATCAGATTGTGGAAAAATGGATAGGGACAGGAATGGGCCTATCTGTAAAATTCCTTACAGACAACGGGGGAGAATTTGCTAATGATGAGTTTAGGGATATGTGTGAAAACCTAAATATCACAGTTATGAATATGGCTGCGGAAAGCCCATTTAATAATGGTGTGTGTGAACGAAACCATGCAGTAATAGATGACATGCTCCGGAAAATTTTGGCAGATAGACCAAATTGCAAGTTAAATTTAGCCTTGGCTTGGGTGGTACATTCAAAGAATTTGTTGAAAATGGTTGGGGGCTATAGTCCCTATCCTAAAATTCCATTTATTTTGGATGGCCAGCCTCCAGCTTGGGAAGGGACTACAATTAGCTCTGTCTTTGCTGAGCATTTAAATGCATTACATAGCAGTAGAAAAGAGTTTTTGGAAGCAGAAGTCCCTGAAAGAATTTGTAGAGCTTTAAAGCATAATGGACGGCCATCAAATACCATTTTTCAGCAAGGAGACTTGGTATACTATAAGAGAGACAATTTTAATGAATTGGAAAGGCCCAGAGAAGATCATAGGCATAGATGGCGTACAGTTCTGGTCGCCTCATTATAGGAAGGACGTGGAAGCTTTGGAACGGGTGCAGAGGAGATTTACCAGGATGTTGCCTGGTATGGAGGGAAAATCTTATGAGGAAAGGCTGATGGACTTGAGGTTGTTTTCGTTAGAGAGAAGAAGGTTAAGATGTGACTTAATAGAGGCATACAAAATGATCAGAGGGTTAGATAGGGTGGACAGTGAGAGCCTTCTCCCGCGGATGGAGGTGGCTAGCACGAGGGGACATAGCCTTAAATTGAGGGGTAATAGATCTAGGACAGAGGTCAGAGATAGGTTTTTTTACGCAAAGAGTGGTGAGGGCCGTGGAATGCAACAGTAGTGAACTCGCCAACATTGAGGGCATTTAAAAGTTTATTAGATAAGCATATGGATGATAATGGCATAGTGTAGGTTAGATGGCCTTTAGTGTTTGACTTCCCATGTCGGTGCAACATCGTGGGCCGAAGGGCCTGTACTGCGCTGTATCGTTCTATGTTCTATGGCAAAACAATTATTTTCCAACATGCAATTAGACTACTAGGGTACATTCATCAAGGATAATGGGTACAGATCACAAATTTTCAAGTTTAGACAGAGCAGACGGTCATGTGTGAGGAACCAGGTCATTTGGTACGCACGTGTTACGGAACTACGAGGACCAGTAATTGATATAGACAGAGTTCTGTAGAGGAACACAATACTTCTGATGATTTAGAACAGACTATTTTTCGAAAGGGCAACATGCCAAAAGTTGGTACAAACAGTAACATTCTTGCCTGAAGGGTCCAGTCAATTAAAGGATGCAACTGTTGTTGGTAGAGCAGGGAAGGCCACTGGAAAGAATAAACATTGGTTGAATGTTCAGCAGTCAGGGGAGGGTGTCAAGACAATTGATTGGTAACATGAAGTTCAAAAATGGAGTGCACAGAAACGCAGTGCCAGCTCAGATAGTACATCGGACAGTGAACAGGTTTGCAGGAAAAGGTTAGAACTATTGAAAGGACATCCCACAGCAGAAGGGAAAGATCAAGCAGTAGCAGTACAGAACGTGACACCAAGCAGGATATGGGGCGTAGTTTGTCAAGGTCTCGGAACATGGGTAAGACTACGAATGCTACGAGGGGTGTGGTGGACTAGTGATTTTGAAGCTATCGTAATCTCTGGGTTAAGGAAATAATTCAGGGTTGGAAGTCAGGCTTCTGGTGCATTTAAATATATTGGACTGGAAATTGGGCAGACTAAGTTAGGGGCAACTTTACATTAGCAATCTTATTTGGAGGGCATCAGCCCAATAGCAGTTAGTCGTAATCGGGTTTCACAAAAGGTCGCAGTGCTTTCAAAGATGGAAAAAGAGCAACTGCAAAGTTTAATTGGGCAACTGAATTGATGTCTTAGAGTTGAGTACAAAAATGAATAATCCTAAGGTGGAAGACATAATGAGAGCAAACAAAGCATTGGTCAAACTAAAAATGCAGGAGTGTGTTTTGAGGTTCCTGGTTTTAGGTGGTCTTAGGCATTTGAAACTCATAGTTTATAGTGATGCATCCTATGCAAATTTATGTAATGGGGTTTCAAGCGCAGGAGGTTTTATAATTTTCCTTTTGTGGAACAATGGTAAATGTTGCTCTTGTGTGGGGAAACAAAGAAAATAAGGAGAATAGTCAAAATCACTTTGGCTGCTGAGACATTAAGCCTTGTAGAGGCAGTGAATATGGCCTTTTATATATCTCCGATATTAACAGACATTTGGGATTGGAGGAATTTGCGTAACAGAGGGTTAGATAGGGTGGACAGTGAGAGTCTTTTTCCTCGGATGGTGATGACCAACACGAGGGGACATAGCTTTAAATTGAGGGGTGAGAGATATAGGACAGATGTCAGAGGCAGTTTCTTACTCAGAGAGTAGTAGGGGTGTGGAACGCCCTGCCTGCAACAGTAGTAGACTCGCCAACTTTAAGGGCATTTAAGTGGTCACTGGATAGACATATGGATGAAAATGGAATAGTGTAGGTCAGATAGGCTTCAGATGGTTTCACAGGTCGGCGCAACATCGAGGGCCGAAGGGCCCGTACTGCGCTGTAGTGTTCTATGTTCTATGTTCTATACCCATTAAGTGTCACATCGACAATAAATCCCTGTGGGGAAAATGTGCACTCTACAAAAAGTGTGAATGAGATAAAGCTAAGGATAGACATTGCAAGTTTGAAGCAGATGTTGGACAGAGGGGAGATAGCTAAAATTACATTGGTCGACAGTAGCTATCAATTGTCTGACTGTTTAACGAAAAGAGGGGCTAGTCACAGAAACGTTTGGATGTTGTTAATGAAGGGTGCCTGTTTCTGTAACAGTTTGTTTCTTTCAAAAAAAGAGGGGGGGGGGGGGGGGGAATTGCATGTATTTTTGAGTTTCTTAAATTTTGTTTTCACCAAATTATTTTTTTTTCCTCCAAGGATGGGGAGACTGTTAAGGAATGGGTTGAGAAACATTCCAATTCGATGTCTCATTTATCCAATAATTGGCACTGATATGTAAAGAGGCTACATGTGGCTTTGGGGCATGTGTTGTACTGATAGAGTTTGGTGCTGAGTGTGCTCAAAGAAAAATGAAGATGTTTGGGAAAAGGAGCAGAACTCTTGACTCTTTACTCAACAGCAGCCAGAGGCTAACACACTAATCTCTCACGCAAACATACACACACACTCTCATCTTTTCTCTCTCTCACCCCCCTCCGCTCATCTCTCCATCTCTCTCTCTCTCACACACGCGCACTCACTCACTTCTCGCTCAAACATTCACCCACATCTCTCTCACACATGCATTCATTCTCATCATATATACACATCTCTGTTATGCACATGCTCTCACTCTCATTTGCCCCTCACATATACACTCAGTCTCATCTCACTCACGCACACACTCTCATCCCTCTCACACGTACACACTCGCTCATCTCTCTCATTCTCACACACTCTCCTCTCTATTACACGCACTTACACTCATCTCCCCATCTCTCTCACACACTCACTCCTTCACCTCTCTCACACGCACATATGCATGCATGCACACTCGCACTCACTCTCACCTCTCTCATACACATAATCTCATCTCTCACATGAACACACACTCTCATCTCTCTGTTACACATATACTCACTCTCATCTCTCTCACTCACACACACGCACAGATTTCTCTCACGCACACTCACTCTCATCTCACACACTCTGCTTTCTCATGCACACATACACTCCCATCTCACTCACTCACAACTCTCTCTCATACACACATACACACCCTCGCTCTCATCTCTCACACCCCCACACTCATTTCTTTTATTTTTAACAAACAATTTTATTGAGGTAGTTTTTGGCATTGTAAACAGTTACAAACATCAACAGAAAGAAAGCAAAAAAGGCAAAAATGTGCAAACATCCACGTACATTCAATACTTTGGTCGTAACCTACTGCACAAGCCTGCTCCTCCCCCACCGGTACTACCGGCCAATTTATCCCTCCTACTCTACTGTACTCTACCCCACCCCACCCCCTGCTGACGCTCACTCTCCCGCAAAGAAGTCAATGAATGGTTGCCACCTTCGGGCGAACCCCTGTACAGATCCCCTCAAGGCAAACTTAATTTTTTCCATACCCAGGAAACTCGACATGTCCGTAAGCCACAGCTCAGTCTTCGGGGGCTTTGAGTCCCTCCACGCCAATAGTATTTGTCGCCGGGCTATCGGGGAAGCAAAGGCCAAAACATCGGCCTCTTTCTCACCCTGGACTCCCGGGTCTTCCGAAACCCCAAAATTGCCACCCTTGGACCCATCGCCACCCTTGTTTTTAGCACCCGGGACATGATCCCCACAAATCCCACCCAGTATCCCCTAAGCATCGGGCATGTCCAAAACATGTGTACGTGGCTCGCTGGTCCTCCCGCGCACCTAGCGCATTTGTCCTCTACCCCAAAGAATTTGCTCATCCGAGCCACCATCATGTGGGCCTGGTGTACGACCTTAAATTGAATCAGGCCGAGCCTGGCACATGTTGCAGTCGAATTTACCCTACTCAGGGCTTCTGCCCACAGCCCGTCCTCCATTTCCCTGCCGAGCTTCTCCTCCCATTTGAGTTTCAGTTCCTCCGTCTGGGACCCTTCCTCCTTCATGAGCACCTTATAAATATCAGAGACTCTACCCTCCCCTTCTTCTTCCCTAGAGACTATTCTGTCTTGGATTCCCATTGGCGGGTGGCGTGGGAAGGATGGGACCTGTCTACGGACAAAGTCCCGCAACTGTAGATGCCTAAAATAATTTCCCCTTACCAGACCAAATTTCTCCTCCAAGCTCCTCAGACTCGCAAAGCTCCCTTCCAGGAACATATCGCCCACCCTCCCCCACCCCCGCCCGCCGCCATGCTCGAAACCCCCCATCCATACTCCCAGGGGCAAACCGATGGTTGTCGCAGATTGGCGCCCAGACAGACGCCCCCATCTCCCCTACATGCCTCCTCCACTGGCCCCATATCCGCAGGGTCGCCACCACTACCGGGCTGGTGGAGTACCTGGCCGGCGGCAGCGGTAGAGGATCCGTGACCAGGGCTACCAAGCTGGAGCCCCTGCACGAAGCTGCCTCCACCCGCTCCCAGATAGACCTCGTACCCACCATCCACTTACTTATCATAGCGATGTTGGCCGCACAATAATAATTAATCAGACTCGGCAAAGCCAGCCCTCCCTCACTGCGGTTCCTATCCAGCATCGCCTTCTTCACCCGCGGGGATTTTCCCGCCCAGCCAAAGCTCATGATCATCTTGTTAACCCTTTTGAAGAAGGACTGTGGGATAAAGATCGGGAGGCACTGAAAAACAAACAGAAATCTAGGGAGGATTGTCATCTTTACAGTCTGCACCCTCCCTGCCAGTGACAGCGGGAGTGCATCCCATCTCCGAAACTCTCCCTTCATTTGCTCCACCACCCTGGCCAAATTTAACTTGTGCAGCCTGCCCCAGTCTCGCGCCACCTGGATTCCCAAGTATCGGAAATTTTCCTCAACCAGCCTAAACGGTAGCCCTCTCAATCTGTTCTCCTGGCCCCTTGCCTGTACCACAAACATTTCACTCTTGGCCATATTTAATTTGTATCCTGAGAACTGGCCGAACTTCCTCAACATACCCAGTATACTTCCCATCCCGGCCACTGGGTCCGACGCGTACAGGAGCAGGTCGTCCGTATAAAGAGAGACCCTGTGTTCTACCCCGCCCCTCACCATCCCCTTCCATCCTTTTGCGGCTCTCAGCGCAATCGGCAGCGACTCTATGGCCAGTGCAAACAGCAGCGGGGAGAACGGGCAGCCCTGTCTGGTCCCACGGTACAGCCTAAAGTACTCCGACACTTCTCTGTTCGTCCTGATGCTGGCCTTTAGGACCTTATATAATAATCTGATCCAATTCACCAGTCCCTCCCCGAACCCAAACCGTCCGAGCACCTCCCATAGACAGTCCCACTCCACCCGGTCAAAGGCCTTCTCGGCGTCCATCGCCACCACTACCTCTACCTCCCTGCCCTCCGGGGGCATCATTATCACATTGAATAATCTTCTCAAGTTGGCCGACAGCTGCCTACCTTTCATGAACCCAGTTTGGTCCTCCCCAATCACCTCCGGTACGCAGTCCTCAATTCTAATGGCATCAACATTAATCAGGGAGATTGGCCTGTAGGACCCGCACGCCTCTGGGTCTTTACTCCGCTTCAATATCAGTGATATAGTGGCTTGCGTCATCGGCGGCGGCAGGGTCCCTCTGTCCCTTGGCTCATTAAAAACCCTCGCCAAGACCCCACCAACTCAGAACTTCCTATAAAACTCTACTGGGTATCCATCGGCCCCGGGGCTTTCCCCGACCGCATGGCCTTTAGGCCCCCCAATACCTCCTCCACTCTAATCGGGGTCCCCAGCCCATCCACTAGTCCCCCACCAACTTTTGGGAATGTTAACCCGTCCAGAAACCTTTTCATCTCCTCCGGTTCTTCCGGAGGCTCCGAAGTGTACAGCTTGCGATAGATGTCCCGGAATACCTTATTCAATCCTGCCGGGTCCTCCACTCTGTGCCCCTCCCCATCCATCACTCTACTTATTTCCCTGGCCGCCTCCCTCTTACTGAGTTGCTGCGCTAACAGTCTGCTAGCCTTTTCCCCATGCTCGTACACCACGCCCCTCACCTTCCTAAGCTGTTCCACGGCCCTACTCGTGGATAGTGCCCACAGTTCCGCCTGTAGTCTCTGCCTCTCCCTGAGTAAAACCTCCCCCGGGGACTGCGCGTGTTCCTCATCTACACAACCCATTTCCCTAACCAATCTATCCATCTCTGCCCTGTCTGCCTTGGCTCTGTGGGCCCCAATTGAGATCAACTCTCCCCGCACTACTGCCTTTAGCGCCTCCCACAGGGTCGCCGCTGAGACCTCCCCCGTATCATTCACCTGCAAGTAATTTTGCATACACCTCCGAAGCCTCCCACAGATCCCCTCCTCCGACAGCAGTCCCACGTCTAGCCTCCATTGCGGGCGTTGGTAGTTGCCCCCCCCCCCCCCCCCCCCCGATCTGCAGCTCTACCCAGTGCGGGGCATGGTCCGAGATAGTGATTGCCGAATATTCCATGTTCTTTACCTCCCCTATACAATCCCTGCTTAGTACAAAGAAGTCTATCCTAGAATATACTTTATGGACGTGCGAGTAAAACGAGTAGCGCCTTCCTGTCGGCTGTCAGGCTCTCCAGGGGTCCACTGCCCCCATTTGCTCCATAAACCCTTTCAGCTCCCTTGCCATTGCTGGGAGTCTACCCGTTCTGGGACACGACCGATCCAGAGCCGGATCAAGGACCATATTAAAGTCCCCTCCCCCCATTATTAGCCTACCAGAGTCCAGGTCCGGGATCTTCCCCAGCACTCTTTTAATGAAATCCACGTCATCCCAGTTCGGGGCATATATTCACCAGCACCACTCTTCTCCCCTCCATTCTGCCCCATACCATCAGGTATCTGCCCCCCCCCTGTCTGCGGCTATGCCCTCCGTCTCAAATTGCACCCGCTTGTTGATCATGATTGTCACCCCCCTGGACTTCGAGTCCAAGTCTGAGTGGAAGACCTGGCTAATCCATCCCTTCCTTAGCCTAGTCTGATCAGACACTTTCAGATGTGTCTCCTGCAACATAATTACGTCCGCCCTCAGAGCCTGCAAGTGCGTGAACCGTTAAGTGCCTCTTAACCCCCCCCCCCCACACACACACACACACACACGCCGGTCAGCCATAGCCTTTCTCAGGCCGGCCCCCGGCCCGTGCGTCGCGCCATTCTTGGCCCGCTTCTTGGCTGCCTCCACCCTCGACCTCCTTTCCAGTGCCTATTTCAGAACCCTCCCACGTCAGCAGAACAACTACTCCTCCCCCTCCCCCTAGCAACATCCCGCGCTACCCCCACCCCTGCCATCCCCTGGCTGTGATCCCCCCCCCCCCCCCCCCCCCCCCCCGACCTGACTCCCTTGACTAGGCAATCTGCTAGCCTAGTCTTTCCTTTGTTTTGGGACACTGGTTTTTTTTCTTATGTTTTTGTTTTCTTCCTCTTTTTTTTCTGTTTTTTTCCTTTTCGGGCGGATTTTTATTTTTTGTGGGGCTCGCGGAGGGCACTGGAGCCGGCACGGTAACGAAGGGGGGCCGGTCAGCAAGGGGGGCTAAGGACGTGGGTTGGGGGGACTCATCCGGCGGACTCATCACTCCGGTGCCCTCCTGTCTCATTCCCATTGTTTCCCCGTCCTCATCCCCACTCCCCGGCGCCCCATCCCCCTCTCCAACTCACTGGAGCAGGAAGGCATGGACATCAATAAAACAAAAACCCCCCAACCCACGTCCTTAGCCCCCCTTTACTGACCGGCCCCCCTTCGTTACCGTGCCGGCTCCAGTGCCCTCCGCGAGCCCCACAAAAAGTAAAAATCCGCCCGAAAAGGAAAAAAACAGAAAAAAGAGGAAGAAAACAAAAACATAAGAAAAAAACCAGTGTCCCAAAACAAAGGAAAGAGTCCCAAATGACCCGCTTGGCACCTTTGACCCAGCGAACCATTGAACAGCAGTCCAGGCCCATTCGGCATACCTTCATATGGTAGTTCCCGGGCCCTAATTCGCGCCCGTGGGGCCTCCTTTCGGGACCAGCCCCTGATCCCTCGCAAAGTCCATCGCTTCTTCAGGCCTGGAGAAGTAGTGGTGTTGGCCCTGGTGTGTGACCCATAACCGAGCTGGGAACAGCAGACCAAACTTCACATGCTTCTTGAACAGCACCTCCTTGACTTGTTTAAAGGCTGCTCGCCGCCGAGCCACCTCCTGGCTTAGGTCCTGGTAAATACAGAGAACACTGTTGTTCAACGTGCTGCTCCTGGCGCTCTTTGCCCACCACAGCACCCGCTCCTTGTCCACGGACCTGTGGAACCAAATCACCATCGGGCGGGGGGGTCCGCCCCTGCCTCGCCTGCACTCTGTATGCCCCCTCCAGCTCCGGCGGTCGCGGAAAGGCTTCAGCCCCCATCAGCTGCGTCAACAGGTCTGCTACAAACGCTGCGGCATCAGCTCCCTCGGTCCCCTCCGGGAGGCCGACCATCCTCAGATTGTTCCTGCGGGCTCTATTCTCCAGCTCCTCCACTCTGTCTAGCGGTCTTCTTTGCCGCTCCTTCAGCCCGTCAACTTCTAGCACCGCGACTGTCTGCGCATCTGCCTGCTCCTCCACTGCCTCTCCCAGCTCCTTAACTTTAACATCCTGCGCACCCAGCCTCTGGTTCAGCTGATCCACTGCCTTCTGGATTGGGTCCAAGCTGTCCCGCTTCAGCACTTTAAAACTGGATTTCATTACCTGGAGCATATTCTCCAGCGCCTGCTGGATTGCTGAGTCCGAGGTCCGTGTGTCCGCCATCTTAGGTCCCAGGTCAGTTTCCTCAGCTCCTTGCCTTTGTCCCTTTCTCTCTCTTCTTCTGCCTCCTGGACTCCCGCGGTTCCATGTACTGCAGCCCGCTCTTCAGTACTTTCACGGCTGCCTTCCTACCACTCGGTGGTCCCGCTATCGCGGGGAATCAGCCCCTAAAACCCCGCCGGAGTGAGAGCCCGCCGAATGTGCATCTCACTCGGACATCGCCGCCACCGGAAGTCCTCCACACTCACATTTCTATCAGACACACTCACTCTCATCTCTCACACTCAATTTCATCTCACACTCCCACTCATCTCTCTATTATACACAGCCATTCACTCTCATCTCTCTCTCACACACAAACTCACACTCGCTCTCATCGCACACGCACGGACATTTGCTCTCATTTCTCTCACATACACACTCCCCTCTCTCTCACGCACACACTTACCCTCATAGGAGTATCGGAATTAGGAGTAGAAGTAGACAATTCAGCCCTTTGAGCCTGCTCCTCCATTCAATCAGATCATGGCAATGTTTTCCTGGTCTCAAAGCCACCTCCTTACCTGCTCCCCATATCCCTTCAATCCGTTTTTTCAGAAATATATCGATCTCCCTCTTGAAACCATTTAATGATTCGGACTCCACCGCACTATGGGGCAGCGAGTTCCACACATTCACCACCCTCTGTGAGAAGTAGTTCCTCCTCACCTCAGTTTTAAATCTACCCCTCTCAACCAATATCTGTGACCTCTTATTCTAGATTGCCCCACAAAAGGGAACAGTTAGTCTACATTTACTTTATCAATCCCTTTTAGTATTTGATATACCTTGATCAGATCCTCTCACAACACCCTATACAATTGCAACAATACTTCTCTACTTTAATACTCCAGTCCTCCTTCAATAAATGCTAACAATCCATTTACCTTTCTTATTATATTTTGTACCTGCGTACAAACTTTAGATTCATGAACAAAAACACCCAGATCCCCCTGCCCAGATGCATTTTTAATCTTTCTATTTAAATAATAATTTGCCTGACTGTTTTTTCAGCCAAAATGAATAACCTCACACTTATCCACATTAAACTCCATCTGCTAAATTTTGGCCCAATCTCCTAGCCTATCTATATTCATCTGTAAAATCTGTATCAACCCTTCACTGCCTGCTTTCCCGTCTATTTTAGCATCATCCGCAAATTTTGCTATGCTACTCTGTCCCTGCTTGCAGAACATTTATATAAATTATGAACAGTCGAGATCCGAGGACTGAACTCTGCGGCACCCCACTAGTTACAGTTCGCCAGCCAGAGAAGGACCCATTTAACTTGACCCTCTGCTTTCTTGTTAGTCAGCTAATCCTTAATCCAATCTAGTACTCTACCCCCCCCCAAAAACCCCTGCGCGATCTCACCTGCTGGATCAATCTTTTAATGCAATACCTTCTCAAGTACCTTCTGGAAGTCTAGATATACCACATTCACAGGTTCCCCATTTTCCACCTTGCTGGTTACGTCCTCAAAGAACTCAAACAAGTTTGTCAAGCATGACTTGCCCTTCATAAAGCCATGCTGACAATGGTCTTTGAATAGTGGAGTTACATTAGTGTGTTTCTAGTCCACCGGGACCATTCCAGAATCCAGGGAATTTTGAAATATGACCAATTCATCCACTATCTCTGCTGCCACCTCCTTTAATACCCAAGGGTGCAGACCATCAGGTCCCGGAGACTTATCTGCCTTTAGTCCCATTAGTTTATCCAATACCTTGCAGGGCAGCACGGTAGCATTGTGGATAGCACAATTGCTCCACAGCTCCAGGGTCCCAGGTTCGATTCCAGCCTGGGTCACTGTCTGTGCGGAGTCTGCACATCCTCCCGTGTGTGCGTGGGTTTTCTCCGGGTGCTCCGGTTTCCTCCCACAGTCCAAAGACGTGCAGGTTAGGTGGATTGGCCATGATAAATTGCCCTTAGTGTCCAAAATTGCCCTTAGTGTTGGGTGGGGTTACTGGGTTATGGGGATAGGGTGGAGGTGTTGACCTTGGGTAGGGTGCTCTTTCCACGAGCCGGTGCAGACTTGATGGGCCGAATGGCCTCCTTCTGCACTGTAAATTCTATGAAAACCTTCTCCTTTGCGATGGGTATTGCACTGGGTATTGCACTAAGTTCTTCTGCATTAACTGCAGTTCTTGGAAAATTTTTATTATCCTCTACCATGAAGGCAGAGGTAAAATATTGGTTCCATGCCCCCTCCATCTCTGTGTTCCCCATTATTACCTCACCAGTATTGTCCTCTAAAGGGGCAACATTTATCTTAGATATTCTCTTCCCCATTATATACTTATAGTAGCTCTTGGAATCAGTGTTAATGTTTTCTGCTAGTTTCCTTTCGTAGCTAATCTTAGCTTTTTGGCTATTTTTAGGAGCTTTTGCTGACCCCTAAAGTTCTCCCAATCCTCCAGCTTACCACTAGCTTCTGCAGTATGGTATGCCCTAGTTTTTGCCTTTAAGTCCTCCTTGATTTCCTTGTTTAACCATGGAATGTTTTTCTCTCTTTTTCTTCCTCTCAGGAATATATTTTAATTGAGAGGTGTTTAATATCTCACTGAACATCTGCCATTGTTCCTCAACTGTCCTACCCTCAATTATTTGTGCCCAATCTACTTGGGCCAACTCTTTCCTCAGGCCTGTATAATTACCTCTGCCCAATGCCATAATTAGAACATAGAACATAGAACGATACAGCGCAGTACAGGCCCTTCGGCCCTCGATGTTGCACCGACATGGAAAAAAAAAAAACTAAAGGCCATCTAACCTACACTATGCCCTTATCATCCATATGCTTATCCAATAAATTTTTAAATGCCCTCAATGTTGGCGAGTTCACTACTGTTGCAGGTAGGGCATTCCACGGCCTCACCACTCTTTGCGTAAAAAACCCACCTCTGACCTCTGTCCTATATCTATTACCCCTCAATTTAAGGCTATGTCCCCTCGTGCTAGCCACCTCCATCCGCGGGAGAAGGCTCTCGCTGTCCACCCTATCTAACCCTCTGATCATTTTGTATGCCTCTATTAAGTCACCTCTTAACCTTCTTCTCTCTAACGAAAACAACCTCAAGTCCATCAGCCTTTCCTCATAAGATTTTCCCTCCATACCAGGCAACATCCTGGTAAATCTCCTCTGCACCCGTTCCAAAGCTTCCACGTCCTTCCTATAATGAGGCGACCAGAACTGTACGCAATACTCCAAATGCGGCCGTACCAGAGTTTGGTACAGCTGCATCATGACCTCATGGCTCCGGAACTCAATCCCTCTACCAATAAAGGCCAACACACCATAGGCCTTCTTCACAACCCTATCAACCTGGGTGGTAACTTTCAGGGATCTATGTACATGGACACCGAGATCCCTCTGCTCATCCACACTACCAAGAATTTTACCATTAGCCAAATATTCCGCATTCCTGTTATTCTTTCCAAAGTGAATCACCTCACACTTCTCCACATTAAACTCCATTTGCCACCTCTCAGCCCAGCTCTGCAGCTTATCTATGTCCCTCTGTAACCTGCAACATCCTTCCGCACTGTCTACAACTCCACCGACTTTAGTGTCGTCTGCAAATTTACTCACCCATCCTTCTGCGCCCTCCTCTAGGTCATTTATAAAAATGACAAACAGCAACGGCCCCAGAACAGATCCTTGTGGTACGCCACTCGTAACTGAACTCCATTCTGAACATTTCCCATCAACTACCACTCTCTGTCTTCTTTCAACTAGCCAATTTCTGATCCACATCTCTAAATCACCCTCAATCCCCAGCCTCCGTATTTTCTGCAATAGCCGACCGTGGGGAACCTTATCAAACGCTTTACTGAAATCCATATACACCACATCAACTGCTCTACCCTCGTCTACCTGTTCAGTCACCTTCTCAAAGAACTCGATAAGGTTTGTGAGGCATGACCTACCCTTCACAAAACCATGCTGACTATCCCTAATCATATTATTCCTATCTAGATGATTATAAATCGTATCTTTTATAATCCTCTCCAAGACTTTACCCACCACAGACGTTAGGCTCACCGGCCTATAGTTACTGGGGTTATCTCTACTCCCCTTCTTGAACAAAGGGACCACATTTGCTATCCTCCAGTCCTCTGGCACTATTCCTGTAGCCAATGATGACCTAAAAATCAAAGCCAAAGGCTCAGCAATCTCTTCCCTGGCTTCCCAGAGAATCCTAGGATAAATCCCATCCGGCCCCGGGGACTTATCTATTTTCACCTTGTCCAGAATTGCCAACACTTCTTCCCTACGCACCTCAATGCCATCTATTCTAATAGCCTGGGTCTCAGCATTCTCCTCCACAATATTATCTTTTTCTTGAGTGAATACTGACGAAAAGTATTCATTTAGTATCTCGCTTATCTCCTCAGCCTCCACACACAACTTCCCACCACTGTCCTTGACTGGCCCTACTCTTACCCTAGTCATTCTTTTATTCCTGACATACCTATAGAAAGCTTTTGGGTTTTCCTTGATCCTACCTGCCAAAGACTTCTCATGTCCCCTCCTTGCTCGTCTCAGCTCTCTCTTTAGATCCTTCCTCGCTTCCTTGTAACTATCAAGCGCCCCAACTGAAACTTCACGCCTCATCTTCACATAGGCCTCCTTCTTCCTCTTAACAAGAGATTCCACTTCTTTGGTAAACCACGGTTCCCTCGCTCGACCCCTTCCTCCCTGCCTGACTGGTACGTACTTATCAAGAACATGCAATAGCTGTTCCTTGAACAAGCTCCACATATCCAGTGTGCCCAACCCTTGCAGCCTACTTCTCCAACCAACACATCCTAAGTCACGTCTAATGGCATCATAATTGCCCTTCCCCCAGCTATAACTCTTGCTCTGCGGGGTATACTTATCCCTTTCCATCACTAACGTAAAGGTCACCGAATTGTGGTCACTGTCTCCAAAGTGTTCACCTACCTCCAGATCTAACACCTGGCCTGGTTCATTACCCAAAACCAAATCCAAAGTGGCCTCACCTCTTGTTGGCCTGTCAACATATTGTGTCAGAAAACCCTCCTGCACACATTGTACAAAGAACGACCCATCCAATGTACTCGAACTATATCTTTTCCAGTCAATATTAGGAAAGTTAAAGTCTCCCATAACAACTACCCTGTTACTTTCGCTCTTTTCCAGAATCATCTTCGCCATCCTTTCCTCTACATCTCTAGAACTATTAGGTGGCCTATAGAAAACTCCCAACAGGGTGACCTCTCCTTTCCTGTTTCTAACCTCAGCCCATACTACCTCGGAAGAAGAGTCCCCATCTTGCATCCTTTCTACCACCGTAATACTGTCCTTGACTAGCAGCGCCACACCTCCCCCTCTTTTGCCCCCTTCTCTGACCTTACTAAATTCTAGTCTGTCTTCTCTCAATCTGAATTTGAAATTCTAGCATGCTGTGATCAGTTCTTCAAGAGAATCCTTAACGACAAAGCTATTTATCATAGAACATTACAGCGCAGTACAGGCCCTTCGGCCCTCGATGTTGCGCCGACCTGTGAAACCATCTGAAGCCTATTCCATTTTCATCCATATGTCTATCCAGTGACCACTTGAGTGCCCTTAAAGTTGGTGAGTCTACTACTGTTGCAGGCAGGGCGTTCCACACCCCTACTACTCTCTGAGTAAAGAAACTGCCTCTGACATCTGTCCTATATCTACCACCCCTCAATTTAAAGCTATGTCCCCTCGTGTTGGTCATCACCATCCGAGGAAAGAGACTCTCACTGTCCACCCTATCTAACCCTCTGACTATCTTATATGTCTCTATTAAGTCACCTCTCAGCCTTCTCCTCTCTAATGAAAACAACCTCAAGTCCCTGAGCCTTTCCTCGTAAGACCTTCCCTCCATACCAGGCAACATCCTAGTAAATCTCCTCTGAACCCTTTCCAAAGCTTCCACATCCTTCCTATAATGTGGTGACCAGAACTGCACGCAGTACTCCAGTAGCAGCCGCACCAGAGTTATGTACAGCTGCAGCATGACCTTGTGGCTCCGAAACTCAATCGCCCTACTGATAAAGGCTAGCACACCATATGCCTTCTTAACAGCCCTATTAACCTGGCTGGCAACTTTCAGGGATTTATGTAGCTGGATGCCGAGATCTCTCTGTTCATCTACACTACCAAGAATCTTGCCATTAGCCCAGTACTCTGCATTCCTGTTACTCCTTCCAAAGTGAACCACCTCACACTTTTCCGCATTAAACTCCATTTGCCACCTCTCAGCCCAGCTCTGCAGCTTATCTATGTCCCTCTGTATCCCATAACATCCTTCAGCACTATCCACAACTCCACCGGCCTTTGTGTCATCTGCAAATTTACTAACCCATCCTTCTACACCCTCTTCCAGGTCATTTATAAAAATGAGAAACAGCAGTGGCCCCAAAACAGATCCTTGGGGTACACCACTAGTAACTGAACTCCAGGATGAACATTTGCCATCAACCACCACCCTCTGTCTTCTTTCAGCTAGCCAATTACTGATCCAAACCGCTAAATCACCTTCAATCCCATACTTCCTTATTTTCTGCAATAGCCTACCGTGGGGAACCTTATCAAACGCCTTACTGAAATCCATATACACCACATCAACCGCTTTACCCTCATCCACCTGCTTGGTCACCTTCTCAAAAAACTCAATAAGGTTTGTGAGGCATGACCTATCCTTCACAAAACCATGTTGACTATCGCTAATCAACTTGTTCTTTTCAAGATGATTATAAACCCTACCTCTTATAACCTTTTCCAACATTTTACCCACAACCGAAGTAAGGCTCACAGGTCTATAATTACCAGGGTTGTCTCTACTCCCCTTCTTGAACAAGGGTACAACATTTGCTATCCTCCAGTCTTCCGGCACTATTCCTGTCGACAAAGACGACATAAAGATCAAGGATAAAGGCTCTGCAATCTCCTCCCTGGCTTCCCAGAGAATCCTAGGATAAATCCCATCTGGGCCAGGGGACTTGTCTATTTTTACACTTTCCAAAATTGCTAACACCTCCTCCTTGTGAACCACAATCCCATCTAGCCTGGTCAACTGTACCTGAGTTTTCTCCTCGACAACATTGTCTTTCTCCAGTGTAAACACTGACGAAAAATATCCATTTAACGCTTCCCCTATCTCCTCTGATTCCACACACAACTTTCCACTACTATCCTTGATTGGCCCTAATCTTACTCTAGTCATTCCTTTGTTCCTGATATACCTATAGAAAGCCTTAGGGTTTTCCTTGATCCTATCCGCCAATGACTTTTCGTGTCCTCTCCTCGCTCTTCTTAACTCTCCCTTTAGGTCCTTCCTGGCTAACTTGTAACTCTCAAGTGCCCGAACTGAGCCTTCATGTCTCATATCAAACCTTATTCATTACATAATATTAAATCTAAAATAGCCTGCTCCCTGGTTGGATCCATAACATATTGCTCGACGAAAGAACCCCTCATGCACTCTATGAAATCTCCCTCAAGGCTAGGGGGCGGGGGGGCGGGGCGGGGCGGCGGGGGGCGGGGGGGGGGCGGGGGGGGCGGGGGGGGGGGGGGTGCCTGTAAGTTATTCCTTTCAAGGAGTTTTTTCCTTTCTTATTTCCACCCATACCTATTCAACATCTTGGCCCTTCGTGCCAATATCATTTCTTAATGCAGCCTTGATGTCATCTTTAACCAATAAAGCAACTCCACCTCCTGTTCCATCCTGTCTATCCTGGTCCCACATCGGTTCAGATGGAGACCGTCCCCGTGGTACAGATCTCTCCTGTCCCAATACTGGTGCCAGTGCCTCATGAAATGGAACTCTTCTTTCCCGCATTACTCCTTCAGCTACGTGATTACTTCCCTAATTTTCTCATTCCTATGGCAATTTGCACGTGGCTCGGATAGTAATCCAGAGATTATAACCTAGTTACTGATAATCCCCAAACAGGTCCTCTTTCCTAGTCTTGCCTATGTTGTTTGTCCCAACATGGACCACAACAACTGGATCCACCCCTCGCACTCCAATATCCTTTCAGGCTGTTTCGAGATTTCCTCGCCCTGGCACTGGACAGGCAACATGTGGAACTGATGCTACCTGTCCCCCTAATTATAGAATCCCCTACACCTACCACCTGTCTTTTTGCTCATCTCACACACACATTTACCCTCATCCCTCTCACACCCACACTCGCGATCTCACTCTCACTCACACACATACGCGCACACACACATTTACTCTTCTCCCTCACACCAACATTCGCTCATCTCACTCACTCATTCACCCATACACACTTATCTCTCTCTCTCTCACACACACTGTTGCTCTCATCTCTCTCTCTCATTCGCACAAACTCACTCATCTCTCGCACGTACTCACTTATCTCTCTTTCACACACATTCTCATCTCAAACACAGACACATGCACTGATCTCTCTCTCATGTCTCTGAGGCCCAGCCACACCTCGTCATCTCCGTGTCAGGCCCCGCTTTACCCTCCTCGCAGAACTCGTCCCTCACCCCTCACAGATCTCCTTCACCCCCTTGCAGATCCCACTCTCGCAGATCCCGCCCTCCCCCTCTCACAGGCCTTCCAGCTTCTCGCCCTGCTCTCTCCCTCTCTCTGATTGGATGCGCTGAAAGCAGCACGCAATTCAAATTGTATCAGCTGTACTTGCTGCGGAGCCCCGGAAGGCTCTGCTGAACCCAGTTAGGGAACCCATGCACCCAGAAAAGACCCAGCAGACGTGACAGCGTAGTGCTATCCAATCTAGGGGAATGGGAATCTTCAACGTTGACCTGAACCTTAAGAAGAGTTATGGACAAGAAGACCACCTGCTGATTACCAGCTATTGCCCTCCCTCAGCTGATCAGTAATCCTCCATGTTGAACATCATTTGAAAGGAGCACAAATGGTGGCAAGGGCACAGAATGTACTCTAGATGAGGGACTTCAATGTTCATCACCAATGGTCGTGTGGTAGCACTATGGCTTCACAGTGCCAGGGACCCCGGTTCGATTCCTGGCTTGTCTATGTGGAGTCTGCGTGTTCTCCCCATGTCAGCGTGGGTTTCCTCCGGGTGCTCTGGTTTCCTCCCACAAGACCCGAAAGACGTGCTTGTAGGTGAATTGGACATTCTGAATTCTCCCACAGTGTGTACCTGAACAGGCACCGTAGTGTGGCGACTAGGGGATTTTCACAGTAACTTCATTGCAGCGTTAATGTGAGAAAACTTGTGACACTAATAAAGATTATTATTATTATTGATGGAACTTGCCAGGTTCAGAACTCTGTACAAGCCAGTGGTAAGAGAACCAATATGAGGGAAAAACCTACTTGATCTTGTTCTTGCCAACCTGCCTGTTGTAGAGTAATCTATCCATGGCAGTATTGATATGAGTGACCTATGTGATAAGGTTGGCTTCTGGGCAGGGCAATTAGTTGAAATATTTGATGCATGCCAGGCATTAAAAAATTATTTGCATTTATATTTCACTTTTCATGACCATCAAATATCTCAAAGCACTTCACACCTTTATGAAGTACTTTTGAAGTTAGTCACTGTTATAGTGTAAGAAACATAGCAGTTTGTACACAGCAAGATCTCACAACAGCAATGCAATACTGACCGGATACTTGTTTAATGATGTTGGAGGAATACATATTGCTAGGGGATAATTGGCTCTGGGGATAATTCCTTTGCTGTTCTATGAAATAGTGCCATGGCCTTTCTTTTAACACCTGCTCTGAGGCAGACGGGTCCTTGGTTTAATGTTGCATCCAAAAGATGGCACCCCTGAGAGTGCCCTCGACCCTCTCAACTGTTCTGGAGTTACAGTGTAGAATTTTGTGCTTGAGCGCTTGAGTGGCCTTTGAACACAGACCTTTGTCACTCCGAGGTTAATGCTACCAACTGAACCTCGGCTGATGCGCTGCATTGTTGCTGGGAAATGCGGATTTCTGGGTTTCCTGGCCAAAGCTTCAACCCCCAAACCATCCCCCATTGTAAATATCGGGGCTATTATTTTTAAACGTTTCTTCACCATGTGATTGAAAAAAAACATATTTGTGGGATGTGCGCATCACTGGTTAGGCCAGCATTTATCGCTCATCCCTAGTTGCCATTTAGAAGGAGGTGGTGAGCTGCCTACTTGAACCGCTGCAGTTGATGTGGCATAGGTACACCCTCAGTGCTATTCGGGAGGGAGTTCCAGGATTTTGACCTGGTGACAGTGAAGGAATGGTGATATATTTTCAAGTCAGGATGGTGAGTGACTTGGAGGGGAACTTCCAGGTATCTGCTGACCTTGTCTTCCAGATGGTAGCAGTCGTGGGTTTGGAAGGTGCTGCCTAAGGATCCTTGGTGAGTTCCTGCAATGCACCTTGTAGATGGTACCCACGGCTACCACTGTTCATCGGTGGTGGAGGGAATGAATGTTTGTGGAAGGGAGTACCAATCAAACGGGTTGCTTTGTCCTGGATGCTGTCAAGCTCCTTGAGTGTTGCTGAAACTGCACTCACCCAGGCAAATACAGAGTATTCCATAACATACCTGACTTGTGCCTTGAAATGAATGAAATGAAATGAAAATCGCTTATTGTCACGGGTAGGCTTCAAATGAAGTTACTGTGAAAAGCCCTAGTCGCCACATTCCGGTGCCTGTTCGGGGAGACTGGTTTGGGAATTGAACCGTGCTGCTAGCCTGCCTTGGTCTGCTTTAAAAGTCAGCGATTTAGCCCAGCGTGCTAAACCAGCATGAGGATGGTAGGCAGGCTTTGGGGAGTCAGGAGAGGGTTACTTGCCGTTGGATTCCTAGCCTTTGACCTGCTCTGGTTGCCACAATACCTGTATGGCTAGTCCGGTTTAGTTTCTGGTCCGTGGTAACCCCCAAGAATGTTGACATTGGGGGATTCAGTGATGATAATGGCATTGAATATTGGAGGTGGTCATTGCCTGGTACTTGTGTGACCCGAATGTTACTTGCCACTTAACAGCCCAAGACTGAATATTGTCCAGGTCTTGCTGAATTTGAACATGGACTGCTTCAGTATCTGAGGAGTTGGGAATGATGCTGAGCATTGTGCAGTCATTAGCGAACATCCCACTTCTGACCTTATGATGTAGTGAAGTCATTGATGAAACAGCTGAAGATGGTTGGGCCCATATCACTATCCTGAACTCCTGTAGTGATGTCCTGCAACTTAGATGATTGACATCTAACCACCACAACCATATTCCTTTTTTTTCTAGGTTTCCCCCCCGGTTTCCATTGACTCTAATTTTGCTTGGGCTCCTTGATGCCACATTCGGTCAACTGCTGTCTTGATATCAAAGTCAACCGCTCTCGGCTCACCTCTGGTGTTCAACTCTTTGGTCCATGTTTGAAAAAAGGCTGTAATGAGGTCAGGATCTGAGTGGCCCTGATGGAAACCAAACTGAGCATCAGTGAGCAGGTTATTGCTGAGTAAGTGCTGCTTGATAGCACTGTTGATGACTCCTTCCATCGCTTTATTGATGATGGAGAGTAAAATGGCGGGGCAGTAATTGGCCAGGTTGGATTTGTCCTGTTTTTTGTGTATAGGACATCTCTGGATAATTTTTCATATTTCTGGGCTGATGCCAGTGTTGTGGCTGTATTGGAACAGCTTGACTAGGGGTGTGGCAAGTTTTGGAGCACAAGTCCCAGTAAGTACTATTGTTGGAATATTGTCAGGGCCTTTGCAGAATCCAGCACCTTCAACCGTTTCTTAATATCACATGAAATGAATCAAATTGACGGGGCTGGCATCCGTGATTCCGAGGGCATCCGGAGGAGGTCAAGCCAGATCATCCACTCAACACTTCTGTTTGATGTGAGACTCTTATTTCACCTTCTAATAAGAGTTGGTAGTCCGGGTTGGTGGGAGGTAACAGAAATACGACTTTATTATTGTTAATTACTCACTTGAATACATTTGAATGAGAACTGAATAAAAACTTAGAAACAAAATACCAAACAATACATTAAAAAGTCAAGCACGTGGCAAAAAGCATAAAGCACAAAAGGAAATCACTTTAACACGATCAAACAGATAGATGATTCAAGAATTCAGGGACAAAGACCTCGACCACGAGGCCCTACTTTTAAGGGAATTCTTATCTCTGGTTTAACCCCTCATTTACTTTCATTGGCTTCTAATTCTCAGCTGAGGCCTCCTGGTTTGTTCAAATGAATGTCTGTTAATTCGAGGATGATTTGTTAATCAAACATTGGACATTACTTAAGATTGACTGGTGCTATCAAAACTAGCTTAGCGTCTGCATGCGCAGTTTTAGGAAAATTACTGGATATGTTTTCTCACACCTGCTATGTTACACAGCTTGGTGGAGACTTGCTAGAATTGAACATTTGATAAGACAGAACAATACGTTCTCAGTGCTGAATATACTGGAATTCAATTGTTAATTCATTATATGAGACACTGCATTCCAAAAGTCAAGACACTTTTAATATTTTTTGCCTATTAGCTATATGCATTGAACTAGCCCCTACAAGAATAAAACTATACTCTATCAGATATGCTGGGATGCTTGTGGAGCCTCCTGCTCCACTGAGTTTTTTAATTGTTCCCCACCATTCACAGCTGGATTTGGAAGGACTGCAGAACTTATACCTCATCCATTAATTGTGGGATTGCTTGGCTCTGTCTATCATTTGCTGCTTTTGCTGTTTGGCATCCAAACAGCCCTGTGTTGTAGCTTCACCAAGGTGACACATTTTTAGGTATGCCTGCTGCTGTTTCTGGCATGCCTCCAGCACTGTTCGTTGAACCAAAGTTGACCCCTAGATTGGTAGCAATGTTAGAGTGCTGGCTATAAAGATTGTGTTAGTGAGTACAATTCCACTGTTGCTGGTTGCCTATGGTGCCTCATGGTTTCACAGTCTTGAGCTGCTAGATCTGTTTGAAATGTATCCCATTTAGCACAGCGGTAGTGCCACACAACATGAGGGGAGTACCCTCAACATGAAGACAGGACTTTGTCTCCACAAGGACTGTGTCATGTACAGATGCATCTGTGGCAGGCAGGGTGGTGAGGATGAGATCAAGTATGTTTTTCCCCATGGGTTCCCCAACCACTGCATATGCCCTGTAACTACAAAGCTGAGAAAATAAATGTTTTCATTTGGAATTTCCATTTTGCGGAGGTGTCTTCAGACCAATTTGCATCCAACAACCTGCTATGAAAACTCTGCTCATAATTTGCCAAATTTGCTGTGACAAATTCCTCCATAACAGCTGAGACAATTTACAACATTCTAAATCAAACAACTCACAGCATTCTTTAAAAAAAGTTAATTTGCCCTGTCTCTAGATGAATGTAAATAGATGAATCCAAATAAATTCCAAATAAATTCCAAATAAATTCCAAGATCCAGATCCAGATCCAGATTTGTATCTTCACCAAAAATAATCAGCTCTTCCTCAGTCCAAAGATGTGCAGGTTAGGTGGATTGGCCATGCTAAATTGCCCGTAGTGTCCTAATAAAAAAAGTAAGGTTAAGGGGGGGTTGGGTTACGGGTATAGGGTGGATACGTGGGTTTGAGTAGGGTGATCATGGCTCGGCACAACATTGAGGGCCGAAGGGCCTGTTCTGTGCTGTACTGTTCTATGTTCTATGTTCCTTGAGCCACACCCTATCTGTGCACCAGGTTTAACGATCCTCTCTTCCTGTCCCTTTTCTTTTATCTCATATCAGCGTTCTGACCTACTAAAACTATTTCCCTCTTATATAATTACGAACAATGTTACGCCCTATGCTGTTGCTCATGTATTTGCTTTGTTTGGCTCCTTGTTCCACACTCTAACATCACTGTTTGTCGATGTACCATTTGTCAATGTCCTCTGTTGATTATTCTTTTTTCTACTATGTATGTACTGTGTACGTTCCCTCGGCAGCAAAAAAATACTTTTCACTGTACTTCGGTACATGTGACAAATCAAATCAATTAATCAAATCAATCAATCATTGAAATCAGTCAATTAGATTGTTGAGATCTATTGTTTACAGAGTAACGAACAACAAACTGGGAGTAAAACAATACCTCTGTCCACCTTCGTTGGCGGAGGCAATAGTAAATTGTGTAGTATACAGACCACATTATATGAGCTTGATATTGTGTTACATGGATATAATGTAATTTTAAATTTGTAAAACTCCATGCTTAGTGTATTAAAAACAGAAAATACTGGAAATGATCAGGTTAGGTAGCACCTGTGAAGAGAGAGATAGAGTTAACATTTCAAATTTGCCAGAACTGGCGATGTACCTTTTATCTAACTTGCAATAACTAAGCTTTTTTTTGTTCCTTTATTCAAAATACAGACACAATGATTCCATTCAGTGCATTGCGTACAACCCAGTCACTCACCAACTGGCTTCCTGTTCCTCCAGTGACTTTGGTAATTTGATTTTTTAATATGTTTAAAAATCAAAAATTTAGTTAGTGTTTTTACTGCTTGTTATTATTTACTTCAATTGTACATATGGGACGCGATTCAGTGGCCTTATTGCGCTAGAACTGGTGTGAGGACATTTAAGTACTGTTGTCAGGTTTGTTATGGAGCAACTATGCCACCCTCAGGCTCAGTTGTTGTATTGGGCAATTTGTCAAAACCCTAAACCTCAGGTTTATATTGTCCAATACTCCCTGCCATCCCACCTACCCAATACTCCCTGCCATCCCACCTACCCAATACTCCCTGCCATCCCACCTTGCCCAATACTCCCTGCCATTCCACCTTGTCCAATTCTCCCTGCCATCCCACCCTACCCAATACTCCCTGCCATCCCACCTTGTCCAATACTCCCTGCCATTCCACCTTGTCCAATTCTCCCTTCCATACCACCTTGTCCAATTCTCCCTTCCATACCACCTTGTCCAATTCTCCCTGCCATCCCACCCTACCCAATACTCCCTGCCATCCCACCTTGTTCAATACTCCCTGCCATCCCACCCTACCTAATACTCCTTGCCATCCCACCTTGTTCAATACTCCCTGCCATCCCACCCTACCCAATACTCCCTGCCATCCTACCTTGTTCAATACTCCCTGCCATCCCACCCTACCCAATACTCCCTGCCATCCCACCTTGTTCAATACTCCCTGCCATCCCACCCTACCCAATACTCCTTGCCATCCCACCTTGTTCAATACTCCCTGCCATCCCACCCTACCCAATACTCCCTGCCATCCTACCTTGTTCAATACTCCCTGCCATCCCACCCTACCCAATACTCCCTGCCATCCCACCTTGTTCAATACTCCCTGCCATCCCACCTTGTCCAATACTCCCGGCCATCCCACCTTGTTAAATACTCCCGGCCATCCCACCCTGTCCAATACTCCCTGCCATCCCACCTTGTCCAATACTCCCTGCCGTCCCACCCTGTCCAATACTCCCTGCCATCCCACCTTGTCCAATACTCCCTGCCATCCCACCTTGTTCAATACTCCCTGCCATCCGACCCTACCCAATACTCCCTGCCATCCCACCTTGTGCAATACTCCCTGCCATCCTACCTTGTTAAATACTCCCGGCCATCCCACCCTACCCAATTCTCCCTGCCATCCCACCTTGTCCAATTCTCCCTGCCATACCACCCTACCCAATACTCCCTGCCATCCCACCTTGTCCAATACACCCTGCCATTCCACCTTGTCCAATACTCCCTGCCATCCCACCTTGTCCAATACTCCCTGCCATCCCACCTTGTCCAATACTCCCTGCCATCCCACCTTGTCCAATACTCCCTGCCATCCCACCTTGTCCAATACTCCCTGCCATCCCACCTTGTGCAATACTCCCTGCCATCCCACCTTGTTAAATACTCCCGGCCATCCCACCCTACCCAATTCTCCCTGCCATCCCACCTTGTCCAATTCTCCCTGCCATACCACCCTACCCAATACTCCCTGCCATCCCACCTTGTCCAATACACCCTGCCATTCCACCTTGTCCAATACTCCCTGCCATCCCACCTTGTCCAATACTCCCTGCCATCCCACCTTGTCCAATACTCCCTGCCATCCCACCTTCTCCAATACTCCCTACCATCCCACCTTGTCCAAAACTCCCTGCCATTCCACCGTCTGGTGACTTTAAAAAAATTAGAAGGTCCTTACCTGTGGTATTACACTCCTGACACCAACTGTTAGACTCGGAAAAGTAGTCAAGGATCAACTGTAGACAGTTCTGTTCAGCAGGTTCATTGAAGATCTTATACAGTCAAGAGAGGAGCTTTTGCCTCTCCTTCACTCAAGGACTCAGCCAACCCATCTTGGCTTACAAGCATGAGCGCAGAGGTTATATACATTTCAGACCCTCTTTCCCACTCCTCATTCCCCCCCCCCCCATCCCCCGCACACTTCTCTATCCTTGCCTTTTCCTAGCATGTAATGTTTATGCAAGACCCTCAGAGGTTTGCATGATAATGTCATTACACCAAATGTTCGGGGGTCCTGTGACCTAGAACTGATAACAGATCACATACCCCATATCTTGGCTAGCCTGAGACTCCTTCACCCTATAGGGGAGGAATTTCTGGCTGCCAACCCCCCTATAACAGGCTGATGCCAACAACCAAGATTCCTAAAGCAACAAACCTTGGTTTTCCTTATCAGCTATATTGTTATGAGGCCTCAGCCGGTTTGACTGCAGGCCTTAGAAGCTGCATTGGATTGGATTTGTTTATTGTCACGTGTACTGAGGTACAGTGAAAAATATTTTTCTACAAGCATCTCAAACAGATCATTTAGTACATGAAAAGAAAATACATAATAGGGCAACACAATGTGCACAATGTAAACACATAAACACCGGCATCGGGTGAAGCATACATGGTGTAGTATTAATCAGGTCAGTTCATAAGAGGGTTGTTTAGGAGTCTGGTAACAGCGGGAAAGAAACATTTTTGAATCTGTTCGTGCGTGTTCTCGGACTTTTGTATCTCCTGCAGATGGAAGAAGTTGGAAGAGTGAGTAAGCCGGGTGGGAGGTGTAATTGATTATGCTGCCCACTTTCCCCAGGCAGCGGGAGGTGTAGATAGAGTCAATGGATGGAAGGCGTGTTTGTTTGATGAACTGGGCTGTGTTCACGACTCTGAAGCTTTTGGAGGTCTTGGGCTGAGCAGTTGCCATACCAGGCTGTGATGCAGCCAGATAGGATGCTTTCCATGGTACATCTTTAAAAGTTGGTAAGAGTCGGTGTGGACATGCCAAATTTCCTTAGTTTCCTGAGGAGGTAAAGGTGCTGTTGTGCTTTCTTGGTGGTAGCATCAATGTGGGTCGACCGGGACAGATTTTTTTCATAATGTGCATAGGAATTTGAAGCTGTCAACCACCTCCACCTCGGTACTATTGATGCAGACAGGGATGTGTACAATACTTTGCTTCCTGAAGTCAATGGCCAGCTCTTTAGTTTTGCTGGCATTGAGGGAATAGATTGTCATTGTTACACCACTCCACGAGGTTTGCCCTCCTGTATTCTAACTCGCTGTTGTTCGAGATCCGACACACTATGGTCGTGTCATCAGCAAACTTGTAGATGACGTTGGAACCAAATTGTGCCGCCCTGTTTGAGCTGCCAGTTAGAGGGGGGAATGAGGGGGGGCTTCCCGGAAGCCTCCCCAAGGTTGGGTGGATGATGGGGTCAAAAACAGGGTGGCGGGGGGAGGGGCAGCTGGTCAAAACAGTGCCCCGATCTACGAGGAAACTTTCCTGCTAGTGAGCTGAAAGTGCGGCCTCGGCTGAGCGAATCTTTGAGGGACAAAAAATGTGTCCAGAGCACATTCTGGGGAAGGTGGAACCTGTACGAACCTGCGAAGAGGACCCAAGGAGTTTGAGTAAAGGCAAGCAACCAGCAGAGGGCAGCAGAGCAGAGCTACTGATCAGCTGTTCTGGGGAACGTGCAGTGCGGTCAGCCTAAGTTGAAGGTGAACCTGCGAAGAGGACCCAAGGAGTTTGAGTAAAGGCAAGCAACCAGCAGAGGGCAGCAGAGCAGAGCTACTGATCAGCTGTTCTGGGGAAATTTGCATACGTGCAGTGCGGTCAGCCTAAGTTGAAGGTGAACCTGCGAAGAGGACCCAAGGAGTTTGAGTAAAGGCAAGCAACCAGCAGAGGGCAGCAGAGCAGAGCTACTGATCAGCTGTTCTGGGGAAATTTGCATACGTGCAGTGCGGTCAGCCTAAGTTGAAGGTGAACCTGCGAAGAGGACCCAAGGAGTTTGAGTAAAGGCAAGCAACCAGCAGAGGGCAGCAGAGCAGAGCTACTGATCAGCTGTTCTGGGGAAATTTGCATACGTGCAGTGCGGTCAGCCTAAGTTGAAGGTGAACCTGCGAAGAGGACCCAAGGAGTTTGAGTAAAGGCAAGCAACCAGCAGAGGGCAGCAGAGCAGAGCTACTGATCAGCTGTTCTGGGGAAATTTGCATACGTGCAGTGCGGTCAGCCTAAGTTGAAGGTGGTTTGTGGAGGGGCTGTTGGCAAGTGACAGTTAAACCTGAAACACTTTGTGAGTGTTTCCCACCCTACCTCCTCCTCTAACCAACCCCCCCACCCCACGGTGGTTGGGAAGCGGGAGCAGGGGCCTGTCGTGAAGGTGAGTGAGTGCCTTTAAATTTGCTTACCTTTCAGCGGGATCAGGGTTTGAGATAATATCAGGTAAGCTCTTCCTTTCTTTTTCTTTTTCTTGTTTTTTTTTAATCTAGAGGGGATGTCAGGGAAGGCAGTACAATGCTCCTCCTGCAGAATGTTTGAGGTGAGGGACGCCGTCAGTGTCCCTGCTGATTTCATCTGTGGGAAGTGCACCCAACTCCAGCTCCTCAAAAACCGTGTTAGGGACCTGGAGCTTGAGCTGGATGAACTTCGGATCATTCGGGAGGCAGAGGGGGTCATTGATAGGAGCTTCAGGGAAGTAGTTACACCAAAGACTGGAGATAGATGGGTAACTGTAAGAGGGACTGGGAAGAAGCAGTCAGTGCAGGGACCCCCTGCGGTCGTTCCCCTGAGTAACAAGTATACCGTTTTGGATACTTGTGGGGGGGACGACTTACCAGGGGTAAGCCATGGGGTACGGGCCTCTGGCACGGAGTCTGTCCCTGTTGCTCAGAAGGGAAGGGGGGAAAGGAGTAGAACATTAGTAATTGGGGACTCAATAGTCAGGGGCACAGATAGGAGACTTTGTGGGAGCGAGAGAGACTCACGTTTGGTATGTTGCCTCCCAGGTGCAAGGGTACGTGATGTCTCGGATCGTGTTTTCCGGGTCCTTAAGGGGGAGGGGGAGCAGCCCCAAGTCGTAGTCCACATTGGCACTAACGACATAGGTAGGAAAGGGGACAAGGATGTCAGGCAGGCCTTTAGGGAGCTAGGATGGAAGCTCAGAGCGAGAACAAACAGAGTTGTTATCTCTGGGTTGTTGCCCGTGCCACGTGATAGTGAGATGAGGAATAGGGAGAGAGAGCAATTAAACACGTGGCTACAGGGATGGTGCAGGCGAGAGGGATTCAGATTTCTGGATAACTGGGGCTCTTTCTGGGGAAGGTGGGACCTCTATAGACAGGATGGTCTACATCTGAACCTGAGGGGCACCAATATCCTGGGGGGGAGATTTGTTAGTACTCTTTGGGGGGGTTTAAACTAATTCAGCAGGGGCATGGGAACCTGGATTGTAGTTTTGGGGTGCGAGAGATTGAGAGTAGAGAGGTCAGGAGCACAGTTTTGACTTCGCAGGAGGGCGGCAGTGTTCAGGTCTGTGGTTTGAAGTGTGTCTATTTCAATGCCAGGAGTATACGAAATAAGGTAGGGGAACTGGCAGCATGGGTTGGTACCTGGGACTTCGATGTTGTGGCCATTTCAGAGACATGGATAGAGCAGGGACAGGAATGGTTGTTGCAGGTTCCGGGGTTTAGGTGCTTTAGTAAGGTCAGAGAAGGGGGCAAAAGAGGGGGAGGTGTGGCGCTGCTAGTCAAGGACAGTATTACAGTGGTAGAAAGGATACAAGATGGGGACTCTTCTTCCGAGGTAGTATGGGCTGAGGTTAGAAACAGGAAAGGAGAGGTCACCCTGTTGGGAGTTTTCTATAGGCCACCTAATAGTTCTAGAGATGTAGAGGAAAGGATGGCGAAGATGATTCTGGAAAAGAGCGAAAGTAACAGGGTAGTTGTTATGGGAGACTTTAACTTTCCTAATATTGACTGGAAAAGATATAGTTCGAGTACATTGGATGGGTCGTTCTTTGTACAATGTGTGCAGGAGGGTTTTCTGACACAATATGTTGACAGGCCAACAAGAGGTGAGGCCACTTTGGATTTGGTTTTGGGTAATGAACCAGGACAGGTGTTAGATCTGGAGGTAGGTGAACACTTTGGAGACAGTGACCACAATTCGGTGACCTTTACGTTAGTGATGGAAAGGGATAAGTATACCCCGCAGAGCAAGAGTTATAGCTGGGGGAAGGGCAATTATGATGCCATTAGACATGACTTAGGATGTGTTGGTTGGAGAAGTAGGCTGCAAGGGTTGGGCACACTGGATATGTGGAGCTTGTTCAAGGAACAGCTATTGCATGTTCTTGATAAGTACGTACCAGTCAGGCAGGGAGGAAGGGGTCGAGCGAGGGAACCGTGGTTTACCAAAGAAGTGGAATCTCTTGTTAAGAGGAAGAAGGAGGCCTATGTGAAGATGAGGCGTGAAGTTTCAGTTGGGGCACTTGATAGTTACAAGGAAGCGAGGAAGGATCTAAAGAGAGAGCTGAGACGAGCAAGGAGGGGACATGAGAAGTCTTTGGCAGGTAGGATCAAGGAAAACCCAAAAGCTTTCTATAGGTATGTCAGGAATAAAAGAATGACTAGGGTAAGAGTAGGGCCAGTCAAGGACAGTGGTGGGAAGTTGTGTGTGGAGGCTGAGGAGATAAGCGAGATACTAAATGAATACTTTTCGTCAGTATTCACTCAAGAAAAAGATAATATTGTGGAGGAGAATGCTGAGACCCAGGCTATTAGAATAGATGGCATTGAGGTGCGTAGGGAAGAAGTGTTGGCAATTCTGGACAAGGTGAAAATAGATAAGTCCCCGGGGCCGGATGGGATTTATCCTAGGATTCTCTGGGAAGCCAGGGAAGAGATTGCTGAGCCTTTGGCTTTGATTTTTAGGTCATCATTGGCTACAGGAATAGTGCCAGAGGACTGGAGGATAGCAAATGTGGTCCCTTTGTTCAAGAAGGGGAGTAGAGATAACCCCGGTAACTATAGGCCGGTGAGCCTAACGTCTGTGGTGGGTAAAGTCTTGGAGAGGATTATAAAAGATACGATTTATAATCATCTAGATAGGAATAATATGATTAGGGATAGTCAGCATGGTTTTGTGAAGGGTAGGTCATGCCTCACAAACCTTATCGAGTTCTTTGAGAAGGTGACTGAACAGGTAGACGAGGGTAGAGCAGTTGATGTGGTGTATATGGATTTCAGTAAAGCGTTTGATAAGGTTCCCCACGGTCGGCTATTGCAGAAAATACGGAGGCTGGGGATTGAGGGTGATTTAGAGATGTGGATCAGAAATTGGCTAGTTGAAAGAAGACAGAGAGTGGTAGTTGATGGGAAATGTTCAGAATGGAGTTCAGTTACGAGTGGCGTACCACAAGGATCTGTTCTGGGGCCGTTGCTGTTTGTCATTTTTATAAATGACCTAGAGGAGGGCGCAGAAGGATGGGTGAGTAAATTTGCAGACGACACTAAAGTCGGTGGAGTTGTAGACAGTGCGGAAGGATGTTGCAGGTTACAGAGGGACATAGATAAGCTGCAGAGCTGGGCTGAGAGGTGGCAAATGGAGTTTAATGTGGAGAAGTGTGAGGTGATTCACTTTGGAAAGAATAACAGGAATGCGGAATATTTAGCTAATGGTAAAATTCTTGGTAGTGTGGATGAGCAGAGGGATCTCGGTGTCCATGTACATAGATCCCTGAAAGTTGCCACCCAGGTTGATAGGGTTGTGAAGAAGGCCTATGGTGTGTTGGCCTTTATTGGTAGAGGGATTGAGTTCCGGAGCCATGAGGTCATGATGCAGCTGTACCAAACTCTGGTACGGCCGCATTTGGAGTATTGCGTACAGTTCTGGTCGCCTCATTATAGGAAGGACGTGGAAGCTTTGGAACGGGTGCAGAGGAGATTTACCAGGATGTTGCCTGGTATGGAGGGAAAATCTTATGAGGAAAGGCTGATGGACTTGAGGTTGTTTTCGTTAGAGAGAAGAAGGTTAAGAGGTGACTTAATAGAGGCATACAAAATGATCAGAGGGTTAGATAGGGTGGACAGCGAGAGCCTTCTCCCGCGGATGGAGGTGGCTAGCACGAGGGGACATAGCCTTAAATTGAGGGGTAATAGATATAGGACAGAGGTCAGAGGTGGGTTTTTTACGCAAAGAGTGGTGAGGCCGTGGAATGCCCTACCTGCAACAGTAGTGAACTCGCCAACATTGAGGGCATTTAAAAATTTATTGGATAAGCATATGGATGATAAGGGCATAGTGTAGGTTAGATGGCCTTTAGTTTTTTTTTTTTTTTTTCCATGTCGGTGCAACATCGAAGGCCGAAGGGCCTGTACTGCGCTGTATCGTTCTATGTTCTATGTTCTATGTACCTGAACCAGAGGGGCACCAATATCCTGGGAGGGAAATTTGCTGCAGCTCTTCGGGGGGGGGGGGGGGGGTTTAAACTAATTTGGCAGGGGGATGGGAAACTGATTTGTAGTCCAGGAGATAGCATTGC
Organism: Scyliorhinus canicula; assembly: GCF_902713615.1. NCBI lineage: Eukaryota > Metazoa > Chordata > Chondrichthyes > Carcharhiniformes > Scyliorhinidae > Scyliorhinus > Scyliorhinus canicula. Next base: position 93,579,180 of record NC_052156.1, read on the forward strand.
TGGAGTTCAGGAAGTTGAGGGTAGTGCAGTACTGAGGAAGGTACCAAGGTCACAAGAGTGGGCCTGCAGGCATGAAGGTGGGTTGAAGTGTGTCTACTTCAATGCGAGGGGCATCAGGAATAAGGTTGGTGAGCTTGAAGCATGGATTGGTACCTGGGTCTACGACGTTGTGGCCATTACGGAGACGTGGCCAGAACAGGGGCAGGAATGGTTGTTGGAGATTCCGGGGTTTAGATGTTTCAGTAAGATGAGGGAAGGTGGTAAAAGAGGTGGAGGTGTAGCATTGTTAATCACGGATAGTATAATGGCTGCAGAAAGGCAGTTTGAGGAGGATCTGTCTACTGAGGTAGTGTGGGCTGAAGTTAGAAATAGGAAAGGAGCGGTCACTTTGTTAGGAGATTTCTACAGGCCCCAAACAGTAACAGAGATGTGGAGGAAAAGATTGCAATTCAGATTTTGGATAGGTGCGGTAGTCACAGGGTAGTTGTCATGGGTGACTTTTAACTTTACAAGTATTGATTGGAACCACTATAATTCAAATAGTTTGGATGGGGCTGTTTTTATCCAGTGTGTGCAGGAGGGTTTCCTCACACAATATGTGGATAGACCGACAAGAGACGGGGCCACGTTGGATTTGGTACTGGATAATGAACCGGGCCAAGTGTTAGATTTGGTTGTGGGAGAGCACTTTGGAGATAGTGACCACAATTCGATGACTTTCACTATAGCAATGGAGAGGGATAGGAACAAAGAACAAAGAAAACTACAGCACAGGAACAGGCTGTTCGGCCCTCCCAGCCTGCGCCGATCCAGATCCTTTATCTAAACCTGTCTCCTATTTTCCAAGGTCTACTTCCTCTGTTCCCTGCCCATTCATATATCTGTCTAGATCATAGATCATAGAATTTACAGTGTAGAAGGAGGCCATTCGGCCCATCGAGTCTGCACCGGCTCCTGGAAAGAGCACCCTACCCAAGGTTAACACCTCCACCCCATAACCCAGTAACCCCACCCAACACTAAGGGCAATTTTGGACACTAAGGGCAATTTATCATGGCCAATCCACCTAACCTGCACATCCTTGGACTGTGGGAGGAAACCGGAGCACCCAGAGGAAACCCACACACACACTGGGAGGATGTGCAGACTCCGCACAGACAGTGACCCAAGCCGGAATCGAACCTGGGACCCTGGAGCTGTGAAGCGATTGTGCTACCCACAATGCATCTTAAATGATGCTATCGTGCCCGCCTCTACCACCTCTGCTGGCAAAGCGTTCTAGGCACCCGCCACCCTCTGCGTAAAAAACTTTCCACGCACATCTCCCTTAAACTTTCCCCCTACGGCAGGGCAAGGTTTATAACTGGGGAACGGGTAATTACAATGCGATTAGGCAAGAATTAAGGAGCATAAGATGGAAACAGGAACCGTCAGGGATAGGCACAATTGGATGTGGAGCTTGTTCAAGGAACAAATACTGTGTGTCCTTGATATGTATGTCCCTGTCAGGCAGGGAGGAAATGGTTGCGTGAGGGAACCATGGTTTATAAAAGAGGTTGAATGTCTTGTCAAGAGGAAGAAGGGGGCTTATGCAAGGTTGAGAAAACAGGTTCAGTTAGGGCACTTGAGAGATACAGGATAGCTAGGAAGGAGCTCGAGAAAGGGCTTCGGAGAGCTAGGAGGGGGGCATGAAAAGTCCTTGGCTGGTAGGATCAAGGAAAACCCCGAGGTTTTTTACACTTGTGTGAGGAATAAAAGAATGACCAAGGTGAAGTTAGGGCCGGTCAAGGACAGTAGTGGGAACATGTGCATAGAGTCTAAAGATGTAGGATAGGCCCTAAATGAATACTTTTCTTCAGTGTTCGCAAAGGAGGGGGCCATGTTGTTGAGGAGGATAGTGCGATACCGGCTGGTAGGCTGGAGGAGGTAGATATTCGGAAGGAAAATGTGCGAGAAATTTTGAGAAGCCTGACGATAGATAAGTCCCCTGGGCCTGTTGGGAAATATCCTAGGATTCTTTGGGAGGCAAGGATGAGATTGCAGAGCCTTTGGCTTTGATCTTTATGTTCTCACTGTCTACAGGAATAGTGCCAGAAGACTGGAGAGAGGCGAATGTTCCTTGTTCAAGAAAGGGAATAGGTATTATAGGCCGGTTAGTCTCCCTTCGGTCATAGGTAAATTATTGGAAAGGGTCCTGAGAGATAGGATCTATGATCATTTGGAAAGATGCATCTTAATCCAGGATAGTCAGCATGGATTTGTGAGGGGTAAGTCTTGCCTCACAAGTTTGATTGTATTCTTTGAGGAGGTAACTACGTACATAGATGAAGGTAGAGCAGTTGATGTTGTATACATGGATTTTAGTAAGGCGTTTGATAAGGTTCTCCATGGTCGGCTCATGCAGAAAGTAAGGAGGCATGGCATAGAGGGAAATTTGGCCGATTGGATCAGTAACTGGCTATCACATAGAAGACAGAGGATGGTGGTAGATTTTCATCCTGGAGCCCAGTCACCAGTGGTGCACCACAGGGATCAGTGCTGGGTCCTCCGCTATTTGTGATTTTTATCAATGACTTGGGTGATGGAGTTGAAGGTTGGGTTAGTAAATTTGCTGATGACACCAAGATGGGAGAGTTGTGGATAATGTGGAGGGCTGTTGCCGGCTGCAAAGAGACATTGATAGGATGCAGAGCTGGTCTGAAAAGTGACAGATGGAGTTTAATCCTGATAAGTGAGAGGTGATTCATTTTGGTAGGACAAATTTAAATGCGGATTACAGGATTAACGGTCGGGTTCTGAGGACTGTGGAGGAGCAGAGATATCTTGGAGTTCATCTCCATAGATCTCTGAAAGTTGCCACCCAAGTGGATAGAGCTGTGAAGAAAGCGACAGTGCGTTAACATTTATTAACAGGGGGGTTGAGTTTAAGAGTCGTGAGGTTATGCTGCAACTGTCCAAGACCTTGGTTAGATCACATTTGGAGTATTGTGTGCAGTTCTGGTCACCTCATTATAGAAAGAATGTGGAAGCATTGGAAAGGGTGCAAAGCAGATTTACCAGGATGCTGCCTGGATTGGAGGGTAGGTCTTATGAGGAAAGGTTGAGGGAGCTATGGCTTTTCTCATTGGAGTGACGGGGGATGAGAGGTGACTTAATTGAGGTGTATAAGATGATGAGAGGGATTGATAGAGTGGACGTTCAGTGACTTTTTCCTCAGATGGATGTAGCTGTTACAAGGGGGCATAACTATAAGGTTCATGGTGGAATATATAGGAGGGATCTCAGAGGCAGGTTCTTTACTCAGAGAGTGGTTGGAGCGTGGCATGCACTCCCAGCTATGGTAGTGGAGTCGGACACTTTAGGAACTTTCAAGCGGTTATTGAATAGGCATATGGAGTGCACTAGAATGATTGGGAATAGGTTGGTTTGATCTTAGTTTCAGACTAGGTGGCACAACATCGTGGGCTGAAGGGCCTGTACTGTGCTGTACGGTTCTATGTTCTCTCCGGAGTAGAAAGACACGGAATCCAAAACCCCAAATATTGCGACCAGTTCGAAGGTTGTCTGCAAATTTTTAATATCGTGTCAAAAAAGGAGGCCCAGAATCCAGCAAGTTTAGGACGACCAAAACACATGCGTATGGTCAGCTGGTGTAAGTGAATAGCAGTCATGCTTATTCCCCACATCTTGAAAGAATCCACTCATCCTTACCTTTGTCCAATACTTTCTTTGTATGATGTGGAGATGCCGGAGCTGGACTGGGGTGGGCACAGGAAGAAGTCTTACAACACCAAGTTAAAGTCCAACAGGTTTATTTGGAATCACTAGCTTTCGGAGCATAGCTCCTTCATCAAGTGAGTGAAGAGGTGGGTTACACAAACACATATATAGACAAAGCCAATGATGCAAGATGATATTTTGAACGCAAGTCTTTCCAGGTAATTACGTCTTTACAGGTCCAGACGGTGCGACTGGAGAGAGGACTAATTACAGGTTAAAGAGGTGTCAATTGTCTCAAGCTGGTAGGATTTCGCTAGCTCAGGCTAGATGGTGAGGGGTTAATGTAGTGAGACATGAATCTGTGTAGCACTTTGAACCTAAGCAAACTCAGTCTGCTCAGGATGAAGTGGAGTTCACTTTGTAGAGGGCTTCTCTCTGAACCTTCTCAATAAGCACAGAGCCCATTTCTCATATGCTCTCTTCAAAGGGGCAGGATCTGAAGATAGAATGAGACTGTACAGATTTGAAATTTACCCTCTCCGCTGCTGTGCCACGGCCAATATCTTTTCCAGCAAGGAAGAAAGTGGGGGGGCAAGGGGGAGGACGGAATAAACTTACATAAGAAATCCCGAATTTGAAATAAGCGAAAAAGGTTGGCACTAGAAAGATTATGGGCTGGATTCTCCACACTCCGACGCCAAAATCGCATTCGACGATGGGGTGGAAAATCCGATTTCCTGCACAAAATCGGGACCAGCACCGGGGGGGGGGGGGGGGGGGGGGGGGGGGGGCGCTGCGCCGATTATCCACCACTGCCTCAGGCCGCTATTCTCCGTCCCCGACCGGCTGAATTCCCGACGACATGGACCACTCATGGTCCCACCGTCCATTATACCCGTGTGGCGGCTGCAAACTTAGTCCGGGGCCGTCACGGTCTTGGGAGGGCCGATTGATGGGAGGGGGGAGGCCACATTTGGGATTGGGGGCTATGTGTGCAGGTGGTCCGGGTCGGGTGACTGGCCAATGCGGGGCACTATTTCGCCGATACAGGTCTGCGGGCTGAGTCTGCCATACAGCACGGCGAGGCAGCTGGCATGCGTATGTGTGGCCTCTGACCGGTAAGTGCGGGGGGGGGGGGGCCGTATCGGCAGCTGGAGCTGCAAGCTCCACGACGCTGTACTGTTCTATGTTCTATGTCCGGCTTTAGAACATAGAACATAGAACAGTACAGCACAGAACAGGCCCTTCGGCCCTCAATGTTGTGCCGAGCCATGATCACCCTACTCAAACCCACGTATCCACCCTATACCCGTAACCCAACAACCCCCCCCTTAACCTTACTTTTATTAGGACACTACGGGCAATTTAGCATGGCCAGTCCACCTACCCCGCACATCTTTGGACTGTGGGAGGAAACCGGAGCACCCGGAGGAAACCCACGCACACAGGGGGAGGACGTGCAGACTCCACACAGACAGTGACCCAGCCGGGAATCGCACCTGGGACCCTGGAGCTGTGAAGCATTTATGCTAACTACCGTGCTGCCCCTTTTAAAGACAGGACTAGGAACATATAGGAACTAGAGTAGGTCATTCAGCCCCTCGAACCTGTCCCACCATTTAATGAGATCACGCTGATCTGTGACCGAACTCCATATACCTGCCTTTGGCCCATATAATAATAATCGCTTTTTGTCACATGTAGGCTTCAATTAAGTTACTGTGGAAAGCCCCTGTGAATATCCCTTAATAATTTTGCTTAACAAAAATCTATCTATCTCAGATTTAAAATTAGCAACTGTTCTAGCTTCAAATGCTGTTATGGGAGAGAGTTCCAAACCTCTACTACCCTTTGAGTGAGGAAATTCTTCCTAAAATCTCTCCTGAACAGTCTTGCCCTAATTTTTAGACTGTGTCCCTTAGTTTTTGAATCTCCAACCAGTGGAAGTTTTTGAATCTCCAGCCAGTGGAAGTGGTTTAGCTAATGTAATAATCTTTATTGTCACAAGTAGGCTTACATTAACACTGAAATGAAGTTACTGTGAAAAGCCCCTAGTCGCTATATCCATGCACCTGTTCGGGTGCACAGAGGGAGAATTCAGAATGTCCAAATTACCTAACAGCATGTCTTTCAGGTCTTGTGGGAGGAAACCGGAGGAAACACAGGCAGACACGGGGAGAACATGCAGACTCCACAAAGACAGTGACCCAAGCCGGGAATCGAACCTGGGACCCTGGAGCTGTTAAGCAACAGTGCTACCCACTGTGCTACCCTGTTTATCCCTGTTAATATCATAAATATTTCGATCAGACCTTCTAAATTCTAGAAGAATAAGAAGAATTTATTTCTCTTGAGAGTTGTGAATCTTTGTAACTCTTCTCCAGGGTGTTGCAGGGCAGGGCCAATGAATGTTTATAAGGCCAACCAGATAGATTCTTGACTGACAAGGGAGTCAAAGATTATCGGAGGTCAGCAGAATGTGGAGTTCAGCCACAGTCTGATGAGCTATGATCTTGTTGAATGGAGGAGCAGGTTCAAGGGGCCAAATAGCCTCCTACTGCTCCTAATTTGCACCTTGGTCTGTTTGTCATACTTGTAACCAGAGGACCAGTTTCCCTTTTGCAGACAAGGCCAATATTTTCTTTTTAGAAACAGGCTTTCAAGGAGGCTTTAAAATGTTAATCCTTGTGACTTGGTAGAAGGCTAGAAGTTATAACCTGATATTAGCAGTGATATACCTTCTGATCACAATAAGAAGTCTTACAACACCAGGTTAAAGGCCAACAGGTTTATTTCAAATCACTAGCTTTCGGAGCACAGCTCTCTCCTCGGGTGAATGTTCCCTTCCAGTTGGGGAACACTTCAGCAGTCAAGGACATTCAGCCTCTGATCTTCGGGTAAGCGTTCTCCAAGGCGGCCTTCAGGACATGGACAACGCAGAATTGCCGAGCAGAAACACGTGAGTATGACCTCAACCGGGACCTTGGATTCATGTTGCATTACTTTCACCCCCCACCATTTGGCCTGGGCTTGTGAAATACTACCAACTGTCCTGGCTTGAGACAATTCACACCTCTTTAACCTGTGATTATCCCTCTCCCCAATTGCTCCCTCTGGACCTGTAAGGTTTTAATTACCTGCAAAGACTTGTATTCAAAGCATCGTCTTGTATCTTTGACTTTGTCTAAATATATGTTTCTGGAACCCATCTCTTCGTTCACTTGAGGAAAGAGTTGTACCCCGAAAGCTAGTGATTTGAAACAAACCGGTTGAACTTTAACGTGGTGTTGTAAGACTTCTTACTGTGCTCATCCCAGTCCAACGATGCCATCTCCACATCATGGATAGCCTCTGATGTTGCTCTTGCATTCTACAGTCTGCTGCAAAATCCAAGCAGGACTTATAATGAAAGGTTTTCAAAAATCAAAAAGATTAGGTCAAGTGATGTCTGGCCATTGCTACGTGATGAAAAAAAGTTGATAGTCCATTCATGTTAATAAAGTTCCTTCCACCACTAATCCTCAGTGTCTTCCCATTCAGTATATATTTCTATTTCTGGTTTTTCCTCCAAATTTATTATCTGATGCTTTTCAGTATTAAACTGTGTTTGGCACTTGTTTGCCCATTCCATGAATCCATGTGCTCCCAAAATCTTATGACTATCTTATGTTTGCCAGACCCTTACTTTTGAAGTACACACTGCAAGTAGATTAGAAACAAAAGATGAGTTACAGAATAATTGAATGAATTGGATTAACCAGTTTGAATTGTCATGTTTATAATTTCACTTTATTTTTCCTTTTATGTTTAAAATGCCTTTATTGCAGGTTTGTGGTCTCCAGAGCAGAAATCTGTCTCCAAGCACAAAGTCAACAGCAAAATTACCTGCTGCAGGTAATACACTCATTGCTGCTTGTATCTTTGCTCTTGTGGGTTTTAGGTATGATCTCAAGGCTGATTGTTACAAAACTGAGCTTGGTGCTTGTATTTGCAAACTTCCAATATGTTTCCCTCTGTATCTCCTTTGGTGCAATGTCATGTTAAACACCACAGATCTACAATGCAGTTTCCTTATTCTGCACAATTTTCTTCATTATTGGCTGAAGGATTAGTCTACGCAGCTGTAACGGGAACCTCAAATTTATCAGACTGTAAAAAATGATTCTCACAGTGACCAGTATGTGCAATTAAAGGAGTTGGCATGGGATGATGACGTCCACCCTACATTCTGCCACCTCCACCTTCCTATCCACTCTTGCGAAAGCGTACCATTGTTTAAAAGGCAGTTTGCCAGAGCCTTTTCCTCAAAATACTGTGATAACCGGGATTGTCTTGAAGACTTTGGGCTATAAATTGGGAAATACTGCAAGTGTCACTCAAATATTTTCATTGTTATACTTAACAAGCCATGCCCATCATTTTGTTTTGCATTACAGTTGGAAAATATTCCATTTCAACAAAATGACTATCTCATTCCCACTTTATATGATCTGTATGTTGGATGAAGAGGCGTAGTAGGTAGCTGCTATGGGTGCCAAATTATTCATTTGGGTTGGAGGAGAATCCAAATCATCCGAGAGAGGAGAGTCAGACCATCCCAGAGAGGAGAGTCAGACCATCCCAGAGAGGAGAGCCGGATCATCCCAGCGAGGAGAGCGGATCGTCCCAGAGAGGAGAGCGGATCGTCCCAGAGAGGAGAGTCAGATCATCCCAGAGAGAAGAATCAGACCATCCCAGTGAGGAGAGTCAGATCATCCCAGCGAGGGGAGCTGGATCATCCGAGAGAGGAGAGTCAGATCATCCCAGAGAGGAGAGCGGGATCATAGTGGAGAGGAGAGCGGACCATCCCAGTGAGGAGAGCCGGACCATCCCAGTGAGGAGAGCCGGACCATCCCAGTGAGGAGAGCCGGACCATCCCAGTGAGGAGAGCCGGACCATCCCAGTGAGGAGAGCCGGATCATCCCAGTGAGGAGAGCCGGATCATCCCAGAGAGGAGAGCCGGATCATCCCAGCACCACCCATCCTGAAGGGTGTACAGAATTTCCCAGTGGGGGCCTTTAGGACTTTATTTAAAGCTGGTAAATTCAGGAACAGTAGTCATTGTAATTTTGACGCCTTAAATTTGTTTCCTAAATGTATTCTTCTTGTTGCTGTATTTTGCTAGTTGGACAAATGATGGGCAGTACCTGGCCATCAGCCTGTTCAATGGTGTCGTCAGTATCCGGAGTAAGAGCGGAGAAGAGAAAGTGAGGATTGAGAGACCTGGGGCTGTCCCAATCTGGTCAATTTGCTGGAATCCATCCAAGTAAGTAAGGAAACGTACCTTGGCGTATTTGAGATGCATGCCATTAAAACATATGAAATTGAGTTTGGACAGTGCAAACCTAGTTTTCAATTTCAAGTTCAGCAACCATAAAACCCATAATTCAAAACTAATAAGCATTGAATTGGCAATTTTCCTTAAATATTTACTAAAAAGGTGGCTGATATTGAAAATCGAAAATTCCAATTGGTGCAGTAGCGATGTAGTTCTGAGGTTGCACATTGTTTATGGAAAGCAAAAAGAACTTTGCTTCCTTTGTTCTGTGATATACCTGAATTGCGAGCGCTTGATACGGGTGATAGATGAAAAAGTGTTTTTCATCCCTCAGCACTGTTACTCATCATCTTAAGTCAGGACACAAAATCTAAAATTATTAAATGATTCTTTTTTTATTTACCGTACTTGAAGTTCCCATTATGTACCCGGGCAGTACCTTGGACAGAGGCAGTACCTTGTGTAATGAATGTAGAAATCAATATATATTATATTTCATATTCTGTTGCAGTAGTGTTATTTTAAGAGATCCCTGATTTAAAATACATACAAGCAGTGTGTCTACTAAAGCTGTAATTATAGAGTTGTGAAAAGGTGAGGTGATCATTCATTCTATCCACTAAAGGGGCTAAAGGAATTGTGTTTGATTGATGGAGATTCCGTGGACTGTCGATAATTTATGAGGGAGTGGGGTCTCGTCCTAGCTAAGTAGTTCATGGAATTTAGTGGGATACGGATGATATATCCCACTAAATTCTGCCACCTCTACTGGATGATTTAACCCTTTTTGTCACTGGAGGGTTCTTCGGCTACTCATGGTACAGTCGAGATGACGGAGTTGACGCGGTCATCTCGACTGTACTGTGGGTAGCCGAAGAACCTCTCCAGTGACAAACAGGAGGAAGATCATCCAGTAGAAGCAGCAGAAGAGGATTCTGGTACAAGTCATAGAATCATAGAGATTACAGTGCAGAAAGAGGCCATTCGGCCCATTGAGTCTGCACCGGCCCTTTGAACGAGCACATTTAAACCCATACTTCTAACCTATCCCCTAACCAAAGTAACCCCACTTAACCTTTTTGGACACTAAAGGCAATTTAGCATGGCCAATCCACCTAACTTGCACATCTTTGGACTGTGGGAGGAAACCGGAGCACCAGGAGGAAACCAGGAGCACCAGGAGGAAACTCACGCAGATACTGGGAGAATGTGCAGACAGTGACCCAGCAGGGAATCAAACATGGGACCCTGGAGCTGGGAAGGTACTGTGCTAACCACTGTGCTGCCGTGCTGCTCATCTCGACTACTGTGGGTAGCCAAAGAGCCCCTCCAGTGACAAACAGGAGGATCATCCAGTGGAGGTGGCAGAAGAGGATTCTGGGAGAAGTCAGTTCAGTCACCTTGACTGTACTGTAGGTAGCCGAAGAATTGGTGTCAACGAGCCATTTACTGTTTCCCATCCTCCCTCTTCCTCTAACCAAACAAAAGGCACTGTGAGGAGGACAAACAAGGTAAGATTCTTACATCCTTCTTAAGTGCACAAGGGCAGAGATGGCAGTTAGGGCAGTGATATCCTCCTCCTGCTAGATGTGGGAGATCAGGGAGCTTTCTAACGTCCCTGACGACTATGTCTGCGGGAAGTGTGACTAGCTGCATCTCCTTACAGATCGCATGGTTTGGTTTGAGCAGCTGCTGGACACATTGTGGAGCATACAGGGGACAGAGAGTGTGATAGACACTAGTTTCAGGGAGGTGGCCACACCACAGGTTCAGACAGGTAGCTGGGTGACCACCAGGAGAAGCAGGCACGTAAGACAGGAGCCTCCTGTGGCTTTTCCCCCCCTCAAACAGGTATACCATTTTGGTGGATTGGCCATGCTAAATTGCCTTTAGTGTCCAATTGGAGTTCATTACAGAGAGCAATTTGTTAGATGGGCTTTTCAATACAGTATGTTGACAATCCAACCAGGGAGGGGGCCATGCTGGATTTTGTATTGGGGGGGGATAGCCTCTCTGGGCAAGATACCAGCAGCTGTCAGGCCTGTGGCATCACAACTGGTTCTGCTGTAGAGCAGGATCGGACTAGGTCCGAGTGATAGTAGTAGGATACTTGATAATTGGGCACAGACAGGTGTTTCTGTGGCCGGAAACAGGACTTTAGGGTGGTGTGTTGCCTCCCTGCTGCCAGGGTCCTGGTTGTCTCCAGAAAACTATAGGGCTTCACCAGATGTCCTTGTCCACATTGGGACTAATGACATATGCGGGAAGAGGTCCTGCAAAGACAATTCAGTGAGTTGGGTCGGGAGCTAAAAAGCAGGAACTCTAGGGTAGTAATCTCAGGATTACACGTCGTGCCACGTGGTAGCGAGGCTTGGAACAGGGAGATAGTACAGTTGAACACGTGGCTAAAGAGCTGGTGTAGGAGGGAGGGGTTTAGATATATGGATCACTAGGATGTCTTCTGGGAAGGTGGGACCTGTACAAGAGGACAGGTTGCACTGAGCTGGAGGGGCACCAATATCGTGAACTGAGAGCCTAGATTACTGCATGGAACTGTGATGTAATTGCAATTACGGAGACATGGTTAAAGGAAGGACAGAATTGGCAGCTTAACATTCCAGGATGCCGATGCTTTAGACGGGACAGAAGGGGAAACAAAAGAGGTGGGGGTGTTGCTCATTAGGGAGCAGATCACAGCTGTGTTGAAGGAGGACACATTGGAGGGATCTTGAAGTAAGGTATGATGGATGGCGCTCCAGAATAAGAAGAATTAAATCACCGTGTTGGGACCTTCCTACAGCCTGGGGAGAGACCAAGGAGCATTTGTGTAGTCAGATACTGAAAAGGTGTGAAAAAGCAGGTTAGTCATGATGGGTGTCTTTAATTTCCCCCATATTGACTGGGAATCCCTTACAGCCAAGGGCTCTGATGGAGAGTGTAGTAATCCACGGGAGGCAGGAGTTCCTTCACCACACCAATATTTATTTACAATAACGATATTACAGGAGCAGCTACAAACAGTGCTGCTAGCAGTCCAGTCAACTTAAGACTGCTCACAAAGCCGACACAGGTGATTATATGGGCCCCCTCAATGAGCTATCATTGAGGGAGCTCATACTCCAATTGGCCAACCAATAAAGCCAATTGGAGTTCATTACAGAGAGCAATTTGTTAGATGGGCTTTTCAATACAGTATGTTGACAATCCAACCAGGGAGGGGGCCATACTGGATTTGGTATTGGGGAATGAGCCAGCCCAGATGATTGATGTTTTAGTGGAGGAGCATTTTGGGTTTAGTTACCATATTTCCATAAGACTTTGGGTGATAATGGATAAGGACAAGAACAAGAGAAGCCCCCGGAGTGAGGGTGCCAAATTGGATGAGGGCTAATTACATCCAAATTAGAGAGGAACTGGGGAATGTGGATTGGGAGCAGCTATTTGAGGGCAAATCCACGTCTGACATGAGGGAGATTTTTAAAGTGCAGGACAGGCATGACCCCGCAAAAATGAAGGATAGAAATGGCAAGATTCGGGAACTATGGATGACAAGGGAAATTGTAAGCTTCCTTTTCCCTTTTGACTAAGCTTATGATAGGCATCTAAAAATTGACGAAGCCCTTAATGGAGTACAGTGAAAGTAGGAAGGAACTTAAATGTGGAATTAAGAGGGCTAAAAGGGGTCATGAAATGTCTTCAGCAAACATGACCAAGGAGAACCCCAAAGCTTTTTATGTATATATTAAGAGCAAGAGGGTAGCAAGAGAAAGAGTAGACACAGTCTGCATGGAACCACAGGAAGTGGGCGAAATCCATGAGTACTTTATATTGATATTCACCAGGGAGAAGGGTATGACAGATGTTGAGGTCAAGGATAGGTGTGTGAACGTTCTTGTGAACGTCAATATATCAAAGGAGAAAGTGTTGAGTTTCCTAAATTGCATTAAGGTAGACAAATCCCCGGCGCTGGATGGGATCTATCCCAGGTTACTACGGGAGGCATGGGGAGAAATGGCTGGGGCCTTAACAGGTATCTTCACATCCTCTTTGACCATAGGCGAGGTTCCAGAGGACTGGAAAATAGGCAATGTTGTTCCCCTGTTTAAGAAAGGATGCAGGGATAATCCAGCAAATTATAAACCGGTGACCCTGACATTCAGTGGTGGGGACGCATTTGGAAAAGATACTGAGGGACAGAATAAATGCACATTTGGAGGAAAATGGGCTAGTTAGTGGCAGGCAACACTGGGAATGTCATGTTCTCACCAACTTGGTTGAGTTTTTTGAAGAGCTGACAAAGGAAATTGATGAGGGAAGGGCTGTGGAGTAGTTTATATGGACTTTAGTAAGGTGTTTGACAAGGTCCCACATGGCAGACTGGTACAAAAACTGAAATACATGGAATTCAGGGTGGGCTGGTTGGATGGATACAGAACTGGCTTGGTTATGGAAGACAGAGAGTAGCTTTGGAAGGGTGTTTTTCTGAATGGAGATCTGTAGGTAGTGGTGTTCCGCAGGGATCAGTGCTGGACCTCTGATGTTTGTAGTATATATAAATGATCTGGAGGAAAATGTGGGTGGTCTGATTGGTAGGTTTGCGGATGACCGGAAGATTGGTAAAGTTGCTGATAGTGCCGAGGATTGTCAGAGGATACAAAAGGATATAGATAGGTTGGAGACTTGGGCACAGAAATGGCAGATGGAGTTTAATCCGTGAAAAATTTGGAGGATCAAATGTATGAATTATACTTTAAATGGCAGAACCCTTAGGAATATTAACTTACAGATGGATCTGGACGTGCAGTCCACAGTTCCCTAAAAATGGCAACACAGGTGGCCAAGCTTTGGAGAGAGTGCAGAGAAGGTTCACCGGGATGTGGCCTGGTCTCGAGGTTGTTGGCTATGAGTAGAGGTTGAAGAAACAAGGATTGTTTTCACTGGAAAGACGGAGGCTGAGAGGAGACCTGATAGAGGTCCACAAATTTATGAAAGTCAAAGACAGGGTGGATAATCAGAGGCTTTTTCCAAGGGTACAAGTGTCAATTACAAGGGGGCACAGGTTCAAGGTGAGAGGGTGATGCGTGGGGTAAGTTTTTCCACACAGAGTGGTGGGTGCCTGGAACGTGCTGCCAAAGGATGTGGTGGAATATTTTAGAGGCATCTGGATGGGTATGTGAATAGGGAGAAAATAGAGGAATACGGACTGTATAAGGGCAGAAGGTTCTTTTTTAGTTTTTAGTTAAGGGCATCATGATCGACACTGACTTGGAGGGCTGAAGGGCCTGTTCCTGTGCTGTACGTTTCTTTGTTCTTTGATGTAATTAAAGGGAGGAGCCAGACCTGTGTGTAGTTTTGAAGTTTGAAATATGATTTTAAGTTGAACAGCAGTTTTGTCAAATGCTGTTAGGTTGAGCAGAGGTACTGTATCTGCTCTTGAAAGTCCACCAAAAGTCTCTACACAGTTAACCTATTTTGTTAACTTTATTTATAAGCTTAACTGCACAATGAACAATAAAGTTAATGCGCGGTATGAGGGCACAGTGGTTAGAATCGCTGCCTCACAGCGTCAGGGCCCCGGGTTCAGTTCCGGCCTTGGGTGACTGTCTGTGTGGAGTTTATACTTTCTCCCTGTGTCTGAGTGGGTTTCCTCCGGGTGCTCTGGATTTCTCCCACAGTTCAAAAATGTGCAGGTTACCTGAATTGACCATGATTAAAAACAATTCCCCTTTGTGTCCAAGGATGTGCAGGTTAGGTGAGATTCAGGTGTTGCGAGGGCTGGGCCGAATGGCCTTCTTCTGCACTGTAGGGATTCGATGTTCTATTCTATGATTCTCTTCTGTAAGTGGCATTTGTCTGCACGTTCTCTCCGGGTCTGCCTGGGTTCCCTCCGGTGGCTCCGGTTTCCTCCCACAAGTTGCAAAAGACTTGTTTGTTAGGTGAATTGGACATTCGGAATTCTCCCTCCGAGTACCCGAACAGGCGCCGGACAGTGACTTCATTGCAATGTTAATGTAAGCCTACTTGTGACACTAATAAAGATTATTATTATAAAAGATACCAATTGGTCAGAGTCATTACACTTGGGGTGAAGTATTCTTTCCTCATAGTTTTACAAATTGAAAAAAAATGTTTAGTGTTTTTCCTGTATCCTAGCACTTAAATCTAAAATTTTCCTGCTCCCTTAAGAGATATTGCAAAACAATTACAGTGATTAACTCCTCCATTTAAGTCAAAGCATTGTTTCCAGTCATTACAGACTAATTTCTCTTTCTTGCCTCAATATTCTGCAATTTTGCCTGAGAGTTAGGTTTGTTATCTTTTAATAGCAGGTAAACATTGATTTTTTTTCTGTATCAATTAAATGAGGCAATTAAATGACTGGTTCCTGACTCGCACTGTTACGATTAGTAATGAGGTTCACTAGATTAATTCCAGAGATGAGGGGTTTGTTAGTCTCGGGGAGCAAGATTGAGCTGTTCAGGCCTGTACTCTTGAGAGTTCAGAAGAATGTGAAGAGATCTAATTGAGGTATATAAAATGATAAAAGATATTGACAAAGTAGACATGGAGCGGATGCTTCCTCTTGTGGGGCATTCTAGAACGAGTGGTCATAGTTTTAGAATAAGGGCTATCAGATTTAAAACAGAGATGAGAAATTACTTCTCTCAAAGGCTCATGAATCTGTGGCATTCACTACCCAGAGTGCTGTGAATGCCAGGACATTGAGTAAATTTAAGGAACAAATGGACAGATTTTTAATTAGTAATAGGTTGAAGGGTTATGGAGAATGGGCCGGAAAGTGGAGTTGAGGCCGAGATGAGATCAGGCATGATTGTATGGCTCAGTGGATTTGAGGGGCTGAATTAGAACATCTAACAGCACAGAACAGGCCCTTCGGCCCTCGATGTTGTGCCGAGCATTGTCCAAAACCAAGATCAAACTATCCCACTCCCTGTCATTCTGGTGTGTTCCTGTGCCAATCCAATAACCGCTTAAAAGTTCCTAAAGTGTCCGACTCCACTATCACAGCAGGCAGTCCATTCCACACCCTAACCACTCTCTGAGTAAAGGACCTACCTCGGACATTCCTCCTATATCTCCCACCCTGAACCTTATAGTTATGCCCCCTTGTAACAGCTACATCCACCCGAGGAAATAGTCTCTGAACGTCACTCTATCTATCCCCCTCATCATCTTATAAACCTCTATTAAGTCACCTCTCATCCTCCTCCAAAGAGAAAAGCCCTAGCTCCCTCAACCTTTCCTCATAAGACCTATCCTCCAAACCAGGCAGCATCCTGGTAAATCTCCTTTGCACCCTTTCCAATGCTTCCACATCCTTCCTATAGTGAGGCGACCAGAACTGCACACAATACTCCAAATGTGGTCTCACCAGGGTCATGTACAGTTGCAGCATAACCCCGTGGCTCTTAAACTCAAGTCCCCTGTAAATAAACGCTAACACACTATAGGCCTTCTTCACGGCTCTATCCACTTGAGTGGCAACCTTCAGAGATCTGTGGACATGAACCCCAAGATCTCTCTGTTTCTCCATATTCCTCAGAACCCTCCCGTTGACCCTGTAATCCGCGTTCAAATTTTTCCTACCAAAATGGATCACCTCGCACTTATCAGGGTTAAACTCCATCTGCCATTTTTCGGCCCAGCTCTGTATCCTATCAATGTCTCAAATTGCCTACTCCTCCTCCTAGTTCATATGTTCTTGTACGTCAGAAATACAAGGCATGCTATTTTAGGTAAATCATTGTGGTATATGATGAATTCATATCTGAACTTTAATTTTACAGAGATGAGCATACTGACATCCTAGCTGTGGCAGACTGGGGGCAGCGACTTTCCTTCTACCAACTGAGTGGCAAACAGGTATGATTGTGAAACATTTTCATACTCATTGAAAAGAATGCTGCAGAGAAGTGTCACAAATTATTTAGTTTTTAGTTGAAACGTAGTGCATGCTAGACGGAGCTTTGTTCCTCCTTCAAACTTTGGTGTCATAGGTGTGGATGTGCAGATATTCTCCAGGTCATTGGTTCAAATTTCAGATTCAGAAAGCAACATCAAATCAAAATGAACAAGGTTGGAACTGAATTAAATTGAAAAAAAGTGAGCAAATAAACTTAAAGAGCCTAGTAAGGGTGCAGTTAATCATATGTTCTTCAATAAAATCCGGCAATAATATAAAGAAGTTGAACTTACAAAGTCACTCCAATTTTTTTTGAAGACCCTCGCAATATGATGATGATTGATTTTTATTCTCACATTTTTATTCTGGAGTACAGTGAAAAGTATTTTTCCGTGGCCAAGGGAACGTCCACAGTACGTACATAGACGAAAGAATAATCGGCAGAGTACATTGACAAATGGTGCATCAATATATAGTGATCGGTTGCAGTGCAGAACAAGACCCAAACAAGCAATACATGAACAAGTGCAGCATAGGATATCATGAATAGTGTTCTTACAGGGAACAGATCAGTCCGAGGGAGAGTCATTGAGGAGTCCTGTAGCTGTGGGGAAAAAGCTGTTCCTATGTCTGGATGTGCGGGTCTTCAGACTTAGACCGAGCAGTTAGCATACCATGCTGTTATGCAGCCTGATAGGATGCTCTCTTTGGCACATCTGTAGAAGTTTGTGAGAGTCGATGCAGACTTTCCGAATTTCTTTAGCTTCCGTAGGAAGAAGAGACATTGTTGGGCTTTCTTAACTGTTGCATCAACGTGAGTGGACCAGGACAGACTGTTGGTGACAGTGACCCACAGGAACTTAAAGCTATCGACCATTGATGTAGACAGCAGAGGGTGTCGTGCTGTGCTTCTTGAAGTCGATGATCAGTTCCTTGGTCTTTCGAATATTTAGAGAAAGGTTGTTTTTGGTACACCATGCAACTAAGTGATCTATCTCCCTTCTGTAGTCTGATTTGTTGTTGTTTAAGATACAACCCACCGCAGTCATATCATCTGCAAACTTATAGATTGAGTTGCCGTTAAATCTTGCCACACAGACGTATCTGTGTATAAGGAGTACAGTCGAGGACTGAGCACACATCCTTGCAGGGCCCCGGTGTTGAGGACTATTGTGGAGGAGTTGCTGTTACCTATCCTGACAGATTGCGGTCTGTGGGTGAGGAAGTCAAGAGTCCAGCTGCACAGGGAGGGGTCAAGTCCAAGGTTGCAGAGTTTGGTTATTAGTTAGTTTCCTTCATCTAGCAAGCTCAGCAATTAGACCTGGAATTTGTAAGGAGTCTCTGTTCAGTAAACCAGCAAGTAGGGACAGAATTTTCTGTCAAAATAATGGCAAGACTAAACATGCCTGAAGTTATTTATGTGTGAATGGTACAGCAACATCAGGCACAGAGCAGTTATATGGTTAAATGTGAATATCCTAAAATTGCTGTCTGAATTGTGCCAATCTGCTATTTAATTTGAGAAAATGGCAAACCCGAAACTCCCCTTTTTATGCCTGCCTTGCCCATTAAACCACAAACTTGCCAAAACCAGCGTAAGTGTCTTTGTCATGATATTTTAAGTCTTAATTATTACTAATCAACCTCTCTTGTACCATAATTAACTATCACATGAGTGATGTTTTTGAAAAAACGCATTTAGGAATGTGGGCATTGTTGGCTAGATCAGCAATCCTATCCCTGATTGCCCTCGAGAAGGTGTTGAACTGCTGCAGTCCCTGAGGTGTAGGTACATCCACAGTGCTATTAGTGAGGGAGTCCCAGGATTGTGACCCAGCGACGTTCCCAGTGAAGGAACGGCGATATATTTCCAAGTCAGGATGGTGAGTGGCTTGGAGGGGCACTTCCAGGTGGTGGTTTCCCAGGTTTTTGCTGCTCTTGTCCTTCTAGATGGCAGTGGTCGTGGGTTTGGAAGGTGCTGCGAAAGGAAACCTGGTGAGTTCCTGCTGTCCATCTTCTCAATGGTACACACGGCTGCCACTGTTTGTTGGTGGTGGAGGAAATGAATGTTTGTAAAAGGGGTGATGGTCTGTGTGGAGTTTGTACATTCTCCCTGTGTCTGCGTGGGTTTCCTCCGGGTGCTCCGGTTTCCTCCCACAGTCCAAATAAGTGCAGGTTATGTAGGTTGACCATGCTAAATTGCCCTTTATTGTCCAAAGGTGTTTAGGTTAGGTGTGGTTCTGGGGATCGGGTGGGGAAGTGGGTCTAGGTAGGATACTCTTTCAGAGGGTCAGTGCAGACACGGTGGACTGCAGAAGGTGGCCTCCTTCAGCATTGTAAGAATTCTATGGTTCTATGCATGGTGTCAAGCTTCTTGAGTGTTGTTGGACATCCAGTTGTTTTTGAGTGCTCTGGCTTTTTGTCAAAACATGGTAACATTGTACCTTGTGCTGTTGTTCTTGTATTATGCTTGCCTTGCTACTCCTCATTCAACAAGACATCACGGATTTCTGTCTTATGCAAAAGGTTTCTTTGTTATTGGCTTCCTTTCTTATGAAGTAGAAGTGGGGAATCAACCCAACGGGGTGACCGGAAATTATTTGGCAGGATTATCCATCGGCTAATGCAGAAATCGGGAAAGGCGATTGGGCGGAGAATCAGTCTTGATGCAGAAATCGTGGCGGGTGCCAGGTTCACAGCAAATTGCAGTTCTCCAGTGTCTTAATATGTTCCACTTCGCACTTACAGTAAAAGCTGTTTGTATATTATTAATGGGCCTGACCCGGTATTCTCCGGGTCTAGTCTCCGGTCTCTAGCATTGGCCAATGACCCTCATGGGCCCGTGCAGAGATTGCCAAACCCCCCCGCTCAAGCTGGGGAGTTGGCTCCTGGGCAACGGATAATCTGCCGTGGTCGTGGCTGATGACCCCTATCCGAGGCCATAGGCCGACCCAGAGACTCGCTGCAACGATACCTATGCAGTGACCAGGGGCGTGAAGATCCTGAAGATGCAGTTCTCCAGTATAGTGCGAGGAGGGTCTTCCATCGTGGTGGCCTGCTGTGCTGTGTCCTCCAAAACATCACGCAGCAGAGGGGGGATGTGTTGGAGGAGGAGGATGGACGACAATCCTCATCCGATGAGGAGGATATGGGGTGGCCGAGGATGGGCAGGACATGGTCCCGGGCAGGCCCCCCCCCCCCCCCCCCCCCCCCCCCCCCCCCCCCCGGAGGGGGTGGAGGATGGGGATGGTACACTGCATCAGTGAGTGGTGGCTGCACTGCAGTCCGTGGGCCAAGCCCACCAACATCATTCATCCATTAACCCCCCCCCCGAACTCCATCTGTGGCCAGTCCAGACTAACCCATCCCTCACACCCTTCTGGCAGAGCACCGAGGCAGGTTGGAACATTATGCACAAGTGTTTAATGTGAACAAATAGATACAGGTTTGTACCCTAGCCCCTAATGCCATGCACCCATGCCAGCTTCACTGTTATTTCTTTTTCTGGCCTTAAGGGACACAGTGCTACATCTAGGAGGCTTCCCAGATGGTGCATCAGGAGAGGAGGAGTGATTCCAGCCCTGTAACTTGGGTTCCCTTGCTGCCATCTTCTGGGGCGACTGAGCCTGATGGGCTCGGCTGCTGCTCGGGTGGTCCCAGGAGGCGTGGTTGTGCCCTGTTGTGTCCGCTGCCCATGTGAAGCGGGAGTCACCGGCATGGGCCCCATGACCCCCTCCTCCCTTGGGGTGCCGGTGGCCCCCAGGCTATTCCACGGGACGGGGATGCGAGTGGAGCGCACACCTGAGGCTCACTTGCCACTGCCAGTCCTGGATGCCCACGGTGTTGGCCTGGGTGGAATTCATGGCTGGCACCACCTTCTACACCTGCACGCGGTTGGACACCTCCAACTGCAGCTTGTGTGCTAGATTCTCACCGACAGCCCCTCATGTAGTCCCTAGTTCTGCGACAGCATCTCCACAATCGATGAGACCATCCGTTACAGAAGCCCGAAACCCGCCTGGATGGCAGCTAGTCCCTGGGGAGTTCCTAACTCCACCTGATGTATTTGGTAGTGTGAGGTGGTGGGGTGGTTGACACACGAGCCACGGGGAACAGCAACTCAGAGGGGTCTGACTTCCTCGCCCAATGCCGACCTCCGCCCCAGTGACTGTCCTTTCTTCAGGCCCACCGTCCACGTCCAGTGCCCTCTGTTCTGCTGCGGTGAGAGGCCACAGGTCCGGTGGTCCTCCTCCAATCTTTTTCCTCTCTCGGTGGTTGTGTGCGGCCTTCTCCTGGTTGGGGAAAGGTAAATGCAAAGTGTTAGACAGTCTGATGCATGCAGCCCAGGGGGTGGGTAGATGATGGCTTCAACGGCCATGGCGGCATGTATGGGTGCCTGCATGTGGTGTAGGGTGGAGGTTCAACCCTCCAAATACTACTTATCCACCTCCTTAATATCGCATCCACCAACCGCTGGCGTTCTTCCCTTTCTTCCCTAGCCATGTGCGCCTTATATGCAATTGCCTCCCCTCGCACCACCGCATTCAGAGTTTCCCACAACACCAAGGGCGAAACCTCCCCATTCCTGTTGAACTCAACATTAAACTCTACATGGTCATCTTTACACAAAACCCCAGGTCCGCAAACAGCCGTCCATTCTGGCCGTGGAGCTGGCCCCCTCTCCAAAATCACATCCATCAGGTCTGAAATTACAATCGCAGAATACCTGCTTTCCTTGCCCCGGCAGCAGAGCCCTCCCCATTATAAAAACATCGATCCGCGAGTAGACATTATGAACCGGTGAGACAAAAGAAAATTCCTCCCCCCACCACCCGGATGGAAGAATCGCCATGGATCCGCCCCCATCTCTGTCATAAATGCCGCATTACCTTCGACACCCCCCTCCTCCTCTTGAAGGGGAAAGCGATTTTACCTTTGGAGCGGTCCTCTTTCGGGTTCAAGGCCACATTCGGGTGCCCCCCCTGCAAAAATCAACTGGTGTATGTCCCAGCCCCAAGATTGCTGCCACCATCCTCTTCTTAAAACGTACATCGTCCCAATTCGGTGCATAAACACTCAACAAAACCACCGATTTACCCTCCCAACACTCTCATCATCTTCACGCACCTCCCCTCCTGAATGTTAATCCAGAACCCGGCAAATCCGGTACCATTTCTCATTCGAATTGATAGTGTTCCATGTGCTATTCACTAATCCTGTCCCGGCATCAACACTTAGACTCAGGAACGGAGAATCCGGCCTATTTACTTTTGACACAATTCAGTGCATACCTGGAAAAACGGCGAAAAGCTTCAGTATCCCCATTATGTTCCTCAATGTCTGGACCGAATACATGACGTGCAGCAACCAATCGTCGGCATACAGAGACACTCTATGCTCTCTTCGCCCCCCGCCATTATTCCCCTCTACGTATCTGAGCTCAAGGAGATGGCCAAAGGCTCAATCACCAACTCGAATAGGAGAGGGGACATATGGCACCCCTGCCTCGTTGCCCCATGCTGTCAGAAGTAGCCCAAGCTTACATTATTTGTCCGGATGCTAGCCTTTGGCTCCTGGTACATCAACTGACCCACAACTGCTCCAGCACTGCAAACAGATACCTCCACTTCACCCTATCAAAGGCCTTCTCTGCATCCAGTGCCTCAATCACTTCCTGCTCGTCTCCCTCTGCCTGAGACAACACCCATTCAACATTCGCAGCACATTGGAAGACAGTCACCTACTCTTCCCAAATCCCAGCTGATCTCAGCAGCTCCTCCAATCCCTCCCGGTCTTCCTCCTCCACCCTTGGACTCTCCAACACTTCAAAAAAATAACCGTGTCCTAATCTTCCTCTGGAGGTTCCAAGCTGTGTTTGTAAATCGCCTCAAACATTCTATTCATCGTCTCCGTGGCTGAAACCAACTCAACCCCCATATCTGAATGATTTACCGCGATGCCGCCTGCTGGCCTTCTCTCCATGCTCATAAACTGCCCCACTCGCTTGTCTCAACTGTCACACTGCCTTACCCATGGACACCATGTCAATCTGTGCCTGTAACAGCTTCCTGTTTGCCAAAAGCTCTGAGGTAGGGTCCTCCAAATACATCCCATCCACCTCCAATATCTCATCCACCAACCGCTGGCGTTCCTCCCTCTCTTCCCAATCCAACTGCGCCTTATATGCAATTGCCTCCCCTCGCACCACCGCATTCAGGGGTTCCCACAACACAAAACCTCCCCATTCCTGTTGAAATCTACATAATCATCCAACACCTTGGCCATCTTTACACAAAACCCCAGGTCCATGAACAACCCGTCATCCAAACTCCATCCTCCAGCACTCCCATCACCATCATATGCCTGGGCAGCACGGTAGCATTGTGGATAGCACAATTGCCTCACAGCTCCAGGGTCCCAGGTTCGATTCCGGCTTGGGTCACTGTCTGTGCGGAGTCTGCACATCCTCCCCGTGTGTACGTGGATTTCCTCCGGGTGCTCTGGTTCCTCCCACAGTCCAAAGATGTGCAGATTAGATGGATTGGCCATGATAAATTGCCCTTAGTGTCCAAAATTGCCCTTCGTGTTGGGTGGGGTTACTGGGTTATGGGGATAGGGTGGAGGTGTTGACCTTGGGTAGGGTGCTCTTTCCAAGAGTCGGTGCAGACTTGATGGACCGAATGGCCTCCTTCTGCACTGTAAATTCTATGATAATCTGCCCCCTGATCTTCAACCACCGTCTCCATCTGGAACTGGGTTCTTTTGTTTATCAGAACTGTCACCCCTTGCCATCAAAGCTCGAATGGAACACTTTTTTATGGAGCCTTATCTGGTCCTTCACTCGCAAGTGGGTCTCCTGCAACAGCACCACATCGGCTTTCAAACTCTTCAGGTGTGCAAATACCCTCTCCCATTTCACCAGGCCTCAAGTCACTCACCCGTTGAAGGAGCTGCGCTCCGAAAGCTAGTGATTTGAAACAAACCTGTTGGACTTTAACCTAGTGTTGTAAGACTTCTTACTACTTTCTCTCAAGACCACCTCTTTCCCCACTCTACCCATCCCCCCTACTATTTGCACCTCCTGGGCTCATTGAAACCTGCCTGAACAGGTTTGGCAGGCTGCAGCCCTTACCCCTACTCTGCTCCCATTTGCTGCCTAACCAAACCTTGCTAGCATGGGCGTCCCTCCACCAGAGTTCCCCCCAACTCAAATAAAGGGATCGAACCCTCTGCATGCCATCCTTCAACCCTCCACCCGAACAAACCAAAACCCCCACCAAAGGACCGGCCCCTGAACTCTTACCTCTCCCCAGCTACCCTCCGAGAAAATAAGGGCATGACAACATCTAAGCAAACAAAATCAAACAAATTTATGAAAATATTAATCCTCCACCTGCCCCAACCCACCACCAACACCAATAATTTCAGGGTGATTTCAATCCACAAGTTTAACTTTTCCTTCATAATTCTTTTCACATGGTGCTGATAGACTACATTAATCCTCTTAGCTGTTTCCATGTAGACAGCACAGGTACTTTTCAACTCTTTGGCCATTCACTGTGAAGACATAAATTTATGGAGTTTTAGTTAATGAGCATTCTCATCAAGATTGAGCTGATTACTTGAAATAATGTTTTTCTCCAAAAAATGTAACTTCCCAAAACTAAGTTGTATAAATGTGAAAAAGCTGTACCAAATGAATTTGATTAGTTTGCATAACACTGAATTGTATCTGAATTCCAGATCGGAAAAGACAGGACGCTGAATTTTGACCCTTGCTGTGTCAGCTACTTCACAAAAGGAGAATATATTGTGATGGGAGGCTCTGATAAGCAAGTCTCTTTGTACACGAAAGATGGGGTTCGTCTTGGTAGCATTGGAGAACAGCAATCCTGGGTGTGGACCTGTAGGGTGAAGCCAGATTCCAATTACGTTGTAAGGGCTTTTTCAATTTATCTTTGCTAAATGTCGTCTTTAAGCACAGTATATACTCCTCCAATCCAGTCAATGCTCTTTTGTAATAATAAGGCAAAGTATTTAGTTTGACATGTCCAGCAGCATTTTTGAGATATATATTTGCTGCATGATAGCATATTCTGAATGATGCGTGGTTTAAATACCATGGTAAAACCTTTCCATATATTCCAAAACTGAATGCACATCCTTTTGCTTTTGCCACTCCGTGAAAATATGCTAGAAAGTTTACTTCTCAAATCCATCCAGCCCCTTAACAGTGGCTCAGAAACTCGGCTGAACAGTGCCAATTTTACAGAGTCTCAGTGGCCTCCCAAGCCACTATGGAATTCATGTAGAGTTTGCTCATTGTGAACTGCAAATGTATGGTTTGCCATATTAGTGAAGGCCAAAGCAGAAATGAGTGTTCACTGTCCATCCAGAACAGGGTTGGCTTTTTGCATTTTCAAATAAGAGACCATATGCCTGTCGTCCCCACCCCCATCCCCTCCACAAGAATAGATTTCCCTGAAGCAGCTGGTGCCAGCTACACAAAGGGAAGCAAAGCTGACATCAGGCCTAACACTTGATCCAAAATGGGATAGCTGAAGGTGGCAATTCACACAATTAACTAGATAAGTTTTTGAAAATATATTTAGTTGAATGTGAAAATTGGAATGCTCCTCCTGCTCCCCCACCCATTGAAAAGACGGCATCTTCTGACCTGATTGTCTATCCTTCTGACCCAGTCGTTGCACTTCTTCCCTCGTCTGTTTTTGCAGCGACCTGTTCTTGGAACATATTTCATTGGACAATCTTTCTCTGACTCTCTGTAGTTCACCGACTCACAGAATCATAGAATTTAAAGTGCAGAAGGAGGCCATTTGGTCCATTGACTCTGCACAGGCCCTTGGAAAAAGCACCCCACCAAACCCACACCTTCACCCTATCCCCGTAACCCAGTAACCCCACGCAACGTTTTTGGACACCAAGGGCAATTTAGCATGGCCAATCCACCTAACCTGCATATCTTTGGACTGTGGGTGGAAATTGGAGCACCCGGAAGAAACCCACGCAGACATGGGGAGAACGTGCAGACTCCGCACAGACAGTGACCCAAGCCGGGAATCAAACCTGGGACCTGGAGCTGTGAAGCAACTGTGCTGACCACTATGCTACTGTGCTGCCCAGTCAAAATGAAGCCTGAAACCTAAAATCAAGAGCATCTTGGACCAGAGCATCTTGGACCTCGTCATTCAGGCAGAGGGAATAACTGCTTTAATAGGCATGTTTGAATTTCTGGGCCAGTGTACTTTGTTGGAATTAGAATTGTCACGAATACACCTGTACTTTGCATAATCTGCAATGTTTTAATCTGTACATTTAGTTATCCAGTTTGAGTGCATATTTACACAGGATTGTCAGGATAAGCAAAGAATAGTATCTATTGCCATTGCATTTTTCTCCCAACAATTTCTCATGTCTGTTTTTTGGTTAGTTTCTGCAGCTGAATGCACTCACATTTTGAACCACTTGGTGGCACCCATTTTCTGTTTTCAATATTGTCTTTATTATATTAAAACTGCAGTAATGATAACCATTAATTGATGACAGTTCAGGCAATGTAGCAGGATGCAATTTTAATTGTTTGTATTTCATAGAACCAGGAATGGACCATTTAGTCTGTCAAACCTATTCTGCTATCATTTAGATCACAGCTCAAATATATTTCAGAGGTTAACGTATTGCTGCTTCTCTTTGTCTTGTTACTCTGGTGGAGAAAGAGTACATGCAAATGGTTCTGTATTCTTCTTCCAAGGTTGTGGGCTGCCAAGATGGTACAATTGCATTTTACCAAATCATTTTTAGCACGGTGCATGGCCTATACAAGGACCGCTATGCTTATAGAGACAGCATGACGGATGTCATTGTCCAACATCTCATCACAGAGCAGAAAGGTGAGTTCTTAAAAAAAGGTGTTTGCAGTTGTAGATAGAACATAGAACATACAGTGCAGAAGGAGGCCATTCGGCCCATCGAGTCTGCACCGACCCGGTTAAGCCCTCACTTTCACCCTATCCCCGTAACTCCTCCTACCCTTTTGGACACTAAAGGTAATTTAGCATGACCAAACCACCTAACCTGCACGTCTTTGGACTGTGGGAGGAAACCGCAGCACCTGGAGGAAACCCACGCAGACACGGGGAGAACGTGCAGGCTCCGCACAAACAGTGACCCAGCAGGGAATCGAACCTGGGACCCAGAAGCTGTGAAGCCACAGTGCTAGCCGCTTGTGCTACCATGCTGCCCTTGTAACTGAGGCACTGTGGCTCACCGTATTATTGTAGTTAAACGATGATCTTGGCAATTGCAACAATAAATTACTGATGTATCATGAGTGCTCTGTAGCTTTGAAATCAAGTCAACCTGCTTCAGCCAAATACCAGATCAATCTAGATATAACAAATACAAGGCAAAAAAACTGCTGTTCTTGAACAAAGTGAGAAAATCCTACAATAATGCAACCGATGAGCCAGCAATCATTAGTAGAAAGGAAAAATTGAAGATCAGAAATACAAATGGTCACCTGGCAGGACAGAATCTGAGTATTGCTGAAAAAAAGGACATGCTCTCAAAATATTTCATCTTGCACTCATCAGAACAAATACATACATATGATTTTCAAAGGGAGCAGCAACTTAATCTGCAGGAGAAAAGGAGCGCTGATTGGTTGGCAATATCTTGACCAATCAGAGCCAACTTGCTAATCAATCAACACTCCTTTTCTCCTGTGGTATAAATTGTTCATTTTAAAGTTTGGCATTATTACATTTGTCCTCATGAGTGCAAGACAAAAATCTTTGACAGCATGGCTCTTCTTTTGAAATATTTAAATTTGACTTGTTAGTGTCTTTCTCAAGATAAAAGATTTTTTTCTAATCACCAGAGTCTTTACTGTGGTCGCACTCTATACTGTGGGAATATATTGACTGCTAGATTTATCTGTGATTCTGTTTACTTGCTACATATTTAATTAGAAGCAATTTTATTTTTCAATCTCTCAAACGCTTTGTGCTGTTACATTATTTATGCTGTCATAATAGCCTAAATTTTCCAAATATGTGCATGATGGGGCTGGTTTAGCTCACAGGGCTAATCGCTGGCTTTTAAAAAGCAGACCAAGCAGGCTAGCGGCATGGTTCGATTCCCGTACCAGCCTCCCCGGACAGACGCCGGAATGTGGCAACTAGGGGCTTTTCACAGTAACTTAATTGAAGCCTACTTGTGACAATAAGCGATTTTCATTTCATTTTTCATGATGGCTTAACCGTCACAAGCACATGTGAGAAAAATGTGATGCTCCCTGTCACTCCTAAAATCCTTTTCTCAGTTACTTTCATGACTATAAAATCAGCCAAATTTTTCTCTCACTTACTTCCCATGGTGGATTTCAAATTGTTGGTGTACCCATTGTCAAGTCCTTTCAGACCAATGCCTGAACAGGTAGTCATTGGCCATAGTGCAGACTGTTTATCTGCCTCTTGCCACCATCTGAGCATTCAAATGCCTCAGGAACATCTCCCCTCTGATCCTGGTGCAAACATTATAATAATAATCTTTATTGTCACAAGTAGGCTTCAAATGACCACATTCCGGCGCCTGTTCGGGTACACAGCACAGAGGGAGAATTCAGAATGTCCAAATTACCTAACAGCATGTCTTTCGGGACTTGCAGGAGGAAATTGGAAACCCATGCAGACATAGGGAGAACGTGCAGACTCCACACAGACAGTAACCCAAGCTGGGAATCAAACCTGGGACCCTGGAGCTATGAAGCAAAGTGCTAACCACTATGCTACCATGTCAAAACAATTTATTTGTTGAAGGGTCTAGTTCTCGGTCAGAAACATTTTGTGAAGCGTGATGCTCACCCAAAATATTGGAATAAGACTGAGCCCAGAAATGACAGTGGCGTCATGGATCATGGCTGAGACCACTTGTGAATATCAAAGGAATATCTGAACGAAAGTGGGTTCTTTCTGGTAGTGAAGTGCTTCAAATTAATGAATTTTGGAGGAGGTAAGAAATCCAGTCCCATGTGATGGATTTCTTGAATAAGCATAGGTTCATCAGCTCGCAGCAAAGAATTACACATTCAGCAGTCCGTTTCATCAGGTCAAATGTAAGCTTTTAATAATGCCTCTTCGCTACACTAACCATATACATTTTCCTGTTTTGTAGTGCGGATCAGATGCAGAGAACTAGTGAAGAAAATTGCTATCTATAAAAATCGACTAGCAATCCAGCTACCAGAAAAGATCCTGATCTACGAGCTCTTTTCAGAAGACAATACCGACATGCATTATCGTGTGAAGGAGAAGATTGCGAAGAAATTTGAATGCAACCTATTAGTTGTATGCTCCCAACACCTTATTTTGTGCCTGGTATGTTGACCAATGGAAGAATTAGTTCATCGGCTTATCATAGGCTTAGCAGACAACCAACTTGGTTGAGTTTCCAAACAATTTTGTTTTTCTGAACTGTTTAAATAGTAAAGTACTTTTAGGCATAATTTTCAAACTGTAAATAGATATCGTCAGCTAGAAATCTAGAACTTTAAAAGAAGCAAAACAACTGTGGAAATCAGAAATAAAAACAGAAAATGCTGAAAATACTCAGCAGGCCATGCTACATCTGGAGGGTGAGAAACAAAGTGAACATTTTGGGAACCAAAAAGAAAATGCTGGAAAATCTCAGCTGGTCTGGCAGCATCTGTAGGGAGAGAAAAGAGCTAACGTTTCGAGTCCAATGACTCTTCGTCAAAGCTAACAGAGAAAGTGGGAAATATTTATACTGTGGAATGAGAATGAAAGAAATGAAAAATGAAATGAAAATCGCTTATTGTCACGAGTAGGCTTCAATGAAGTTACTGTGAAAAGCCCCTAGTCGCCACATTCCGACGCCTGTCCAGGGAGGCTGGTACGGGAATCGAACCGTGCTGCTGGCCTGCTTGGTCTGCTTTAAAAGCCAGCGATTTAGCCGAGTGAGCTAAACCAGCCCCTTGATGAGTCATAGCCACAGAAATCCAGGGAAACCGGGTGCTAATGGCCACAGATACCAAGGTGAAAGAGTGTTAATGGCAGTCCCCAGAGAGAACAAAATATGTGAAAGGTCAAACAGCAGAGAAACTGACGTCAGAGGGTAAACTCTTGACAGATGTGGGGGGAGAGGAAGGGGGAAGCAAAGTGGAGAAAGGGTAAGGAAAGGTAGATAAGATGGTGGTGGTGGGGAGGTGGTTAATGTATATTAAGAAAGAAAGAAATAGTAAAAGACAGTTAAAATGAAATGGGATGAAAACAAATGGGTCGAGGTGGGGTGGAGCTAATCATCTGAAGTCGTTGAATTTGATGTTGAGACCGGATAGGCTGCCGAACCGGAAGATGAGATGTTGTTCCTCCAGTTTGTGTTGAGCTTCACTGGAACATTGTAGCAGGCCAAGGACAGACATGTAGGCATGGGAGCAGGGTCTTTTGTTAAAATGGCAAGCAACGGGAAGGTTAGGATCCTGAATGCGCACAGACCGGAGATGCTCAGCAAAGCGATCGCCCAGTCTGCGTTTGGTCTCTCCGATATAGAGGAGACCACATTGGGAGCAGCGAATGCAGTAGACCAAATTGGAAGAGATTCAAGTGAAATGCTGCTTAACCTGGAATGAGTGTTTTGGGCCTGGGATGTTAAGCATGGAAGAGGTAAAGGGGCAGGTGTTGCACCTTCTGCGATTGCATGGGAAGGTGTCATGGGTGATGGGAGAGGTGTTGGTTATGGTGGAGGAGAGGACTAGATTATCTCGAAGGGAATGGTCTCTGCGGAATGCTGACAGAGGGAGCGAAGGGAAGATGTGTTTGGTGGTGGCATCACGCTGGAGTTGGCGAAAATGGCGGAGGATTATGCTTTGCATACGAAGGCTGGTGGAATGAAGTGTGAGAACAAGGGGGCCTCTATCTTGTTCTGGGAGGGAAGGGAGGGGCGAGGGTAGTGGCGTGGGAGATGCACTGCACTTTGTTGAGGGCCCTGTCAACAACTGTAGGTGGGAAATCACAGTTGCGGAAGAAGGAACACATTTTCAAAGCACCATTTTGGAAAATGATGTCATCGGAACAAATGCGACGGAGGCGAAGGAGTTGAAAGAACGGGATGGAGGGGTGTAGGGTGTGAAGAGCTGTAGTCCAGATAGCTGTGGGAGTCAGTGGGCTTGTAGTGAATATTAGTTTAAAAAAACGCTTCCACGTTAACATTTCGGGCCTTTGACCTTTCAGCAGATGATTCATGGGTCAGGTGTGTGGACAGTTTGGATCATGTTGACATCAAAAAAGAGGAGGTATTGGGTGTTTTAAAAGACATTAAAGTAGATAAGTCTCCTGGCCGGAATACTGTGGGAAGCAAGGCAGGAAATTGCTGGGGCCTTAACTGACATCTTTGTATCTTCATTGGCTGCAGGTGAGATTTCAGAGGACTGGAGAGTAGCTTATGTGGTTTAAGAAAGGTAGCAGGGAAGATCCAGTAAACTATAGGCTGGTGAGCCTCACGTCGGTAGTAGGTAAATTATTGGAGAGAATTCTCATGGACAGGATTTATATCCATTTAGAAACAAAATGGATTCATTAACAATAGACAGCATGGAGTGCGGTGGATGTTGTTTACATTGACTTCAGTAAAGCCTTTGACAAGGTACCTCATGGCAGACTGGTACAAAATGATCAGAGGTGAGGTGGCAAGATGGATATAGAACTGGCTCAGTCACAGAAGGCAAAGGGCAACAGTAGAAGATATTTTTCTGAATGCAAGGTTGTGACTAGTGGTATTCCACAGAGGTCTGTGCTGGGGTCTCTGTTGTTTGTGGTATACATAAACGATTTGAAGGAAAATGTAGCTGGTCTGATTAGTATGCTCGTTGATGACACCGAGGTTGGTGGAATGGCAGATAGTGTTGAGGATTGTCAGAGGATACAGCAGGACATAGATAGTTTGGAGATTTGGGCAGAGAAGTGGCAAATGGAGTTTAATGCAGACATATTTATAGATTCATAAAATTTACAGTGCAGAAGGAGGCTATTCGGCCCATCGAGTCTGCACCAGCCCTTACAAAGAGCACCCTACTCAAGCCCACTTATCTGCCCTCTCCCCGTAACTCAGTATCCCCAGTAGCCCCCATTTCACATTTTTTGGACACTAAGAGCAATTTAGCAAGGCCAGTCCACCTAACCGGCACATCTTTGGACTGTGGGAGGAAACTGGAGCAACCCAGAGGAAACCCACGCACACACGGGGAGAACGTGCAGACTCTGCACAGACAGTGACCCAGCTGGAAATGGAACCTGGAACCTGGGACCCTGGAGCTGTGAAGCAACTGTGCTAACCACTATGCTCCCACGCTGCCCACGTGTGAGGTAATGCATTTTGGTAGATCTAACATGAAGGGGAAATATACCGTAAATGGCAAAACTCTTAGGAATAACGAAAGTCAGAGAGATCTGGACGTGCAGGTCCACAGATCTTTGAAAGTAGAAACACAAGTGGACAAGGTAGGGAAGAAAGGATACGGAATGCTTGCCTTCATTAGACAGGGCATCGAGTATAAAAACAGACAAGTCATGCTACAGTTGTTTTGAACCTTGGTAAGGCCGCACTTGGAATATTGTGCACATTTCTGATCGCCACACTGCCAGAAGAATGTTGGGGCTTTGGAGAAGGTGCAGAGGGCGTTTACCAGAATGTTGCCTGGTCTGGAGGGCGTTAGCTATGTGTAGGGGCTGAATAGACTCGGACTGTTTTCATTGGAACGACGGAGGTTGGGGGGGGGGGGGGGGGGGGGGGTGACCTGATAGAGGTCTACAAGATAATGTGGAGCATAGATAGAGTGAATGGGAAGGCACTCTTTCCCATGGTGGAGGGGTCAGTCATCGGGGGGCAAAGTTGAGAGGAGATGAGCGAGGCAGGGTTTTTACATGCCTGGAACACGTTGCCAGGGGAGGCTGTGGAAGCAGATACATTAACGGCAATCAAAAGGCATCTCCACGAATACATGGATAGAATGGTTACAGAAGGATATGACACTTTTTGGCCAAATGTGGTATCATGACCAGCAGAGTGTAACAGGTTTTAACCAAGTGCAGAGGCAGAAAGAGGAGGCAGAGTTTAATAAAGACACGGGGAGTCCACCGAGTAAAATAAGTAAAGTTTTATTTGTGCAAATGATATCTACACAACCGCAGATCCCTACTGGGTTCCTATTCTAGTCTGTGCCATAGTGGCCAACCTTTTATACATTGATTAATTGAGATAGCCCGCCCCTAGCAGGGGAGCTTGTACTCTGCAAGGAGCATGGGGGAAGATAAGCATTCCCACCCTGTGGGTCTTGTGCGGGATATTACTGAGAGGAAAGAACAAAAGGGAATATCTTTGGCTGGGTGGAAGCCAGGAGTGATTAAATGGCCCTCGTACAAGGTAAAATGAAGTGGCAATGAGGCAATCGAAAAAACTAAATCTGTGTTTGGAGGAAATAAAAATAGCATGGTTGGTCACTGGAGGTGGGCTTGTGATGTGTAAAATAGCCTGACTTGTGGTTCCTCCAGCCTGCTTCTTTAAAGAGAAGAGTGGTTAAGCTTTTAAAGCTGTGGCAGATACAGGACTACAGGATGTGAGACTTGGGAATTTGTTCAGATTGCTTTAAGAAAAGTGTGAGCTCAAACTCGATGGGCTGAATGGCATCCCGAGCTGTAACCTGTCTTGGCTTTTTAACCATATGCTGACTAGGTTTCGTCCTGATCCAACTTTAATAACATTCTATGAAGAAAAAAACGATACCCACACCCTCTTCCCCCAACACTACCAACAATTTCAAACAAAACAGTAATAAACATACACCCATAATCCAGAAAGAAACCCAAAATAACAGAATCAAAAAAAAGTCACCACACAGGTGTAGCCAACAACTTCATTCAGTCCTCCCCTAGCCCATGCTTTTTTACAAAGTAATTTGCCTCCTCCGGCGTATTGAAATAGTGCTCTCTGTCTCTGAACGTGACCTGAAGACGAGCTGGATACATCATTTCAATCCACACTTTGATCTTGTACAGATCTGCCATGGCCTTATTAAACCCAGCATGCCTTTTTGCCAGTTCTGCCCCAACATCCTGATACGTTCTGACAGGATGGCCCTCCCATCTACATTCTCAAGTGTCCTTTGCCCACCTCAGGATCTTTTCCTTATCCAGTTAATTGTGAAGTCTGACTATGATCACCCACGGCAGCTCCCTAGATCTGGGATTCTGTTACGTACGACTAGTGGGCCCGGTCTACTTCGGGAGAGTTCACGAAGGTCCCCTCCCCAGCAGCTTCCCAAACACCTTCACCACATAATCCATGGCACTTGTATGAAAAAAATGAAAATCGCTTATTGTCACGAGTAGGCTTCAATGAAGTTACTGTGAAAAGCCCCTAGTCGCCACATTCCGGCGCCTATCCGGGGAGGCTGGTACGGGAATCGAACCGTGCTGCTGGCCTGCTTGGTCTGCTTTAAAAGCCAGCGATTTAGCTGAGTGAGCTAAACCATGTTCCATGTTGTATGTTCTATGCCCTCCGGCAGTCCAGCAATCCTCAAATTATGGCGCCTGGAGTGTTTCTCCAGAGCGTTGGCCTTGGCCTTCAATATCTTCTGCCCCTCCACCAACATTGCCATCTGTGCCTCCAGGGAGGCGATCCGATCGCTACGATGCATGACCGTCTCCGCCACCTTCTGAATCATTGAGCCCTCCACCTCCAGCCGTTGTTCCACCCCACCCAAAGTTGCATTAATGGGTGCCACTGCCACCTCAAGCGTTTTCACCAGGTCATCTGAGATCGCTTGTCTCTGTTTCTTAAACTCCTAAGTCAGGAATTTCACCAGCCTCTCATTCGTCCACTGAGAGGGTAACGACAACACAGTGGCCTTTCCTTCCTGTGACACGAGGGCCTTCCAAGTCAGAAGAGGGGTCTGTTCCTCGTATTGTCACCATCAGACATCACCCGCCGGAGGAGGAACCAACACTCTCAAACACCACCACTTTTCTTCCTTAGCATCACCCGTTGAAAGGGCAAAAAGGGCGAAAAGCCAAATCCCCCACCTCGTGCAACCGTACACCTCATGGTCACCATTGGAAGTCAGACTTTTCATGAATGTAACTGAAATATTGTTTTATTATAAAGGAACTAAGTTACTCCTATTCAGCGACAGACAGCTGTCTATTCTCTTGAGCTACATGCTGAGTGCACATAAGGTATCTGATTAGCTTGCCCTCCAGCTCCCCACCTCAAGCCTGCCAGCCAAAACAACTAAAGTCCAGAAGACACTGAAGATGGAAGGAAGGAACTGTAGGTGGAAAATTATGTCAAACCACTCTGTGGCACATTGTGTTTACACCACCCAGATAAAGTGCACATGCTGTGCAATCTGCTTCTTAATAACCTAAACAATTTGTTCCCTGGATAGTAAAGCCATGCCATTTCTCTTTATATATTAATAATGTAGTGTCTTTTCTTATTATCAGAATAATATAATAATAACAAAATTTATGCATTAAAATTCTTAGCCAGCTCCAACTGCACCAATAGAAACTGCAAAATTAAGGATTTGTTACTTCATGCATGAGTAACACTGCACCTGCTTGCCCTGGAAGTGTTGCATTTTTGCTTTTTGATGCCTCTTTGCTTTTCTTTGTATTATCGTTGTTCTGAAGTTAATAACTTCTGCTGCTATGATGTACTGATCCTGTAAATTGCATGACCATGCTTCATGTATGAATCTGACCAATGGATGCTAACAAGCTCAGCAAACAGTCAGAAAGGAACTAGGTGGGTACTTCTCTACACACAACAGTTTTACTGGTGTTATCTTTAACTTTTAAAAATGTGTCCACAACAATAGTTCCCAATCTGTACATTTAGAATTCTGAAAATTAAGGGAACATATAGAAATATGAAGTAATTTCATATTCACAGTATTCTCCAATAACCAATTCAAATCTGAAAGTTGTTACAAATTGTTTCTCTGGTTGAAATGTCAATAGATTTCTCCAGACAAAGTATGAAAATATGTTCGCACTATGCCCTTGACGGTTGATAGCTAAACTAGGTCAATCACTAGACACTGAATTACATTACCATGTCTGAAGACCTCACAGCTGGGAAACATAAGGTGGCATATTGAATGCAACAAAAGGCAGCAGAAACTGTGAGCTGAAGAGATTTCATGAAAAAAGACTCATTGTCCAGGCTCACACATGAAGGATATCTTTATGGCAAGTTATAACGGAGTAATTTACACCCATAGAGCTGTGTGCCCTATAGTGAATAGAAAACAGAGGATGTTTTATTTAACTCTCAAATTTAGTGAGAGTAAATACACTTAATGATTTTGAATTTGGGGTGAGAGTTCATCGTTAATTTGGTAGCTGCAGTTAAAAAGAGCTGTTTTGTATTTCTCCCCTTCCCCAGTTTTAAGGCACATCTTCCTTATACTTGATACACCCCATTCCTGAGCTGGGAGGACAGGCTAAATGTGCTGGCCAGCTCTCAGACAGAAAATGACTGAAGAATCAGTGCTGGGAGGGCAGATTGGGAACAATATAAGCAGTGTAGAAACTGAAAATAAATCTTTTTACAAAGTTGTGGGCATCAACAAACTGTTTGTCATTTGAAGTTTGAGCTTTGCCCATTGGAATAGTTTCCACTAAGCTGGTAAAGAAGTTTGTCTTAATTGAGAGTTCTACTCGGGGTGACTGCATTTAATCCAGACTTTGAGGCTTGCACTGTTAATTTCTATTAATGTCCTTTTGAATGAATGACACTTTTAATCAAACACTTGCATCTTCACTAATGCCTTCTTTATGCCCCCTGTAGGAGAAAAGATTACAGTGTTTGTCATTCAGTGGTGTGAAGGAGAGAGAGTGGCTAATGGAGTCACTCATTCGCTATATTAAGGTCATTGGAGGACCATCAGGAAGAGAAGGCCTATTGGTTGGTCTAAAGAATGGGCAGGTACTGTTAATCCAGCAAGTGTTTATTCAGATTATACTTTTAAAAATTAATTAATGGGATGTGGGTGTCACTAACTAGACCAGCATTCATTGCCCATCCCTGGTTGCGCTTGAGAAAGTGTTGGTGAGTTGGCTTCTTGAACCGCTGTAGTTCTTGAGGTGTAGGTACACCCACAGTGCTGTTCAGGAGGGAGTTTCAGGATTTTGACCTAGCGGCAGCGAAGGAATGGAGATATAATTTCAAGTCAGGATGCTGAGGGGCTTGGAAGGAAGCCTCCAGGTGGTGGTGTTTGATGCACCATCGATTGCACGCGAGGCGAGTGATTTACCAATGTCAGGCTTTAATTAACTAGAACACAGCCTGGCGATCGTCTACAGTGGAAAGGAACGATCGTCAGGCTTCTGAGCATTTATACCTCGTTGATAGAGGCGTGGTTAACTCAGCCTCTCGGCCAATCGGTCGAGAGGCACATGACCGACCAGGGCCAATGGTAAGCCGACGTTCTGGCCCAATGGCAGACGAGTATGCAGATCATATCATCACAGTGTTCTTGGGTATCTGCTGCCATGTCCTTCTAGATGGCAGTGGTCGTGGGTTGGAAGGTGATACCTAAGGAACCTTGGTGAGTTCCTGCAGGGCATCTTGTAAATGGTACGCACGGCTATCACTGTTCATCACTGGTGAAGGGATTGAATGTTTGTGGAAGGGGTAGCAATCAAGCGAGCTGCATTGTCCTGGCCGATTTCGAGCTTCTTGGAGCTACCCTCATCTAGGCAAGTTGTTGGGCACGGTGGTACAGTGGTTAGCACTGCTGCCTCAGCACCAGGGACCCGGGTTCAATTCCAGCCTTGGGTGACTGTGTGGAGTTTGCACATTCTCACCGTGTCTGCGCGAGTTTCCTCCGGGTGCTCAGCGTTTCCTCCCTTAGACCAAAGATATGCAGGTTAGGTGGATTGGCTGTGATAAATTGCCCTTGGTTAGACTCGGTTACGGGGATAGGGTGGAGGTGTGTGCTTAAGTGAGGTGCTCTTTCCAAGGGCCGGTGCAGACTCAATGGGCCGAATGGCACTGTAACTGCTATGATTCTATGATTTGTCGAAACAGTGAATACAAACAAACACAAGTGCAACAACAAACAGGAACATCATAAAAAATAACTATTGGCCTCTCTCGCCCCCTAATTTCCCGGGTCTACCGACACTCCAAATATCGGCACTTCTGGACTCGGGGCCACCTTCACCCTCAACACCTCGGACATTACGTCCGTGAACCCCTTCTGTTTCAGACATGCCCAGAAAATGTGAACATGATGCGCGGGTTTTCCCGCGCACCGCCCACACCTGTCCTCTACCCCCTCAAGAATCTGCTCATAATAGCCACCGTCATGTGTGCCCCATGTACTACCTTAAGCTGGACAAGGCTGAGCCTCGCACACGACAAGGACGCATTCACCATCAGAGTCTCCTCCCACAACCCGGCCTCCATTCCCCCCCAGTTCCTCCTCCCATTTCAGTTTGACTTCCCCTATCGGGGCTTCGCCCAGTCCATTAGCCCCTTGTACATCTAGGAGATCTTACACTCACCCACTCCTTCTCTCGATAGCACCTTGTCCTGTAATCCCAAAGGCGACAAACCGGGAAAGAACAGCACCTGCTTCGTCACAAAGTCCTGGACCTGTAAGTATCTGAACCCATTCCCACTGGGCAGCTCATATTCCTCTTCCACATCCTCTAAACTCGCAAAGCTGCCCTCCACAAGCAGGTCCCCCCCCCGGTGCAAATCTGTGATTGTTGCAAATTGGTGCCCACACCGGGGCACCTTCCAACCTCAGATGCTGCCGCCACTGTCCCCGCACCCGCAGGTCCGCCACACCACTGGACTCATGGAGCACTTGGCCGGCGCGGAATGCATGGGCGCCGTCAACAATGCCCCTAAACTCGTACCCCTGCAAGAGGTAGAATACCCCGCATTCATTCACCCCCACGCTGACCCCTCCCCCACTGCCCACTTCCTCACCACAGCAATGATTGCAACTTAATAATAATCCAATGTGATTGGCAAGGGCAATCCGCCCCTCCCTCATTCCCTTGATTCGTGGGGTTTTCCCCACACACACAAATCTCAAAATCAACTTTCTAAAGGAACGCTTTTGGGACGAAGATCGGGAGGTTGTGAAAGACAAATATCCTCTTAAAATCTCCTCTGATCTGTTCCACCAACTGCGCCAAGTTCAACTTGTGCAGTTGCTCCCACCCCGCGCCACCTAAATACCCAAATATCTGAAGCTCGCCCCTACCAACTTGAATGGCAGCTCTCCCAACCTCCTCTCCTGCCCCCTGGCCTCGATCGAGAACACCTCACTCTTCCCCATGTGTCAGTTATATCCAGAAAACTGACCAAATTCCTCCAGAATACTCAGAATTCTCCCAATATCTCCCAGTGGGTCCGAGATATAAAGCAGCAGGTCGTCCGCTACAGCAAGACCCTGTGCTCAACAGCCCCCCCCCCCCCCCCCCCCCCCCCCCCCCGGTAAAATCCCTGTCAAGCTTCCCCGATGCTCTAAGCCTACCTCCACGTTAATAATTTCCTGACATTCGCCGACAGTTGTCTCGCCTTTACAAATCGCGTCTGATCTTCCCCTATCACTCCCGGCACACAATCCTCAATTCGCAAGGCCAGGCTCTTTGCCAGCAACTTGGTGTCCATATTAGCGATATTGGGCAATAGGACCCACACTGCTCTGGATCTTTATCCTTCTTTAGTATTAAGAACATGGACGGCTGCGATAAAGTAAGGGGGAGTTCCCCCTTTTTCCTCACCTCATTATATGCCCTCAACAGCAGGGGTTCCGGTGCCCCCCCAAACATTTTATAAAATCCTACAGGAATTCTAAAGGGGCAGCACGGTAGCATGGTGGTTAGCATAAATGCTTCACAGCTCCAGGGTCCCAGGTTCGATTCCCGGCTGGGTCACTGTCTGTGCGGAGTCTGCACGTCCTCCCCGTGTGTGCGTGGGTTTCCTCCGGGTGCCCCGGTTTCCTCCCACAGTCCAAAGATGTGCGGGTTAGGTGGATTGGCCATGCTAAATTGCCCGTAGTGTCCTAAAAAGTAAGGTTAAGGGGGGGGTTGTTGGGTTACGGGTATAGGGTGGATACGTGGGTTTGAGTAGGGTGATCATGGCTCGGCACAACATCGAGGGCCGAAGGGCCTGTTCTGTGCTGTACTGTTCTATGTCTATGAAGTCCATCCGGGCCCAGGGCTCTCCCTATCAGCATCGTCCCCGTCCCCTCCATCACCTCCACCAATCCAACGGCCTCCCACAGCTCCTCCACCAGGGCCTCCTCCACCTTGGGGAACTCCAATCCATCCAGGAACCGCCGCATTCCCTCCTCCACGGCCAGCAGCTCCGATTCATAAAGCATCCTGTTAAACTCCTCGAATACCCCAGTCACCCCCAACGGGTCCCGTACCACTCTTCCCCTCCTGTCCTTCTCCCTTCCAATCTTCCTCGTAGTCGCCTGCTTCCTGAGTTGGTGGGCCTGGATCCTACTAGCCTTCTCCCCGTACTCATACATTGCCCTACTGGCCCTCCGCAACTGCCTGACTACCTTCCCTCTGGGCACCAACTCGAACTCCATCTGGAGTTTCTGCCTCTCTTTCAACAATCCCGACTCCAGGGCCTCTGAATGCCTCCTGTTCACCCGCAGAATCTCGTCCACTTTTCGTCGCCTCTGCTAGCTCCACCTTTTCCTTATACGGATTGATATGAACTTCCCCCTAACCACTGCCTTGAATGCCTGTCATAGCGTGGCTGCCCACCCCTGAATGGCGGCCCTCACCTGCTCGCACACCACCAAAATCCTCCCCGACTTCGGGCTTGACTGGTCCAAACATGGTTCATTGACCGTGTTTAAGTCCCTTCCCATAATCAACCGGTGTGAATCCAGGAATGGGAGCTTCCCCAGCATCAGCCTCATAAACTCCACATTGTCCCAATTTGGGGCATAAACATTTACCAAAACCACCAGCATCCCTCCAGCTTCCGAGTCGCCATCACAAATCTCCTTCCCATGTCTGTCACAATATTCCCCACCTCCAGAGCCACCCATTTATTTACCAACACTGCCACTCCCCCGCGTCTTCACGTCTAATCCTGAATGAAAGACTTTCCCTGTCCCACCCTTTCCAGGACATCGTGTGATCCCCGACCTTTAAGTGTGTTTCTTGCAAAAAGGCAACGTCCGCCTTCAATCTCCTCAAGTGCGCGAAAACACACGACTGTTTGAATGGCCCATTCAGCCGTCTCCCAATCTGTGACCAACCTGGTCTGCCCCCCCCCCCCTCTTGGGCCCGCCCCCAGACCGTGTCTCACAACCCTCCAGGCCCACCCTCGGACACCCACCGTCACCACTCCGTTTCTTGCTGCGCCACCGCAAACGCATCTTTTTGTCAGCAGCCCCCCTCCCCCCTGAACAAAACAACAACCCATCCACCTCTACTACACTAACCACCTGGCCACTCCCATTGCTCTTCCGTTAACTAGCCCGCCCAAGGCGCCTCAGCCTCCTATCCCCGACTGATTTTCCCCCCCTGCTCACATAGTTCCATAACGCACACAATGGATCAAGAAAATACGTCCATTCACCCTCAAAGCACCCCAAACATCCTGCCACCAAATCCAACAAAAAATCTCACAAAAGTTCTCCAACAAACTAAAAGAAAAAATATAGAAAAACCATCCATCTCCTCACACCTCCTCCACAGTTCAATGTTCTCCTTCTCCTGCCAGTACATTGTTTCTTAAAAACTTCCATCGCCTAATCTCGTGTCTCAAAATAATGTTCTCGGCTGTTAGAAGTCACCCAGAGGCAAGTCGAGTACCACATCCCGAACTTCACCCTCTTTTTGAAGAGGGCAGCCTTCACCCAATTGAACCTGGTTCTCCTCTTCGCCAGGTCCGTGCCCAGGTCCTGGTACACCCGAAGCTCGTGGCCTTCCAAGGTGCACCTCCTCGTCTGCCTCGCCCATCTCAATGTCTTCTCCTTATCCAGAAATTGGTGGACACGCAGCACCATTGCCCTCGGCGACTTGTTCGCTTGCGGTTTCCTCATCAGCGGCCGAATGACCTCCAGGGGCCGGTCAAAGGCCCCTCCCCCATCATCATGGGCAGCACGGTAGCATAGTGGTTAGCACAATTGTTTCACAGCTCCAGGGTCCCAGGTTCGATTCCCGGCTTGGGTCATTGTCTGTGCGGAGTCTGCACATTCTCCCTGTGTGTGCGTGGGTTTCCTCCAGGTGCTCCAGTTTCCTCCCACAGTCTAATGATGTGCAGGTTAGGTGGATTGGACATGATAAAATTGCCCTTATTGTCCAAAATTGCCCTTAGTGTTGGGTGGGGTTACTGAGTTATTGGGATAGAGTGGAGGTGTGGAACTTGGGTCGGGTGCTCTTTCCAAGAGCCGGTACAGACTCGATGGCCGAATGGCCGTCTCCTGCACTGTAGATTCTATGATCTTCTCCAGCATTTTGGCTACATATTGCTCCCTCGATGCCTTCCCCACTATCCTTAGATTTTGCCTCCGGGAGCGATTCTCCAAGTTCTCCACCTTCTTTAACTGCTTCTGGGTCTCCCGCATCATTCCAATCTTGCCCACCAACAAGGGAAGCTGCTCCTCGTGCTCCCGCAATGTTTCCTCCAACTTCCAAATGGCCTGGCCCTCAGATTCGAGCTTCTGTTCCAAATTATTAATTCCTGCTTTTAATGGTTCCACCGCCTTGGTTCATCCTTCCTGGGCTTCCTTCCTGTGTCAGCTGAACTTCTCATTTAAGAAGTCCAGTGGTCTCTCCATTGACCACTGGACGGGCAGGACTGACCCTTTACAAAGAACAAAGAACAATACAGCTCAGGAACAGGCCCTTTGGCCCTCCAAACCTTTGGATCATGATACCAACCTTTGCCAAAACCGTCAGCACTTCTTTGTGCTGTATCCCTCTATACCCATCCTATCCATGTGTTTGTCAAGATGCCTTTTGAATGCCGTTAATGTATCTAACCTCTGCCATCTTGACCTGTGGCGCACAAAGTTTCTCTTGCTCCAACTGCTCCTTTCTTCTCGACCTACTTCTGGTCTGTGGATCCCATCCACCAGCCCCACCAGTGGAGTTTAATTTTCTTCAGTCACCTTTACACCTTTTTTCACCGAAACATCCACCCAACAAGTGGGGAAAAGATCCAAAATAGTTGCCTCGAGCAGGAGCTGACAAATGTGTGACCACTCCTCCATGGCTGCCATCGGAATCCCAATTCTGGCATTATGTTGGAAGGAGATCATTTATGAAGCAGCTGGACATACATACATACATACATACAGTGCAGAAGGAGGCCATTCGGTCCATCGAGTCTGCACCGACCCACTTAAGCCCTCACTTCCACCCTATCCCCGTAACCCAATAACCCTTCCTAACCTTTTTGGTCACTAAGGGCAATTTATCATGGCCAGTCCACCTAACCTGCACATCTTTGGACTGTGGGAGGAAACTGGAGCACCCGGAGGAAACCCACGCAGATACGGGGAGAACGTGCAGACTCCGCACAGATAGTGACCCAGTGAGGAATCGAACCTGGAATCCTGGTGCTGTGAAGCCACAGTGCTATCCACTTGTGCTACCGTGCTGCCCAATGGTTGGGCCTTGGACACTACTTCGAGGCACTCCT
This sequence comes from Scyliorhinus canicula, assembly GCF_902713615.1. Classification (NCBI taxonomy): domain Eukaryota; kingdom Metazoa; phylum Chordata; class Chondrichthyes; order Carcharhiniformes; family Scyliorhinidae; genus Scyliorhinus; species Scyliorhinus canicula. Next base: position 93,622,883 of record NC_052156.1, read on the forward strand.
GCAGTGATGTTCTGGAACTGGAGCTAGGGGAGATGGTGGCATAGTGGTATTGTCACTGGACTAGTAAACCAGAGACCCAGAGTAATGCTGTGGGGATCCAGGTTTAAATCCTGCCACTGCAAGTGGTGCAATTTGAATTCAGTAAAAATCTGGAATTGAAAGTCCAATGATAACCATGAAACAATTGTCATAAAAGCCCATCTGGTTCACTAATGTCCTTCAGGGAAGGAAATCTGCTATCATTACCTGGCCTGGCTGACATGTGACTCCAGACCCACAGCATTTGGGTTGACTCTTAACTGCCCTGTCGCGGGCAATTAGCGATTGGCAATAAATGCTGGCATGGCCTGCGACGCCCACACCTCATGAACGAATGAACAAAAAAGTTGATCGATCTCCAATCACCAGAATCTTCCTTTGTGCCAGTTATGACTCCAACTAGCGGAGAGTTTTCTCCCTGATTTTCATTGCCTCCAGTTTTGCAAGGGCTCCTTGATGCCATACTCGGTCAAATGCTGCCTTAATGTCAGGAGCAGTCACTCTCACTTCACCTCTGGGGTTCAACTCTTTTGTCCATGTTTTAACCAGGGATGTAATGAGGTCAGGAGCTGAGTGACCCTACTGGAACCCAAACTGACTGTCAGTGAGTAGGTTATTGCTTAGTAAGTGCTGCTTGATAGCCCTTCCATTACCTTACTGATGATCTAGAGTAGACAGATGGAGCCTGGTTGGATTTGTCCTGTTTTGTGTGCACAGGACACCTGGGCAATTTTCCACATTTCTGGGTAGGTGCCAGTGTTGTAGCTGTACTGGAGCAGCTTGGCTAGGAGTGTGGCAAGTTCTGGAGCACAAGTTCTCAGTACTATTGCCGGAGTATTGTCAGGGCCCATAGCCTTAGCAGTATCCAGTGTCTTCAACTGTCTCTTGATATTACGGGGAATGAATCAAATTGGCTGAAGACTGACATCTGTGATGCTGGGGACCTCGGAGGAGACCGAGATGAATCATCCACTTGGCACTTATGCCTGAAGATTGTTGCAAATGCTTTAGCCTTATTCTTTACACTGATGTGTTGTGCTCTTCTAACATTGAGGATGGGGATATTTGTGGAGGTTCCTCCTCGAATGAGTTGCTTGATTGTCCACCACCATTCACGGCTGAATGTGACAGGACTGCAGAGCCTAGATCTGATTCGTTCATTGTGGGATCGCTTAGCTTTGTCTATTACTTGCTGCTTATGCTGTTTGGCTTGCAAGTAATCCTGTTTTGTAGCTTCACCAGGTTGACACCTCATTTTTAGGTATTGCTCCTGCATGCCCTCCTCTTCATTGAACTAGGGTTGATCCCCTGGCTTGTTGGTCATGATAAAGTGGGGATATGCAGGGCCATGAAGTTAGAGTGTGCCTGAGTACAATTCTGTTGCTGCTCTCTGTACCTCATGGATGCTCAGTTTTGAGCTGCTAGGTCTTTTTGAAGTCGATCACACAACACGGTGGCCCACACAACACAATGGAGGGTATCCTCATGTGAAGATGGGACTTTGTCTCTACAAGGACTGTGCGCTGGTCACGCCTACAGAAATTGTCATGGACTGATGCATCTGCGGCAGGCAGATTGATGAGGACAAGGTCAAATTTGTTTTCCCCTTTTAGTGGTTCTCTCACCACCGTCCCAGTGTAGCAGATGTGCTCTTTAGGACCTGGTCAGCTCGATCTGTGGTGGCTCTACCGAGCCACTCTTGGTGATAGACATTGATGCCCTCCACCCAGAGTATATTCTGAGCCCTTGCCACCCTCAGGGGCTGGTTTAGCTCACCAGGCTAAATCACTGGCTTTTAAAGCAGACCAAGCAGGTCAGCAGCACGGTTCGATTCCCATACCAGCCTCCCCGGACAGGCGCCGGAATGTGGCGACTAGGGGCTTTTCACAGTAACTTCATTGAAGCCTACTCGTGTCAATAAGCGATTTTCATTTTCAGTGCTTCCTCCAAGTGGTGTTAACATGGAGGAGTACTGATGAATCAGCTGAGGAGGACGATATTTCCTTGCCCAAGTTTGACTTGGGTCATGAGACTTCCTGGGGTCGATGTTCAGGACTCCCAGAGCAACTGTATACCACCGTGTCGCCACGTCTGCTGAGTTTGTTTTGTCGGTGGATTGTTGCTTGACTGGACTATGAGACAGCTCTTGCAATTTTGGCACAAGACACCAGATGTTAGTAAGGAGAACTTTGTAGGTTCGACAGGGCGGGACTTATCTTTGTTCGGTTTCATTCCTTTTTGTTCCATTAATAACGGTTGAATACAGCTGAGGGGCTTGCTTGGCTGTTTTAGTGAGCACTTAAGAGTCAATCATACTACTGTGGGTTTGGAGTCACATGTAGGCTGTCTCAGAAGGACGTTGGTGTACCAGATGGGTTTTTACGACAATCGACAATGGTTTCATTGTCATCGTTAAACTTTTAATTCCAGATATTTTATTGAGCTTTTAAATTCGGGACCCTGAATTAGTAGCCAAGTGACACCTTCCCCTGCTTTTCTCTTTGCTCCATTTTATACTGCTCTGAGCTGGATGGTGGCATGTGGGCCAATGCTTCCTTCACTTTTTGTGGTTGTTGCTTTGAGTCTTGGGCTGAGTTATATAGACTCTTGTGGAGAGAAAAACAGAACCATTTACATGTATTTTTAGTACTTTTATAATGTAGGAGCAATTCCGAAAGAAATATGTAACATGTAAGATGATTTAATGTTGAATATCTGGCAAACTTCATTTTACAAGAAGCTTGAAAGGACACTTACTTTGTTCATTTTTTCCCACATTGATGAGTTACTGATCTTCGAGATGTCGCAATTGTTGAGCAGAAGCCATAGCAGATTGCTTCTTGAGACCCAATGGTTCATTAAAATTAGCAGGATTCTGGGAGCAAATTGCGATGTGGCCTGTGGGGCCAGAGAGGGAGGAACTTGTTGGAAATGATTGCACAAGAGTTTAGGAAAAAACACTTTCCTGAACTTGGCTCTAACAATGGAGAAGACCCAGGATACAAACCACATGTTTTTGACCAGGATGTCAAATCTGAGAAGTCCCTTGTGTATCCTTTCGCTCCTCACCCATTCTAATTTGGTCTCTAACCCTGTATCTTCCAGCCCCTTTCCGCCTTGCTATATCTTACACCCATTAGCCTTCCCTATATCTTTGAGTTTTTCCCCTCTTTTCTAGCCCCCCTTCTAGCCTCTCTCAATTTTCTAACTCCGTTTACAACCTCAAATCACTTTTGCACCATCTGGCCTATTTGACACCTTCCTGCAGGATGTTTCTAGTTTAGGGAGTCAGCCTGTATCCCTGCAGTTGGATGGCTGACTGCCACATTTGTGAGAAAATCATAATTATCACAAGGAACATGATAGAATAGGAGCAAAATTATGGCATTCAAAGCAGAAATTTTGAGACTGCAGTTTATTTTACTTTTTATGCAAATAACTGATTTTTGCAATCAATGAAATCAGGAATGCACCATTTTCACCATTTTTGTCAGTGAGTCAGGCAATGAGCTCATTTATGTCCGAGGTAGCATAGATTAGAGACTGACTACGTGATCTGCCTTCTCAAACCATGCTGTAGAGGTAAAATAGTGAAATACGCATATCTAAAATCAGGAAAGGCTGTTCAACCTCAGTAATCCTGGTTAATCCAGGGATCATGTACAACTGCTTGAAAGTGGGCTTCCTTTTTCCCATTACAAATGCATTGCTTACTTACTTCAGGAAACACAAGAGGTTAATAATGTGATCTTGTCACAGTGGTGAGCATTGCCCTTTTAGCACCTCTATGCACCTGCAGCACTATTAACAGACTTTCCAGAATATGTCAAATATTCAAATTTGGTCAAATACTAGGGTTAGAAATCAGGATATTTGGTGCTGATCATAGTTAAAGATGTTTACCACACAGGTGAGAAATTATTCCACCAGATTACAATTAAAGGCAGAGGCACCTTTCTAGCTGGTTTGCTAGTTTGAGGGCTCCTTTAGTTCCTGAGCATTTAGAACTCTCAGAATTTTCCAACTAACACAAGACTTGATTTTTAACCATGCCTCACCTTACAAATGGAAGCCACGAGTAACAGCCCGTGTGTTCATGCCTGTCGCCATTTTAATGCTGCAGAAATAGGACAGAGAAGGTGCCCAAAACACGCAGCCGTGTGCCTCGTTAGAACATAGAACATAGAACAGTACAGCACAGAACAGGCCCTTCGGCCCTCAATGTTGTGCCGAGCCATGATCACCCTACTCAAACCCACGTATCCACCCTATACCCGTAACCCAACAACCCCCCCCCCTTAACCTTACTTTTATTAGGACACTACGGGCAATTTAGCATGGCCAATCCACCTAACCCGCACATCTTTGGACTGTGGGAGGAAACCGGAGCACTCGGAGGAAACCCACACACACAGGGGGAGGACGTGCAGACTCCACACAGACAGTGACCCAGCCGGGAATCGAACCTGGGACCCTGGAGCTGTGAAGCATTTATGCTAACCACCATGCTACCCTGCTGCTCGTTAGAATCAACAATCCAGGTTCCAATGTCCACAATGTGATTTTAACAAATAATTGCTTGAATTTGCACAGTTCCTAAACTAGTGCAAAATCTTAATAGTAAGCAGCACCAGCAGAGGACCAGGGAAGTTTCACCCAAAATAAATGTTTTAAACTTTCTTTAGGCTAGGAGAAGCAGGAGTCCTGGGCTTCCCTTCTACCGCGCCCCCCCCCCCCCCCCCCCCCCCCCCCAATCAATTTACATAACTGCCAGACACAGTGCTTACTATCACATATGGATGATCTAGGAGAATGGCATGTGCTTGCATAGGTAATTGTGATGTCTCTTGTGACAATGCAACATCTATGCTACAAAAGCAAAATACTGCTGATGTTAGAATTATGAAATGAAAGCAGAAAATGATGGAAACACACAGGACGTCTGGCAGCGTATATGGAGGTAGAAACCGAGTTAATGTTCCAGGTCCATAATCTTTCACCAATTCTGATGAAAGCTCATCGAACTGAAACGCAGGGCTACATTGGGCTTGGTTCTCCGCCGGAGGAGAATTGCAACCGATTTATGATCCCCCTGGGTGTGCAGATCGGGATGCAATTCTATATCCCTTGCAATGAAGATTTATGCATGGCGAGGAATCCGAAGAAATCCTGCTATTGGGCTGCCATGTTGAGCGGGCGGCCCGATAGCGAAGTCACGCGGCCGGCCACCGCCCTCCTCCAGCACCCGTTAATGAGGGATGCCCCCTACACCTCGACACCTCCAATAGGGAGATGCCCCTCCCCACAACCTTCGCCCTAGGACACCTGCAATAGGGAGAACCCCCCCCCCCCCCTTGCGCCTGGGACACCTGCAATAGGAAGATCCCCTTCCTCCCCAGGGAGCCCTTAACTAAAGAGATCACCTGACTAAAGGGACCCCCAGGACCACCTGACTAAAAGGACCCCACATAGGGTTCCCCTGATTAGAGGATCCCCCACGGGGACCTCCTGACTGGAGGAACACCCCTAGAAAGGAGACCTCTGTCTGGAAGATGGAGAGCGGCCCAGACAGGGGCAGTGAAAAACTTTACAGCTGCCTGGAGGCTTCACGTGTCCATTCCGCGAAGGTGAACAGCTGTGACCTGTGTTTCAACTTTGCAGATCCATTAGCTGCAAGCCATGTTTGTATCTGTAAAATTTCAGACACTTTGACCAGTTTATTAACCAAAAGTTTTACCCAGGTCTCTTTGCAGACGAGGCGAACAAAGGACAATGCAAGAGTATAAATCAAATAACTTTATGCAACAAACAGTAGAACAGTTACCCTCAAATTATGCCGCTAAAAACAGCGTCAAGATTCTTAATACTATCTGTGCCGTTGAACTCAGTCGTGCTGGGGTCTGGTTCTCTGAGTCTCGATTTCCTCAGGGCCTTCGCTGCGAAGGTGGATCTTGCACACTGCTTCCTTCCGTCTTTGCTGCTGGGAGGTCGAGGGATTTGACTCTTATACGCCCTCCCATGCCTTTCCAGAAACCTGTCTGGCCCTTGGCCAATGAGGGAGTCCCAACAGCCAATGGATGTGGCGATGGCCGGTTGGCGGGGCACCAGTGACCCACCCACAGATGTCCATCTCTGGTGATGTTGTTTGCACGTAACCTGTTGCCACATAAGGTAACGGTGGGGACTCTGGGTACCAAAAAGTCTGGCTCGATCTGGCAGCCCAAAATAAATCGATGCCTATGAATGGAGGCACTTATCTCCCGATGGAAGATCCAGACATTGCCTGGCAGTTTGTCTGTGCGTAGTAACTTTGAGTTTTTGATCAATATCCAATTGTCTTCAGCCTGCCTGGAGTTGACTGCAGCTTGATTCAAAATGTCCAATTCTTAGTTTAGAGTGTCCAATTTTATCGGTCCTAAAATCCAGGCTGTTCCAGATCACCACACCTTTCATAATTTTCTAGTAGTGGGCTGTGATTAACAGCTTTCACACACTAGCTGCAGTTTTGATTCATTCATCTCCCCAATGTTTGTAAACATTGACCACGTCAAAGAGGTAAGTGCATTCCAAATACTAAGTGCATTGTAATCGCACCATTAGTGTCACATGCTATCTCCCGCTTATTGGCACGCAACTAGTCCTGTATTGCGGCTTCAACTGCTGACACTTCATTAAAAACATTTATTTTATTGAAGTTACATTCTTTTTACAGTAGTCACATCAAAAGAAAAGGAGACAAAAGACCATAGATATCAGTGCAAAACGTGTAAGGCACAGAACAAAAGTCAGTGCCAACATGGGAACCAGATAAATTGAGAAAAAAATCTCCAGCATGATGTTTGCACGAATACAAGATTTGACCGGACAAAACAGGATACAATCAACAACACAGGGTTGCATCATACCACAGCTTTGAACAAAAATAAAAAAGGAATTAAAAAAAACAAGAACCCCAGAGTTGGTGGAGTTACACTGACATCCATGTTTTGTTCCGAAGGTAACTCTGCAGTATGAACTAGAAAGCAAGTCTTGACTTCCTCAACTTCAAGTTTATTCTGTCCAACAATCACTTCTCCATCAAGACACCATGGTGCCCTCTGTATCCGCCATATATATATATATATATATGTACAGCCTATCAAACAATAAGCGTGGTCTGTTAAACAATGAAAACTTCAATTCAGACTTCCGGTGGCGGCTATGAGGGAGTAAGTCACACGTTTGGTGGCTCCCACTTTGGCAGGACTTTTGGACCTTTTCCCCTGACTCTTTCGTGGTATTGAGTTTTGGCTTTGAAGGCTCTGGATTAGGCTCTGGATCCACAGTGGCGCATGGAACAGAGAACACCAAGGGACCGAAAAGGAAGAAATAAAAGGATAAGCAAGGGCTGGTTGGAGGTGGCAGCTGAAGACAATATGGCTGATGTTTGGACCCCTGCTGCGACAGCCCAGTCATTGATGGAGGAGCTGATGCAGGTCATCCAGGAGGGCTTTGCCAGACAGAAACGGGACTTTCTTGACCCGATAAAAGAGTCGATCGATCGGCTGGAGCGCAGGCTGGATGCCCAGGATCAGACGATTCAGAAGTTGGAGAAAGCGCTGGCGAACCAGGAGGAGCACCAAACGGTGGTCGAACTCGAGGTGGGGATGCTGAAGGATTAGCAGAAGAGGTTGCTGGAGAAGGTGGAAGATCTGGAGAACCGAGCTTGCCGGCAGAAGTTCAGAATTGTCGGTCCCCCTGAGGGGGCTAATGCCGGCCCATTTGAGGCGTGTATGTTCCAGAAGCTTTTGGGGGAGGGGGCTTTTCCTGATCGCTGGAGGTGGACATGGCTACATGGCTATGGCGAGGAAGCCATGGCCGGGGGACCCCCCCCCCCCCAAGGGCGATGGTGGTCCGGTTCCACAGATTTGTGGATAAGGAGTGCGTTCTCTAGTGGGCTAAGCGTGCTAGGAGCTGCAAATGGGACAGTAGCATGTTACATGTCTATTAGGACCTGATTGCGGAGGTGGCCAGAAGGAAGGCAGGCTTCAAGCAAGTGAAGGAGATCCTGTGAAGAAGAAGGTGAAATTTGGGCTGCTTTTCCCGGCGCGTCTGTGGATTACGCATGAGGACCAGCACCATTATTTCGAGTCGCCCGAAGACTCCATGGACTTTGCCAAGAAGAAAGGGCTGGTGCTGAATTGAGAACTTTTTGTTTTAAGTTGTAACTTTTCCGAGTGATGTATCGTTTTGATTGTCGTTTTTTTTCTGCTTTTAAGTTTGGGTGATGATGGGGAAGTAAAAGTTACTCGGTTTCTATGGGTTTTCGGTGTTTTGGTGGGGATGGCTTGTGGGGGCTTTTTACCTTTTTTATTACTTTGATTTGCACTATTGGGGGGGGGGGGGGGTTCTTTGGGTTGTTTTTTGTTTTGGGTTGTCTCCTATGCGAGTTGGGAGATTGGTCCCGGTTTGAGGAGGGAAGTGGTTTCGATGGGCGGGGGGGGAGGGGAGTAGGGAACAGGGAACAATAGGTGGGAGACAACTTGGCGCCGGAGGCACGGGTCACGGGTGAGCTAGTCTATGGAAGCACAGTGGGGGGTATGTATGTGTTTGATATATGGCAGGGGTTAGGTTACAAGGTGGTCTTTCTCGGGGTGGAGGGGAGGGGGGAGTTACTCTGCTGACGAGGGATGGACTTGGGTTTTGGGACAGAGAGGAGGTTGGGGATGGATGCTTCCAAGAGGTGGGCCGATGGAGGCGCAGCGCACGGGCTGGGGGCTTGCTCAGGAAAGGGATGGCTGATCAGCGGTGGGGGGGGGGGGGGGGGGGGGGGGTGGCGGTGCAGTGCCCCCCAACCAGGCTGATCGCTTGGAATGTTAGAGGGCTGAATGGGCCGGTCAAGAGGGCACGTGTGTTCACGCATCTGAGGGCTCTGAAGGCAGACATGGTGATGTTGCAGGAGACACACCTGAAAGTAGCGGATCAAGTCAGGCTAAGGAAGGGTTGGGTCAGTCAGGTCTTTCATTCAGGGAAGGACACCAAGACTAGAGGGCTGGCGATTTTAATCAATAAGCGGGTGCAATTCCAGGTGGGCAGCATAGTCTCAGACGGGGAGGGGCCTTACGTCATGGTGAGCAGTAAGCTGAAGGGGAGGAAGGTAGTCTTAGTTAGCATGTATGCGCCAACTGGGACGACGTAGAATTCATAAAGAGGGTACTGGGGAAGATACCTGTCCTGGACTCGCACAAGTTGGTGATGGGAGGGGATTTTAATACGGTCATCGACCCCGGCCTGGACCTGTCGTGTTCAAAAACGGGAAGGGTGCCAGCAATGGCAAAGGAATTGATAGGATTCATGGAGCAGATGATGGGGGGGGGGGTCAACCCATGAAGGTTTAGGCAGCCGACGGGGCGGGAGTTTTCTTTTTATTCGCGTGTGCATAAGGTTTACTCCCGGGTGATTTTTTTCATTCTGAGCAGGGATTTGCTGGCGGGGGTGGCAGACACGGGGTATTCGGCCACCTCTATTTCGCATCATGCCCCACATTGGTGTAACTGCAGGTTAATGAGGAGAGCTTCCAACATCCGCAATGGAGATTAGACGTGGGCTTGTTGGTGGATGAGGCGGTAAGTGAGAGGCTGGGGAAGTGCTTGCAGAGCTACCTGCTGGTCGATAACACGAGGGAAGTCTCAGCAGCGGTGGTCTGGACGGCGCTGAAAGCAGTTGTGAGAGGGTAGCTGATTTCGATCCAGGCTCATGGGGACAGGACAGATAGGGCAGTGACGGACCGACTGGCTGAGGAGATCCTACAGATAGATGGGAGGTATACGGCGACCCCACGGGTGGAGCTGTTAAGTAACGTTGGAGGCTGCAGGCTGAGTTTGGGGTGTTGTCTACAGGCAAGGCAGTGGAGCAGCTTAGAAAGGCGAGGGGGGCATTTTATGAACATGGGGAGAAGGCCAGCAGAATGCTGGCACATCAGCTTAGGAAGAGGGAGGCGGCCAGGTAAATAGAAAAGGTGGTCGATGGGGATGGAAATCTGGTAGGGGACTCGGCTGGGCTAAACAGGGCGTTCAGGGACTTTTACAGCAGACTCTATTGCTCGGAACCCTCCACGGGGGCTCGAGGGGATCAGGCGCTTTTTGAATGGACTGACCTTCCCAAGGGTGGACAGGGAGCTGGTGGATGGGCTGGGGGCCCCGATCAGGACCAAAGGGATAGCTGAGGGCTTGAAGGCAATGCAGTCAGGTAAGGCCCCGGGGCCAGACGGGTATGCAGTGGAATTTTACTAGAAATTCTCGCGGATATTGGGGCCGTTGTTGGTCAAGGTTTTCAATGAGGTGAGGGATAGAGGGGTGCTGTCCCAGACGATGTCACAGGCTATTATTTTATTAATATTGAAGCAGGCCAAGAACCCGGGGCTATGTGGGTCTTTATGCTGATCTCCGTGCTTAATGTAGATGCCAAGCTGCTGGCTAAAGTTTTGGCCTCCAGGATTGAAGATTGTGTGTCGGATGTGATTATGGAGGATCAAACTAGGTTTGTCAAGGGCAGGCAGTGGTGGCCAATATAAGAAGGCTGCTCAACATGATTATGATGCCCTCGGTGAGCAGGGAGGTTGAGGAAGTGGTGGCCATGGATGCGGAGAAGGCTTTCGACCGGGTGGAGTAGGACTATCTACGGGAGGTGTTGGGACGATTTGGGTTCGGTATGGGTTTTATCGACGGGTTAGGCTGTCGTACCAGGCCCCGGAGGCTAGTGTAAGGACAAATAGGACGACCTCGGACTATTTTAGACTGCACCGGAGGACAAGACCGGGATGCCCCCTCTCCCCACTGCTGTTTGCGTTAGCTGTAGAGCCGCTGGCAATTGCGCTGAGAGCTTCAAGGGGCTGGTTCGGTGGGTGGTGGGGGGGGGGGGGGGGGGGGGGGGGTGGAACATAGGGTCTCGCTGTACGCAGACGACCTGCTCTTATATGTCGCAGATCCAGGGGCACGGATGGTTGAGATCATGGCGACTTTGGGGGAATTTGGCTAGTTTTCGGGATATAAACTGGACATGACAAAGAACGAGAAGTTTGTAGTCCAGGCAAGAGGTCAGGAGGGTCAGCTGGGGGAGCTACCGTTCAGGTTAGTGGGGGATAGTTTTAGGTACCAAGGGATACAAGTGGAGCTTGACTGGGGCCGGTTACACAAGCTGAACTTGTCCCGGTTGGTCGAGCAGATGAGGAGAGAGTTTCAGAGGTGGGGTGCGTTACCGCTGTCGCTGGCTGGGAGAGTGCAGATGGTTAAGATGACGGTCCTATCGAGATTTTTATTTGTATTTCAATGCCTCCCAATTTTTACCCCGCGGTTCTTTTTTAAGAGGATTAATAAAATCATTTTGGGCTTTGTCTGGGCGGGTTTAATAGGCGGTGCCCGAGAGGAATCGGTGGGGGGGGGGGGCTTGCACTGCCAAACTTCAGTAATTACTACTGGGCGGCCAATATTGCTATGATAAGGAAGTGGGTGATGGGGACGGGGTCGGTTTGGGAGCGGAAGGAGGCAGCTTCTTGTAGGGGCACCAGTCTGGGGCCGTTGATAACGGCACCTCTGCCGTTCCTGCCAGCGAGATATTCCACCATCCCCGTGGTGGTGGCAGCCTTGAGGATCTGGGGTCAGTGGAGGATTTACGTTGGAGCAATGGGAGCATCGGTGTGGTGCCCAATATGTGACAACCCCCAGGGAGCCTGGATGGGGGGCTTTGAGTATGGCGAAGGGTGGGAATTAAGAGGATGGGGGACCTGTTCCTGGAAGGGAGCTTCCCTTGCTTGAGGGTGCTAGAGGAGAAGTTTGGGTTGGCAAGAGGGAACGATTTCAGGTATTTACAGGTGCGGGACTTTCTGCGCAGGCAGGTATCATCCTTCCCACTCCTGCCACTAAGGGGGATCCAGGATAGGGTAGTGTCTAGGGGATGGGTGGGGGAGGGGCGTGTCTCGGACATCTACATAGAACTAATGGGGGCGGAGGAGACGCAGACTGAGGAGCTGAAGCGTAAATGGGAGGAGGAGCTTGGGGGAGAGATAGAGGACGGCTTATGCGCGGACGCGTTGAGCAGAGTCAACGCGACCGCTATATGTGCAACGCTCAGCTTGATCCAATTCAAGGACCCATGTGTAGATTCTTTGGGTTGGAAGCCAAGTGCGCAAAATGTGCGGGAGGACCAGCGAATCATGTCCACATGTTCTGGGCGTGTCCAAAACCTAGGGGATTTTGGCAAGGGTTTGCGGGCGTCATATCCAGAGTATTGAAAATAAGGGTGGCAATGAGTCCAGAGGTGGCGATTTTTGGGGTGTTGGAAGATCCGGGAGTCCAGGAGGAGAAAGAGGCAGATGTTCTGGCCTTTGCCTCTCTGGTAGCCTGGAAACGGATAATATTAGCTTGGAGGGACTCAAAGCCCCCAAAGTCGGAGGCCTGGTTAACCAATGTGGCTAGCTTTCTTGGACTGGAGATGATTAAGTTCGCCTTGAAATGAAACGAAAAATGAAAATGAAATGAAAATCGCTTATTGTCACGAATAGGCTTCAATGAAGTTACTGTGAAAAGCCCGTAGTCGCCACATTCCGGCGCCTGTCCGGGGGGGCTGGTACGGGAATCGAACCATGCTGCTGGCCTGCTTGGTCTGCTTTAAAAGCCAGTGATTTAGCTGAGTGAGCTAAACCAGCCCCACTAAAAAATCGCTTACTGTCACAAGTAGGCTTCAAATATAGTTACTGTGAAAAGCCCCTAGTCATCACATTCCGGCGCCTGTTCGGGGAAGCTGGTACAGGAATTGAACCCGCGCTGCTGGCCTTGGTCTGCTTTACAAGCCAGCTATTTAGCCCACTGTTCTAAACCAGCTGAACCAGTTGTTTGTAATGCCAAAAAATACCTCATTAAAATTGTTTGTTGAAAAAAAAACACTTCAATTCTAACTTGAGTGTTCCGAACAGGTTCACCCCTTAAAGAAAAAAAGTTAGTCTTTGATGTAGAAACATAGAAAACGTAGGAGCAGGAGGAGGCCAATCAGCCCTTCAAGCCCACTCCAACATTAATTATGATCATGGCTGATCATCCAACTCAACAGCCTCATCCCTTTACCCCATATCCTGTGATCCCTTTGCCTTAAGTGCTATATCTAACTGCTTCTTGAAACCGGACAGTGTTTTGGCCTCAACTACTTTCTCACAGGCTCACCACTCTCTGGGTGAAGAAAATTCTCCTCATCTCTGTCCAAAATGGCCTACCCTGTATCCTCAGACTGTGATCCCTGGTTCTGGGCACACCCACCATCGGGAACATCCTTCCTGTATCTATCCTGTCTGGTCCTGTTAGAAATTTATAGGTTTCTGTTGAAATCTACCGTGCAGTTAAGTGTAGTCTCGTATACACTTAGACTCAGTAGAAATTTGCGCTACACGTCTTGGGTGCGAAATTAAATCTTTATTGTGTGGAGAGTTTGAAATCTTGTGGTTACAAATCAAATGTTCTCATGAAAGCCTCTGCAGAAGGCTTTAAGAGATATAATTAACGTAGTGGCTTACAAACAAATTGAACTTTAGAAATACAGTAATGGTTTCTTGCTCAAAGCAAACAGCTTGCGCAGACTTTCGTATGTCAGTCCTGCCATCTCAGGAATCAGTCTGGTAAACCTTTGCTGAACCCCCTCTATAGCTAGAACATCCTTCCTCAGATAAGGAGACCAAAACTGCACACACTATTCCAGGTATGGCCTCACCAAGGCCCTGTATAATTGCAGCAAGGCATCCCTGCTCTTGTACTTGAATCCTCTCGCAATAAATGCCAGCATATCATTTAATGTCTGCTGCACCTGCATGCTTACTTTCAGTGACTGGTGAATGAGGACATCCAGGTCTCGTTGCACTTTTCCCTTTCCTAGTTTATGGCCATTCAGATAATAATCTGCCGTCTTATTTTTGCCACCAAAGTGGATAATTTTCCAAATTATACTGTACCATTCTTTTGCCCACTCACTCAACTTGTCCAAGGCACACTGAAGGATCCCTGTGTCCTCCTCAGGGCATATCCTTTCACACAACTAGGTGTTAATTTGGAGATGTTACATTTTGTATGTTATCTATCTCATCAATATATATTGTGAATAGCTGGGGTCCTAGCACCGAGCCGTGTGGTACCCCAATAGTCACTGCCTGCCAATTTGAAAAAGACCCGTTAATTCCTACTCTTTGTTTCCTGTCTACCAACCAGTTTTCTATCCATCTCAATATACTACCCCCAATCCCACATGCTTTAATTTTACACGCTAATCTTTTATGCGGGACTTTGTGAAAAGTCTTCTGAAAGTCCAAATATACCAAATCCACTGGCGCCCCTTCATCAATTCTACTGGTTACATTCTCAAAGAATTCCAGTAGATTTATCAAGCATGATTTCCCCTTCATAAATCCATGCTGACTCTGTCTGATTCTGCCACTGTTTTCCAAATGCCCTGCTGTAAAATCTTTGATAATGGATTCTAGAAGTTGCCCCACTACTGACATCAAGCTTACGTCAAGCTTACTGGTCTATAATTCCCTGCCTTCCCTCTTCCTTCCTTTTTAAATAGTGGACCCTCCAATCTGCAGGAACTATTCCTCAGTCTATAGAATCCTGAAAGATGACCACCAATGCATCCACTATTTCTAGAGCCACTTTTCCAGTACCCTGGGATGTGGATTATCAGGGCCTGGGAATTTATCGGCCGTCAATCCCATCAATTTCCCAACATAATTTCTCTACTGATATTGATCTCCTTCAGTTCCTCCTCTCACTAAACCCTGCATTTCCCAATATTTCTGGTATCTTATTTTTGAATTACCATAACATGTAAATTACCACTTGTAGCACGGCCTCAGTGATGTTGTTTTGTGGGTGGAGCTGGGCTGTGGCTGTCAGGAGAGAGGGTTTTTTTTTTGTTTCACTTTTTGTTTGGTTGCTTTGGGCTTCAGATGGAAAATGTAGTGTTTTCCCTGTTTTTCTCTGTTTTCATTTTAAAAGCTGGTCCAGTGAAAAGCACATTAGATAATATGCCTTGGTAACTTTAAAGATCGAGTTGTTTTCTGGAAGGAGTTTGAAACTGCTGGTTGGCACTGGATCAGAATCTCAGGGAAAGGACCAGTCCCACTCAAGTGAGAATATAGTGTGCTGGGCCATGCCCCTGAAAGAGGTTTTGGTTTATTGGATTTTGTTGTTGAATTGGAACAGCTAAGGGGGAATTCATTAAGTGTTATATACATAGATTACTGTAGCTGTTGTGTTGTCTTTATGTTTGTAATTGACAAAAAAATTCCTGCTGCGTTTATGTACATAATATATTATGTGTGTGTTAATTACATTCTTAGAATAAACTTCATTTTGATTAAAGTACCTCGGAAGTCTGATGAATCACACCTGAAGCGAAGGCTTTTGTGCTCATCCTAGCCAAATTCAACATAAAGGTTATAGGTCAGATGAACTTCATTATACACTTTGGAGTTTCTAAACCCTGGCCCATAACACGACTATTGTCTACATGTTCTACTTATCGCGAATTCAACAGTGACACACTAGAAGTACTGTTCCCGGATACCCTGTTCCATTCAAAATTTCGGTCAGGATCCTGGATATAAAAAATGCCATATCTACTGCCTCTACCAGGGCACTTGTCTGTGTTGCCAATGTACTTTTTACTACTCTTTATAGTTTCCCATGCCAAAAGACAACATTTACCTTTCTCCCCAGAAGAAAAATTCTAAACCTCCCACACTTGAGAAGCCATCACGAGATCACATAAGGTGCGTCAATATGATGTCCGGTGCAGCGGCATGTAACAGCCACAAACACTTTAGGTGACTCACGCACTGGTCCCGGTACTTTGGTCTTTTCTGCTCCTTTTTGCAAGGAATTTTTGGGATCTAATCTAATGGCCCGGCAGAGCAAGCAAAAGTGAATCAGGTGATGTTGAGGTTGACATTGAAGAGAGGTTGTTGGAGGAAATTACAAATGCCGAGCCCAAACAAGGGTTTAACAAAGATGGCAGGGGAAGCGGCCGTGCCCATCACCCTCGATAAGATGGCGCGGGTGATGGCAAAAGAGCTGAAAAGTTTGGTGGGGAGATGGATGAGCGATTTTGGAGGCATGGCCAGGAGATGAAATGAAATGAAAAAATGATGAGGGCATAATTTGAAGTGCAGGACGTTCTGGGCCCTGGTCAAGGATCAGCTGGTTGGCTAAGGTGATAGGCGAGCAAGCTGAGAGGTTGAAAGGCCTTGTCTCAGCATGAGGACTGGCCCGTGTCATTGGAAGCCGAAATGGCGATTGTTGGCGACAGAATTAAGGGCCTCGAGGCGAAACTTAATGCTATGGAGAACAGATCCAGGCGCATGAACCTGAGGCTTGTTGGTCTGCTGGAGGGAACCAAGGGCTTAAGGCCAACTGCGTACTTTTCTGCAAAGTTCTCTCAGCTGATCAGCGGCGAGGAGGTGTTTCCAGCATCAGAGCTGGACAGGCTACATTGGGCCTTGAGGCAGAAGCCACGGCCGAATGAGCCACCACGTGCAGTGATCTTTCAGTTCCACAATTTGCAGAGGAAGGAACGGGTCCTGGAGTGGGCCAAGTAATGCCAGAGCAATGCCTGGG
This sequence comes from Scyliorhinus canicula, assembly GCF_902713615.1. NCBI lineage: Eukaryota > Metazoa > Chordata > Chondrichthyes > Carcharhiniformes > Scyliorhinidae > Scyliorhinus > Scyliorhinus canicula. The sequence goes on from NC_052156.1 coordinate 93,639,556, forward strand.
ACTGTAACATGGTGAGAATTTACCAGGGCAGCAGCATGGAACTGGTGAGGCGACGGGTGGCCTTCAATAAGATTAACCGAAGTCAAGTGGGAAATGGGGCTCAATGAGTCTAGAACGGGGGAGGAGGGGGAAGGTGGGGTTACAGGAGGTGGCAGGCTGTCTGATTTTACTAATAGATAAAGGGCAAAAGAGTAACGAGGGGGGGGGGGCATTCTTGGCAGTGCGGGCATCTGGAGGAAAAAGAGTTTTTGTTCTTTTCCTCAATACTGTCGATGGTTCAAATATCTCTGCGAGGGGATCTGCGATTTCCTCCCTTGCCTCCCACAACGTCCTGGGATACATCATCAGGCCCCGGGGATTTATCTACTTTGGTGCGCTTTAAGACTTACGGCACCTCCTTCTCTGTAATATGTGCACCCCTCAAGTCATCGCTATTTATTTCCCCAAGTTCCCTAACATGCCTTTCTCAGGAGTAAATACCTATGAGAAATCTTCATTTAGGATCTCGCTCATCTCTTGTGGATCCACACACTGATGACCTTGTAGATATTAAGAGGCCTTACTCTCTCCCTCGTTACTCTTTTGCCCTTTATCTATTAGTAAAAGCTCTCTGGATTTTTCTTAGCCTTATCTGTCAAAGCAATTTCATGCCCTTTTTTCGCCCTCCTGATTTCTCTCTTAACTCTACTCCGACAACCTCTGTACTCTTTAAGGGATCCACTTGATCCCAACGTCCGATGCTTGTCATGATGAATATCTTGCCGAAAGTTTAATTTTTATTTCAGTGCCCGTCCCCCGGTGTTGCTGCCTAAGGCGCTCTTCAGAGAGATCGACCAGCTTGTAACTAGGTTTATTTGGGTGGGTAAGGGCCTGAGGATCAGGAGGAAAGTGCTGCAGAGAGAAAAGCAGGGGGCTTGGCCTTGCCAAACTTTCAATAATACTATTGGGCGGCCAATGCTAAAAAAGTGTTAAAGTGGTGCGGGGATTCGGACGGGCTGTGGGTCCAGAGGGAAGCAGAGTCCATGAGTGGGGCAAGCCTGGGACGCTGGTAACGGCTCCGCTCCCGATGGCGCCAAAGAACCACTCAACTAACCCAATGGTAGTAGCCACATTAAAAATTTGGAGGTAATTCTGTCAACATTTCAATTTGAAAGCTGCCTCGAGGCTAGCTCCCATCTGTGCAAACCAAGTTATTTGAGCCTGCTGGGTCGGATGTGACGTTTGGCGAGTGGAAGGAAAAGGGGTTGGAGAAGATGAGAGATTCATTTTGAGAGGGTTGGTCCGCTCGCCGTGGTGAACTGAAGGAGAAATGTGGGCTTACAGATGCTGCTAGGTTCAGGTATCTCCAGGTATGCAGCTGGGTCAAAAAGCATTATCCTGCCTTTCCGGTGAAGCAACCTTCTATCACGCTTGAGCAGATTTTATCCTGCTCAAGGTAGGAGGTGGCCATTACGTCGGGCATATACCACCCGATAGTGGGGGAGGAGATGTGCTCAGTTGAGGGTGTGAAGGCAAATTGAGCAGATGAGCTGGGGCAATCTTGGAAGAGGAGGTTTGGCACGAGGCATGGAGGAGGCTGAATGTAACCTCGTCCTGTGCAAGGTGAGTTTCAACCAGCTAAAGGTAGTGTTTCAAGTACACCTCATGAAGGCTAGAATGAGGCGGTTTTTTGATGGGGTGGAGGATAGTTCCGATTGGTGTTTGAGGGGGCCAGCACAGCACACGCACATATTCTGGTCCTGCTCAAATCTACTGGAGGCCTTTTTTGATACTACGGCGGCAATCCTGGGCATTGCATGGAATCTTGCCCACTGAACATAGAACATAGAACAGTACAGCACAGAACAGGCCCTTCGGCCCTCGATGTTGTGCCGAGCAATGATCACCCTACTCAAACCCACATATCCACCCTATACCCGTAACCCAACAAACCCCCCCCAACCTTACAGGACACTACGGGCAATTTAGCAGGGCCAATCCACCTAACCCGCACATCTTTGGACTGTGGGAGGAAACCGGAGCACCCGGAGGAAACCCACGCACACACGGGGAGGATGTGCAGACTCCGCACAGTGATCCAGCCGGGAATCGAACCTGGGACCCTGGAGCTGTGAAGCATTTATGCTTCACCAGTAGGACACTGGTGGAGCTTTTTGGGGTTTTGAATGTGCCAGAGCACTGGGCGGGGCCAGATGTCCTAGCCTTTGCCTCGCTGGGACAAGGTGGTGGATCCTCTTGGGCTGGAGCTACACTGCCAAGTGCCTGGGTGTGGCTGGGTAACTTGATGACATTTTTGTACCTTGAGGTCAAGTTTACCATGAAAGGGTCATAAGAACATAAGAACTAGCAGCAGGAGTAGGCCATCTGGCCCCTTGAGCCTGCTCCGCCATTCAATGAGATCATGGCTTGATCTCCTGTTTATGAGATCATAAACTGATCTTTTGTGGACTCAGCAACACTTTCCGGCCCGAACACCATAACCCTTAATCCCTTTATTCTTCAAAAAAACTATCTATCATTATCTTAAAAACATTTAACGAAGGAGCCCCAACTGCTTCACTGGGCAAGGAATTCCATAGATTCGCAACCCTTTGGGTGAAGAGGTTCGTCCTAAGCTCAGTCCTAAATCTACTTCCCCTTATTTTGAGGCTTTGCCCCCTAGTTCTGCTTTCACCCGCCCGCATCTATTCCCTTCATAATTTTATATGTTTCTATAAGATCCCCCCGCATCCTTCTAAATTCCAACGAGTACAATCCAGTCTACTCAACCTCTCCTCGTAATCCAACCCCTTCAGCTCTGGGATTAACCGAGTGAATCTCCTCTGCACACCCTCCAGGGCCAATACATCCCTTCTCAGGTAAGGAGACCAAAACTGAACACAATACTCCAGGTGTAGCCTCACTAACACCTTATACAGTTGCAGCAAACCTCCCGAGTCTTAAACTCCATCCCTCCAGCAATGAAGGACAAAACTCCATTTGCCTTCTTAATCACCTGTTGCACCTGTAAACCAACTTCTTGCGACTCATGCACTAGCACACCCAGGTCTCTCTGCACAGCAGCATGTTTTAATATTTTATCATTTAAATAATAATCCCTTTTGCTGTTATTCCTACCAAAATGGATAACCTCATATTTGTCAACATTGTCTTCCATCTGCCAGACCCTAGCCCATTCACTTAGCCTCTGCAGACTTCCGGTATCCTCTGCACTTTTCGCTTTACCACTCATCTTAGTGTCGTCTGCAAACTTGGACACATTGCCCTTGGTCCTGAACTCCAAAGCATCTATGTAAATTGTGAACAATGGTGGGCCCAACACTGATCCCTGAGGGATATCACTAGCTACTGATTGCCAAGCAGAGAAACACCCATTAATCCCCACTCTTTGCTTTCTATTAATTAACCAATTCTCTATCCATGCTACTACTATACCCTTAATGCCTTGCATCTTTATCTTATGCAGCAATTTTTTGTGTGGCAGGGGCTGGTTTAGCACACTGGGCTAAATCGCTGGCTTTTAAAGCAGACCAAGGCCGGCCAGCAGCACGGTTCAATTCCCGTACCAGCCTCCCCAAACAGGCACCGGAATGTGGCGACTAGGGGCTTTACACAGTAACTTCATTGAAGCCTACTCGTGACAATAAGCGATTTTCATTTCATTTTCATTTTTCATTTCAAAGGCTTTCTGGAAATCCAGATATGCCACATCCATTGGCTCCCCATTGTCTACCGCACTGGTAATGTCCTCAAAAAATTCCACTAAATTAGTTAGGCACGACCTGCCCATTATGAACCCATGCTGCGTCTGCCCAATGGGACAATTCCCATCCAGATGCCTCGCTATTTCTTCCTTGATGATAGATTCCAGCATCTTTCCTGCTACCGAAGTTAAGCTAATTGGCCTATAATTACCCGCTTTCAGCCTACCTCCGGTGAAGGGGGTTCACCTGAGGAAGGAGCAATGCTCCGAAAACTAGTGTTTGAAACAAACCTGTTGGACTTTAACCTGGTGTTGTAAGACTTCTTACTGTTTTCTTGGGCCAGCAGTAACCTGGATCCATATGTTAAGTTCACTCTTCCACTGGTCACAGGGTTGACATTCATCAAGCAACGGTGGGTTGTCATATCCTGATATTTTATACTTGGATTCAACCATTTATTTTCCAAGTTAGTGCAAATCACTCTTCAGGTTAGAATTCAGAATACTGTAATTTGTTCAAAGAAAGTTTGCAGACCTTTTGTTCTTAACTCCCTCGCGTTATGCATCCTCTGCTACCATTGATAGGTTCTGAAGGTAACACTGCAAAAAGAACTAGAAAGCAAGTCTTGACTTCTTTGACTTGTGTCGAACAATCACTTTGCCATCAAGCATCACAGCATCACCTGTACCCCTTTGAAATATATATATATTTGATTTGATTTATGTATTTATGTACCGAAGTACAGTGAAAAGTATTTTTCTGCGGCCGAGGGAACATACCATACACAGTACGTACATAGCAAACAAAAAGAATAATCAACAGAGAACATTGACAAATGGTACATCGACAAACAGTGATTAGTTACATTGCGGAACAAAGGGCCAAACAAAGCAAATACATGAGTAAGAGCAGCATAGGGTGTCGTGAATAGTGTTCTTACAGGGAACTGATCAGTCCACAGGGGAGTCGTTGATGAGTCTTGTCGCTGTGGGAAAGAAGTTGTTACTACATCTGGATGTGCGGATCTTCAGACTTCTGTACCTTCCACTTGATGGAAGGGCGTGGAAGAAGGCAATGCCTGGGTGGGAGGCGTCTCTGATAATGCTGTCTGCCTTCCTGAGGCAGCGGGAGGTGTATACAGAATCAATGTGGGGGTGGCAAGTTTGTGTGATTCGTTGGGCTGAGTTCACCACACTCTGCAGTTTCTTGTGATCTTGAACCGAGCAGTTGCCTTACGAAGCTGTGATGCAGCCGGATAGGATGCTCTCTATCGTACATCTGTAGAAGTTTGTGAGAGTCGATGCAGACAAGGCAAATTTCTTTAGTTTCCGTAGGAAGTAGAGACGTTGTTGGGCTTTCTTGACTGTTGCATCAACATGAGTGGCCCAGGACAGACTGTTGGTGATGGTGACCTCCACGAACTAAAAGCTATCGACCATCTCCACTTCGGGGCCATTGATGGGAGTGTGTGTCGTGCTATGCTTCCTGAAGTCGATGATCAGTTCCTTGGTCTTTCCAACATTTAGAGAGAGGTTGTTTTCGGTACACCATGCGACCAAGTGATTTATCTCCCTCCTGTAATCTGATTCGTCGTTGTTTGAGATACGGCCCACCACAGTCGTATCATCCGCAAACTTATAGATTGAGTTTGAGTTAAATCTTGCCACACAATTGTGTGTATAGGGAGTACAGTAGACGACTGAGCACACATCCTTGCGGGGCCCTGGTGTTGAGGACTATTGTGGAGGAGATAGGCTGTTGCCTATCCTGACAGATTGCGGTTTGTTGGTGGGGAAGTGAAGGATCCAGCTGCACAGGGAGGGGTCAATCCAAGATTGCAGAGTTTGGTTATTAGTCTTGTTGGGATAATGGTGTTGAGGGCGGAGCTGTAGTCAATGAACAGCAGTCTTACATACGTGTCCTTGTTGTCGAGGTGTTCAAGTGTCGATTGTAGAGCCTGGGAGTTAGCATCTGCTGTGGACCAGTTGCGGTGAGAGGCAAACTGTAGTGGATCGAGACTGTCTGGGAGGCTGGCAGTGATCCATCTCATGACTAGCTGCTCCAAGCATTTCATGATAACAGATGTCAGGGCCACCAGTCGGTAGTCGTTGAGGCAGGCTACCTCGATCCTCTTTGGTACTGGTATTATGGTGCTCTTCTTGAAGGAGATGGGGACCTCAGAGCAGAAGAGTGAGTTGTTGAAGATATCTGCAAATACACTCGCCAGCTGGTCTGCGCAGGCTCATGAGTGCTCGCCCAGGACTCTGTCTGGGCCCGTCGCTTTCCACGGATTCACTTTCAAAAAGGCAGCTCTTACCTCTGAGGCTGTAATAGTGGGTATGGGTGTGACCAGGGCTGTTGGGGCGGGTGGCACTGATGCATTTGCTGTCTGTTCAAAGCGTGCGTAGAACTTGTTCATCGGGTAAGGATGCTCTGGCCCCAAATATTCCACCTGGCCTTTCTTTATAGCCTGTGATCTGCATACGTGCGTGTGTCTTGCGCGCAGCCTATCACTTAGAATCATCAAATTTACAGTGCAGAAGTAGGCCATTCGGCCTATCAAGTCTTCACCGGCCCTTGGAAAGGGCACTCTAATTCAAACCATGCCTGCATACTACACCCGGAACCCAGTAACCCCACCTAACCTTTTGGACTCTAAGGGGCAATTTACCATGGCCAATCCATCTAACCTGTGCATCTTTGGACTGTGGGAGGAAACCGGAGCGCCCGGAGGAAACCCACGCAGACATGGGGAGAAATTGAAAACTCCACACAGACAGTCACTAGAGGCTTGAATTGAACCCGGGACCCTGGAGCTGTGTGGCAGCAGTGCTAACCACTGTGCCACCGTGCCGCTCATGCTCAAAACAACCCAAGAACAAGGAGAAGAATTCAAAGGAAGCCTCTGGGTCTCTCGAGAGTAAGAATGAAGGCAAGGAGAAAGAATTAGAAATCAGAGTGAATTTTTCAGATGACAGTTACCCAGGCAACTGCCCCATTGCATATAAAAAGGACATGAGCCTACCAACAGGGACACAAAATTAGGGCTTATGAGGTGGAGGTGGCGGGGGGGAGGTGTAAAACATTAGTGCGGATTGAAGATTGGTTAACGGGCAGAAAAGAAGAACAAAACTGGGTTGGTTGGTTGGTGACTACAGCAGTACTGCAAGAATTGTTACTTGGGCGTAAGTTATTTATTTATTACCTTTATCAATTACTTAGATAAGAGGATTGAGTGTAGTGTTCTGTTACTCAAATTTGCTGATGTTACAATACAAGGTGGGACAGTATGCTTTGAGGTGGACAAAAGGAAACTGCCAAAGGACATGGATAGGTAAAGAGACTGAGCAAGAATGTGGCAGATGGAATATAACGTGGAGAATGTGAAGTTATCCACTTTACTATGTAAACTAGAAAAGGAGAATTTGAATATTGCTGAGAAGAGAGATGCGTTGCTAAAACTTATGCATTCATTGGAAAAACACAAGAATGCAGTTTCAAATGATCGCAAATGTACAGGAGGAAAGAGTTCTGACTGGTTGGTGAGTTGATTGTGATTGGCTGAGGCATTGCCATCGAGAAAGAAATGAAACAAAGAATTCTAAGTTGCCCAAGCTTCTTGGCAATTCAAAAAAAGTGCAAGTCTCGAACATATTATTTTTGTTTGAGAGAATGGGCCCCAATATATGAATGTATGTTACTTCTAGCAAGTGTAAACGAGCCACATTACAAACTCAGCTGGTTATCTTCAGTTGGTTGTTAGTGCAGCTGTTAGCACACCCAGGGTTGCTCAGCAAGTGCTGCCAAATCACAAAATCACATCTAACAATAGATTATTTGTTTTGGGTTTTGCAAGCATGGGCTGGCTGGTAGGTTACATAGCAACCAATTTAAGCGAATCAGTCGAGCGCTCATTTACACTTACTAGAAGTGACAAATTCTTACATGGGACCTGTTCTCTGCAAACAAAGCCTTGCACCTTTTTGAATGAGCTGGGAGCTTTCTTCATAATAATAACATAATAATCATCTTTATTGTCACAAGTAGGCTTACATTAACACTGCAATGAAGTTACGGTGAAAAGCCCCGAGTCGCCACATTCTGGTGCCTGTTCAGATACACAGAGGGAAAATTTAGAACATCCAAATTACCTAACAGCACGTTTTTCGGGACTTATGGGAGGAAATCGGAGCACCCGGAGGAAACCCAGACACTGGGAGAACGTGCAGACACAGACAGTGATCCAAGACTGGAATCGAGCCTGGGACCCTGTCACTGTGATGCCATAGTGCTAACCACTATGCTACTGTGCTGCCCAGAATACTTTGGCCAAACAGAGTCTACTTGTCAATCAATCAGCACCCTTTTCTCCAATAGTATAAAATATTGTTTTGTTTGAAATTTGGAATTCTTGCGTTTGTCCTGAGTGTAAGACGAAAGATTTTGGCATTATGTCTCTTTTCAGCAATATTAAAGGAGATTTGTTTTAAATGTTGAGAGACTGGAAAATGTTGGCTTCCAACGTGAAGGTACAGCAAAAAAATTCGGAAAGCAGATGGTATATTATCATTTATCACAAGGTGCATGAATAGAGAAGCTATTACTGCATTTATATAGGGACTTGTTGAGATCACAACTGGAGTACTGTCCCCTAACCTAAGGGTAAATATACTTTCCTTTGAGGCGATGAAGGTTTACCAGACGGATTCTGGGATGGGAGGAATGTCCTATGGGGAGCGATTGAATAGACTCAGCATATGTTTATCTGGTGGAACTTTTCTTAAGATTCTTCCTGATTGAACAGTTGGTCTTGCAGATATTTTTCCTGACCACTTTTCTGGCTTATTTCCTGTTACTGTTAGGAATGTTCTGCTTCTTGCTGTGTGACCTTGCCCCATTTCAGGGTGAATTTCTGACACGTGAAGGCTGCGTGATCTTTCTAACCGAGACTGGAGTATAGACTTGGTCAATCAGATCAAACAGCAGGAACCTTTAGTTAAATATTCTGCTGGTCTTTTCCACCAATGTGCTGGTAATTGATTATTATTAAATCTATTAAATTGTTATTAAATCTATTGTATAGTTTGTTGAATCTATTAAATCTCATTAAATCTGTCTCATCCATAGCTATGTCAAAACGATATGAATCACACCTGCGTGTCAATGTCTTAGTTCCCCAGCAGCCATCCATCCAATCTTTGAATAAGGGTGATTGCTATAAAGTAAAGGAATCATGACAGCTACCATATTTGTAGCTCGGATCCCCACGATGCTGAGACTGTGCGAACTCCAGAACACCACCCCCTGGGCTGGTATAACGAGTGCACATACACACTGTGATACATTTAATTCTGTGTTCAACTTTTATACTATGTTTTCAAATGAGGCATTTCTGGTTAAGCTGTTTTAATCTGAGCCTGGTCTCACGACTATATTTTTGAATTCATATGCTTGATTATCTAACTATGATCAAAGACCAGATATGTTAGTTGAATTCCTTCCTGTTTGTGAAAAAGTTGCCATTGTTGGTAGAGGCACCTTGGTATCAATAACACACTTGACTGAATTTACTCACCCCACCATCCTCTCGACACCCCCCCCCCCCCTCCACCCCCCAATATCCCCTCATCCCTCCATGTCTACTTGTTGCAATGTACAGAACTCTTGAGCTCTATAATAACATTGGGTATACTTTACTCATGAAACTGTCGATATCAACACTCATTCAAAGTCAACTTTAAAATCATAATTTGACTAAGTAGTCATAAAACTGTCAAAATTTAAAAAACTCCCAGTCTCTTGAGCAGCATGTCAAAAGCCCCTGCTGAGCTGAATCAATTAGTGGGGTTTGGAAATCAACCAAGCATGCATAATATTATTCCATTACACAACTGTGTCAAAAAACTATCCAGAGCTAATTACATTAAAACCATTGAAGTTAAGTTCTCAACCATCTATTGAAGCTTAAAAACAGGAGAATAGATGTCTGAACTGTCATTTAATTTAATGATAAAATCACAGGGGACACCTGACATGTTAAAATCTGAATATTAATACTGTTGAATACTAAAGAGCACTTTAAGCACACTCATGCATCTGTGTACTTTTTTACATTTTCATGATGCTGATCTATTTTATGGTCACTTACATTTATTACTTTATTAAAATTGTTTAACTGAACATACAGCATTTCATAATGGCTGTCAACATTTTTTGAACCTATCTCTCAAAGGTTCCTGACTCCAGACTAAGAGACTCTATAGATGTGATTCTCTGGCCGGGTTGCACTCCAGGGAGAGCACAATGCGGACGGAGAATGCCGGGAGAGGCTTCCAGCGAGCCTCCCGACAGAGTCCATGCCTCCAGGGATTCTCCAGAATCCTGCGAGACGTTGGAGTTGGAACCCTGCCCCAAATGGCTGGGATTGAATGATGCTCGTGGAAGTAGGTCGTAAACCTACTTAAGACCTACCTGCATGTGATCCATTGGCCTCCCTCAATTCTACGGCCACCACAGGGCGGCTGCAACCGGTTGCTAATCAGTGCTGGTCCACTCTAACGTGGACAAAGCTGAATTGCACTCCCAGGCCAACGGAAACCTCTGGATGGTCAGGGTAAATGCAGGTTGGCATCCTGGCCCTACCCCTGGAATATGGGCACCTTGGCACTGCCACCTGGCAACTGCCCAGATGCGTGGATGGCACTGACAAGCCAGCAGGAGCGCTGCCTGGGTGCCAAGGTAGCAGTGTAAGAGTGCCCAAGCACCAGAGTGGCACTGCCAAGGGTTGGGGGCGAGGGTGCTATGCCCATGAAATGAGGGAGAGGGCGTGGTTTGAAGAGTGGGGGTGTGTAGGGTAGGTAGGTAAGTAGGGGGCAGGTAAGGAGGGGCCTCATAGCAGGGTGTGGGGTAGTGTCCATGTGTGTGTGGGGGGGGGGGGAAGGGGTGACATTGCCAATGGGTGGGGAATGTGGGGGACCCACAAGCTCACTTAGAGATCTGGCACCTTTTCAAAATGGCGGCCCGATCTCTGAGTTCAGCTCAGAGTTCAGCTAAATAAGTGTGGGCTTACCCAGCGAGAAACTTCTCAGGGCCCAAAAAAGTGACCAAGTGTCACTGAATAGCGGTGGGAAATCAGCAGAGCCAGTGGGAAACTCCCTGAAAAACCCGCCACAAATTAACTTCGAAATTTTTTGGGAGAATCACATCCTATGGTTCATGATACCTCTGAACTGTCATGAACCATGTTACCTTCAGAAACCCACCTTAATCCATGAAAATTGCAGGGTTCTAAAATACCCACTCCCACAGTGGAACAGGCAAGGTTGGGAGTGCTGCCTGTAGGTTCATAACCCACCCTCTTCCCCACACCAATCAAACAAGCTGGTGATGAAAATGGGGGCGGAGCATGCACACCTGATCAATGTGGATTTGCCCTGTGTCAGGACAGGAAAATTCAGCCCAATAAGTGTACAACTCCTTTGTGTTCTAGACTGGTTCCCAAGGGTAAATTACTGAAATTTCTCTGCTGGGCAAGTTATGTTTCTGTCACTTGATGATGCAGCTGTGTATTGCAGGCTCGGAGATTAGACCGATCTCTCTTGTCGTTGTTTGAAAAGACCATATAGCCAAAATGGAGAAGACAGTGATCACTGAATTAACTGACCATGCCATTGAGAATATTTCAAGGTCTAGCATGCTATTTGTACTCTTTCCCTCATGAATTATAGGCTCTGCATGTAAATCTGATAAACATGCTGCAATGCAATCCTGGCAGAGCAGGCTCAAAAGGCTGAATGGCTTCCTGCTCCTATTTTGTATATTTCTAAATAATACTGATTGCCTCGGTCTGCCTGCTTGAGCCTTAGACCCTTAGATTGCTTTGGGCTTTGATTTGACCCAGTCATTTTTTCAAAGGTGTCAATTGAGCACTAATCAACTGCCTTTTCAAGTGCCATTTCTTCAACTTATCCATATCTTCCAATAATTTCTGAATCGTAACTATGGCGAATGTAAAACGGAGAGCTCCTGCTGAATCACGGAGATCTGTAGCCCTCACTCCTCTCCCCATCAAATCAAGCTCCTTTTCAGGTAGAAATAAGTCTTTGCGTCTTTTTAAATAATTTATTTCCTAAGATCCAGTAAATCTTCCCTCTTCCCTGAAACTTTTCTATTGAATTAATTTCCTTTGTATTTGAATTAGAAAACCCTGCCCATGTATATTGCTGAGTTTGAATGTGGAGCTTAGAATTTCTTTGCTTTATTATACAATGCTTCGGAGATCCAGGATACTAGCTGAGATGTTGATGCTGACTTCATTTCTACACTGTGTAGATTAAATTCATGAAGATTAATTCTCACTTACTTGGCTGGCTTTGCAGATGTAGGCCCACTTTGTCTCAGCACTGAGCTTTGCTAAGGCCAAAGTTTCTTCTTTACCTTTCTTCTGAAGTATTTAATCTCCCTTTGCTCATGAGGCCTTTGGGCAGGTTTATTTTGGTGACCTCTCAACTGGGGCTACATTGAGCTGAAAGACCTCCTTTAATTTGGTTAATACTGAAGGTATTTGCAGAACTCTCAACAATGGAGATTGAAACTCCTTAGCCAGGGTTTCCTTCCTTCTAAATTGGTACAACTTTGACATGGCTCAGACAGTGGATGAATAATACTGACTGTATGGTTATCACAGCATCCTTACAGCGCAGCCAGAGGCAACTCGGCCCATCATGTCTACACCCTCACTCCAAATGAACAGTTCACCTAATTCACCCAAATAACCCTGCACATTCTTCCTTTTCAGATAATCGAATTCCCTCTTAAATGCTTCATACGAACCTGCTTCCATCACACTCTCAGGCAGTTTATTCAGACCTTAACCACTTGATTTGTGAACATGTTACTCCTCATTTCTCCATTACTTCTTTTGGCGATCATCTTAAATTTCACCCACTTGTTCCCAATCGTTAAACCAATGAGGATAGTTTTCCCAATCTACTCTGTCTTCCTTGTTACTGTTGATGTACGTGTAAAATCTCAGGTACTTTTGACCCGTTTACTTATTCAGAGGTTTTGCCTAGGGTGTCTTTATTTACGAGGAAACAAACCACAAACGCAAGTTCAAAATTCGTTAATATTTATAAACACAAATAATAATAATAATTGCTTATTGTCACAAGTAGGCTTCAATTAAGTTACTGTGAAAAGCCCCTAGTCACCACGTTCAAACGCCTGTTTGGGGAGGCCGGTACGGAAATTGAACCCGCGCTGCTGGCCTTGTTCTGCATCGCAAGCCAGCTGTTTAGCCCACTGTGTTAAACCAGCCCCTCCAATTAACCCTTCTATTACCTACAAAATATTAGAGGTACCCAAGATCGGTGTATACTACCCGTAAAGGTGGCTTGGTAGGCTATTGATCTGATCGTTGGAATTCCTCTGGTCCGTCTTGACAAAGCTGGTTCTCGCTGGCAGTCTCTTCCTTACTTCCTTCTGGTCTGGTCAAGATTTGGCCTGGTCTGACCTGATCGTCACTTCTCCGATCTGGTCAATTTTAATCAGGCCTAAATCTAGACCTTGCTGGGTTTCTAGAATATCATTCTTGAAATCATGGAGTATTTTATCTAATCCCTTCCAACTTTCCCATCAAATTTTGTTTGGTTTGCTTTGGCATTGAATGATGATTTTAAGACCGATTTTAAATAGATACCAGCTGTAGAACAAAAATATGCCAGTTTCAATGATGTACATCAAGGTATTTGGTTTCCCAACAAACAAAGAAAATCTCAGCAAGTTCTTGCATTGTGTAAAGGATTAATTCAAGTGGCATAATGGTTTATGTTGTTAATCAGTGAACTGGACTGAAGCTGTCTCAACACTTTTTACCTGGATTTTATTCCAAAGCTATTGACTGGTTTCTAAGTAACAATCCCAGAAGTGTAAGGATATGTATCCTTACCACTGACACATTTTTCGAAAAAAACCCAAATCTACATAAACTGTTTCAGAAAGGAATTACTTCATGTTTACAACGTGTAAGGTTATTGTATTAAAATGAATCACAAATCAAGCTGATGTATTAAAAAAGTAAATATAAAGTTTGTTTATCCATTGTAGATTCTGAAAATATTTGTTGACAATCCATTTGCCATTGTGCTTCTTAAGCAAGCCACATCTGTACGCTGTTTAGACATGAGTACCTCACGTAACAAACTGGCTGTGGTGGATGAACACAACACTTGTCTGGTATATGATATCAGTACCAAAGAACTCCTTTTCCAGGTATGTTGGGTGCAGTCACGGTGTAAATATTCTGTGAAGAAGTCCCTTTTATAGTTGTAAAATTTAAAAGTAATACAACAGTTAATCTTTCAGATAGTGCTTGCTGTTAATATTCATTTTTAGACTGATAATAGGAGTAGTATTGCTCTCTCCATTCAGCTCAACTCTGGATCTATTTGTTCACTCACGTCGTCAGCAACCTCCAGCTGCTCATAGAACCTTAAATGTGAGAGAGAAGCCAACACCAGCTAGCACTTGTCTAATATTAAGATCTTAAAGGCAGTACAGAGAACATCTCGGTTGTTAACTTTTATTTTAAAAGTTTAGAAAGTTGGCTTTTGCTCTAGGTGCAATTACTCTGCAACTAGTGCAAAGCTGAATTTGTGCTCGAACCCTCACAGCCAACACAAAATTTCAATTTCACACTGGTTTGCCTGCAGTTTAAACTTTGATTCTTGCAAATCAAATATTGAAATTGTGCTATAACATTCAGCTTGGAACACACGCTATTTTAATTAGAGTTTTAATCCTGCAAATTTGATAGAGGTGGGATTAGGAAAAGTGGCAATTTTGACAATTTATTATGTTAGATTATGATCATGAGTCAGCCTGCCAATGATCCATAATTTAAGTTAGACGTTCAGTGGAGAAGTTATTGCCATTAATTGCTCATGCTGATCTTTGACACACCATCTCTTGCCTTATCTTATAGCCATCAGTTATCCCAAAATGTCTCCTGATTACCACCAGCTGCAGTGCTGGTGGTTATGGATAAGAAGTGTCAGAATTGTTGTAAAATGGTATTTTCGTAAATTAGTGCTGATTAACCAATCAAACATTCCTCTTCTCATTACCTTCTGCAGGAGCCAAATGCTAACAGTGTGGCTTGGAACACCCAGTGTGAAGATATGCTTTGTTTTTCTGGCGGAGGTTTTCTCAACATCAAAGCCAGTAATTTTCCAGTGCACCAGCAGAAGCTCCAGGGCTTTGTGGTGGGATATAATGGCTCCAAAATCTTCTGCTTGCATGTGTATGCTATGTCTGCAGTCGAGGTCCCACAGGTATGCCTGATTGTACAGCCTGATGCATGTCCGAACAGTGGATGGTGATCAGTGGGAGTAGAATTTTCGATGATGCTTTAATGAACAAATTAAATATGCTTGTCCCAGGTTCGATTCCTGCTTGGGTCACTCTCTGTGCCAAGTCTGCAGGTTCTCCCTGTGTCTGTGTGGGTTTCCTCCGGGTGCTCCGGTTTGCTCCCACAAGACCTGAAAGATGTGCTTGTTAGGTAAATTGGACATTCTGAATTCTCCCTCGGTGTACCCGAACAGGCGCCGTAGTTTGGAGACTGGGGAATTGTCACAGTAACTTCATTGCAGTGTTAATATAAGCCTACTTGTGACATGAATAAAATTATTATTATTACTGAGACCGGAGGTGTCTCTGGTTATAGTTAGCTAAGCACAGCCAGGGCAGCAGCGGAAGCTTTTCAGCTGACTTCAGCACCATTGAGGTCAAAACATTATCGTCAGGGTCCCATTGCTAATAACTATCCAATGACTCGTCTACTGAGGTAGTATGGGCTGAGGTTAGAAACAGGAAAGGACAGGTCACCCTGTTGGGAGTTTTCTATAGACCTCCGAAAAGTTCCAGCGATGTAGAGGAAAGGATTGCAAAGATGATTCTGGATAGGAGCGAAAGTAACAGGGCAGTAGTTATGGGGGACTTCAACTTTCCAAATATTGACTGGAAACACAATAGTTCGAGTACTTTTTATAAATAAATTGAGTACCCAATTCATTTTTTCCAATTAAGGGGCAATTTAGCGTGGCCAATTCACCTACCCTGCACATCTTTTGGTTTATGGGGGTGAAACCCACGCAAACACGGGGAGAATGTGCAAACTCCACACGGACAGTGACCCAGAGCCGGGATCGAACCTGGGACCTCGGCGCCGTGAGGCAACAGGGCTAACCCACTGCGTCACTGTGCTGCCCATAGTTCGAGTACTTTAGATGGGTCAGTTTTTGTCCAATGTATGCAGGAGGGTTTCCTGACACAGTATGTAGATAGGCCAACAAGAGGCGAGGCCACATTGGATTTGGTACTGTGTAACGAACCAGGCCAGGCGTTAGATTTGAAGGTAGGTGAGCACTTTAGTGATAGTGACCACAATTTGGTTACGTTTACTTTAGCGATGAAAAGGGATAGGTATATACCGCAGAGCAAGAGCAATAGCTGGGGGAAAGGCAATTATGATGTGATTAGGCAAGACTTAGGATGCATAGGATGGGGAAGGAAACTGCAGGGGTTGGGCACAATTGAAATGTGGAGCTTGTTCAAGGAACGGCTACTGCGTGTCCTTGATAAGTATGTACCTGTCAGGCAGGGAGGAAATGGTCGAGCGAGGGAACCATAGTTTACTAAAGTAGTTGAATCACTTGTCAAGAGGAAGAAGGAGGCTTATGTAAAGGTGAGACGTGAAGGTTCAGTTAGGGCGCTTGAGAGTTACAAGTTAGCCAGGAAGGACCTAAAGAGAGAGCTAAGAAGAGCCAGGAGGGGACATGAGAAGTCTTTGGCAGGTAGGATCAAGGAAAACCCTAAAGCTTTCTATAGGTATGTCAGGAATAAAAGAATGACTAAGGTAAGAGTAGGGCCAGTCAAGGACAGTAGTGGGAAGTTGTGCGTGGAGTCCGAGGAGATAGGAGGGGCGCGAAGTCAATATTTTTCATCAGTATTCACACAGGAAAAAGACAATGTTGTCGAGGAGAATACGGAGATACGGGCTACTAGACTAGCCGGGTTTAAGGTTCATAAGGAGGAAGTGTTAGCAATTCTGGAAAGTGTGAAAATAGATAAGTCCGCTGGGCTGGATGGGATTTATCCTAGGATTCTCTGGGAAGCTAGGGAGGAGATTGCTGAGCCTTTGGCTTTGATCTTTATGTCGTCATTGACTACATGAATAGTGCCAGAAGACTAGAAGATAGCAGATGTTACCCCCTTGTTTAACAAGGGGAGTAGAGACAACCCCAGTAACTATAGACCAACGAGCTTTACTTCTGTTGTGGTCAAAGTCTTGGAAAGGATTATAAGAGATAGGATTTCACATCTAGAAAGGAATAATTTGATTAGGGATAGTCAACACGGTTTTGTGAAGGGTAGGTCGTGCCTCACAAACCTTATTGAGCTCTTTGAGAAGGTGACCAAACAGGTGGACGAGGGTAAAGCAGTTGATGTGTATGTGGATTTCAGTAAAGCGTTTGATAAGGTTCCCCTTGGTAGTCTATTGCAGAAAATACAGAGGCATGGGATTCAGGATGATTTAGTGGTTTGGATCAGAAATTGGCTAACTGTAAGAAGACAGAGGGTGGTGGTTGATGGGAAATGTTCAGCCTGGAGTTCAGTTACTAGTGGTGTACCACAAGGATTTGTTTTGGGGCCACTGCTGTTTGTTATTTTTATAAATGACCTGGAGGAGGGCGTAGAAGGATGGGTGAGTAAATTTTCGGATGACACTAAGGTCGGTGGAGTTGTAGACAGTGCGGAAGGATGTTGCAGATTACAGAGGGAGACAGATAAGCTGCTGAGCTGGGCTGAGAAGTGGCAAATGGAGTTTAATGCAGAAAAGTGTGAGGTGATTCATTTTGGAAGGAGTAACAGGAAGACAGAGTATTGGGCTAATGGTAGGATTTGTGGTAGTGTGGATGAGCAGAGAGATCTCGGTGTCCATGTACATAGATCCCTGAAAGTTGCCACCCAGGTTGATAGGATTGTTAAGAAGGCGTGCGGTGTGTTAGCTTTTATTGGTGGAGGGGTTGAGTTTCGGAGCCATGAGGTCATGTTGCAGCTCTATAAAACTCTGGTGCTGCCGCATTTGGAGTATTGCGTGCAATTCTGGTCGCCGCATTATAGGAAGGATGTGGAAGCATTTGAAATGGTGCAAAGGAGATTTACCAGGATGTTGGCCGGTATGGAGAGAAGATCTTATGAGGAAAGGCTGAGGGACTTAAGGCTGTTTTCGTTAG
This sequence comes from Scyliorhinus canicula, assembly GCF_902713615.1. Taxonomy (NCBI): domain Eukaryota; kingdom Metazoa; phylum Chordata; class Chondrichthyes; order Carcharhiniformes; family Scyliorhinidae; genus Scyliorhinus; species Scyliorhinus canicula. The sequence continues at coordinate 93,657,557 of NC_052156.1, forward strand.
AGAGAAGAAGGTTAAGAGGTGACTTAATAGAGGCATACAAGATGATCAGAGGATTAGATAGGGTGGACAGTGCGAGTCTTTTTCCTTGGATGGTGATATCTAGCACGAGGGGACATAGCTTTAAATTGAGGGGCGATAGAGATAGGTTCTTTACTCAGAGAGTAGTAAGGGCGTGGAATGCCCTGCCTTCAACAGTAGTGGACTCACCAACATTAGGGGCATTTAAATGATCATTGGATAAACATATGGATGATAATGGAATAGTGCAGATGGGCTTTAGATTGGTTTCACAGGTCGGTCCAATATCGAGGGCCGAAGGGCCTGTCCTGCGCTGTAATGTTCTATTGTTCATGACACTGAAAATGCATGCAATATAGAGATAGAATGGTCAATCAGTGCTGGAAATACTCAGCTGCTCAGGCAGCATCTGTGGAGGAGAAACATTATTTATGTTTCAGGTCAATAACTTTTCACCAGAACTGGGAAAGGTTTAAGATGCAATAGGTTTTGAGTAAGGGGTGAGTGGGACAAGGACAAGTCTTAGGGCATCATTGAAGGAGCGGTCCTTTCAGAATGCTGAAAGAGAGTGGAGGCGAAGATGTGTTTGGCGGTGACATCGTTGACCTGAAATGTTAACTCTTTTTATCTCTCCACAGTTGCTGACTGACCTGTGGATAATTCCAGCATTTTCTATTTTGTTTCAGATTTACATCATACCCTGTATTCTGCTTTTAGCGACAGAATTGTGCAGGGTTTTTGTTTCCTCTGTGTTGTCTTCAGTCACTTTCTGTCTAGCTCAGCATAAAGCAGCAGCAGGCAAGTTAGGGAGAGCTGCTGATGACCATGATCCTGCCCTAGTAATGGAAAGCAACATCACAAGAAAAGTCGCAAAATAGTGGGTTTCTTTTAAACCTCAGAGTTTTAGTATTTTGAATGGGTGGTTAAACAGCGAGTTACTAATCAATTGAAATTCTGTCTCAATTAAGCTCAGATCCTGTAATATTCATGAATATAATCTGTGGGTTCAGAGGAAAGTTGCCGCTAATTGAAGGCTTTTACTGTTCACAGAGACGTAATGGTAAGAGCGAGAGCAGGATGTCTGCCTGCTTTCTTCATGGAACATTCTAGTTGTTATGGTGTATAAAGTAGGATAAACACATTTGATGTCATTTGTTTTTAATATTCGGGTGGGAGACTGGGCACAGCACTGGCTCAAGTCTACCTCAAGCCAATTGGAATGATAGTTAACAATGTCTGTGTCTTGAGGTTTCCATTTCAAATGATTTTAGACAGCCTCAGACCAATTCCTGAGAGGCAGGTGTCTGTCACACAAAACTGCCCTTAGTTTACCACAATTGGTGCTGAACTGGCAAGCTCCCAATCAGGTGACCAATGACAGAAAATGGTGCAGTTGAAAGAATTATTTTCTGAATTGAGGCTAAGACCTACTGCAGGGGAAGAGCAGAGGGCTTTGCCTTGTATCTAACTGCCTAACCGTCTCTGCTAGTACTTGATAAAGTGTTCCATTCCTCATCACCACAAATACAGAAATTCACATAAAACCGTTAAAACTGGTAGCGTGTTAGAACATGACCAAAGAAAAAGGTGTAGCTAACTTCCCAGAAATAGAAAAAATCATATTAATGAACATTGCAGGATCTGAACCAGATTGTTTAATATACTCCATCCTATATCACAGAAATCTACCACCTAACGAATCATCCTAAGTGTGTAGCATTGACCAGACCTGTGTAGTTCAAGGGTTACCAAGTCCCAGATTAGAAGATGGGAAGTTGTTAATTTGCAAAGGAAAACAAATGGAAAATTGTTCTATTTAACTGAATCAAAATTAACAGGCAACTTTTGTTTTTAAAAAGTCTGCACCCATGTACCAGTACTTGGAAAAGAAAATGTATAAGGAAGCCTATCAAATTGCTTGCTTAGGAGTAACAGAGAACGACTGGAGGGACCTGGCGATAGAGGCCTTGGAAGGGATGGACTTCGACACTGCTAAAAAGGTATCAGTAGCTCATACACTCCTCCATATTTAGAGGAAGATGACAGCTTCTTAAAGAAACATATCAAATGAGTGCATGCTAGCGGACAAAGGAGACCTTAACCTGCTGAATTCAAGTGATGGAGGCATGGTCTCAGTTGCTGCACGGTCCCTTAATATCAGGACACTTCATTTATTTGAATGATTTATTGTCATGTACCGAAGTACAGTGAAAAGTATTTTCACTGTACAGCCAAGGGGACGTACACAGTACGTACATAGTATACAAAGCAAGTACATGAGCAAGAGTAGCATAGGGTATTGTGAATAGTGCCTTACAGGGAACAGATCAATCCGTGGGAGAATCGTTGAGGAGTCTAGTAGCTGTGGGGGGAGAAGCTGGTGCTATGTTTTGATGTGCAGATCTTCAGACTTCTGTGTCTGCTGCCTGATGGAAGGGTCTGGAAGAAGGCAAAGCCTGGGTGGGAGGGGTGTCTGATAATGCCGTCTGCCTTCCCGAGGCAGCGGGAGATGTAGACAGAATCATTGTGAGGGTGGCAAGCTTTTGTGATGTGTTGGACTGAGTACACCACAGTCTGCAGTTTCTTGCTAACTTGGGCTGAGCAGTTGCCATACCAAGTTCCACTTCAGAGCCATTATATAGATGGGGGCGTGTGTCATACTAGGCTTCCTGAACTCGGTGATCAGCTCCTTGGTTTTGCTGACATTTAAAGAGAGGTTGTTTTTGGTATACCATGCAACCAAGTGATCTATCTCCCTTCTGTAGTCTGATTCATCGTTGTTTGAGATACGACTCGTCGTTGTTTGAGATACGACTCACCACAGTCGTATCATCTGCAAACATATAGATCAAATTGGAGTTAAATCTTGCCGCACAGTCATGTGTGTATAGGGTGCACAGTAGAGGACTCAGCACACATCCTTGCAAGGCCCCGGTGGGGACTACTGTAGAGGAGGTGCTGTTACCTATCCTGATAGATTGCAGTCTGTTGGTGAGGAAGTCAAGGATCCAGCTGCACAGGGAGGGGTCAAGTCCAAGATTGCAAGTTTGATTATTAGTCTTGTCGGGATAATGGCGTTGAAAATGGAGCTGTAGTCTATGAACAGAAGTCTGATGTAAGTTTCCTTGTTGTCGAAGTGTTTGAGCGTTGATTGTATGGCCAGGAGATAGCATCTGCTGTGGGCCGGTTGTGGTGTAGGCTAACTGCAATGGATCGAGACTGTCCAGGAGGCTGGCGTTGATCTGTCTCATGACTAGCCGCTCAAAGCATTTCATGATAACAGATGTGTGCGGGTAGCACAAGTGGATAGCACTATGGCTTGACAGCGCCAGGGTCCCAGGTTCGATTCCCGGCTGGGTCACTATCTGTGCGGAGTCTGCACGTTCTCCCTGTGTGTGCGTGGGTTTCCTCTGGGTGCTCCGATTTCTTCCCACAGTCCAAAGACGTGCAGGTTAGGTGGATTGGCCATGATAAATTGCCCTTAGTTGTGAATGTGTCTCTAATTCACTTGTCTCTCAGTCCGGAGGAAACAGTCTCGAACACGTTCGTACTTCAGAATATTCTTTATTGCGATCGGGGCCGCTCTCTAGGTATTCCGGAGAACCACCTCGGAGAGTGCCAAAGTATTGCTCAAAACATCCTTTTTTTATATGTATCATTAGGGGGCTGTCCCTTACATACACTTGAGCTCGCCCCCATTACAAAGCATAAACTTGTTATTGCCATAGTTCCAATACATGATTAACTTGTTATTGCCATAGTTCCAATGCATGATTTTACAGACTTTGAGGTTATCTATTGGCACATGAGTATGTAGCAGTCTTAGCTTAAACAGCAGGTGTTAGCCATAGTTGCAAGCGGCTCCCACATTTCATATTCCGTCATCCGGCCATCTTCCTTGTTTCTCAAGGCTATTCGGCTTACAGTCATGAGTCGACTCACAAATTCAGATATCAACTCCCTTATCTCAACAAGTTCATCCTCCTTCAATGGCTTCAATAACAAACTCCTCCACTTGTGATTTTCCGCTAATGTATCCCATTCATTCTGGCTCTTTCTAGCTATTAACCCTTGCTTCACATCCTCATAGTGACCAAAAAGGTTAGGAGGGGTTATTGGGTTACGGGGATAGGGTGGAAGTGAGGGCTTAAGTGGGTCGGTGCATACTCAATGGGCCGAATAGCCTCCTTCTGCACTGTATATTCAATGTCAGGGCCACCGGTCAGTGGTCGTTGAGGCATGCTACCTTGTTCTTCTTTGGTGTTATGGTGCTCTTGAAGGTGATGGGAACCTCGGAGCGGAGAAGTGAGGTGTTGCAGATGTCTGGAAATACGATCGGCAGCTGGTCTGCGCAGGCTCTGAGTGCTCACCCAGGGACTCTGTTGGGTTCTGTCGCTTTCCGCGGGTTCACGTTCAAGAAGGCAGCTCTTACTTCTGAGGCTGTAATAGTGGGTATGTCCAAGGCTGTTGGGGCGGGTGGCACTGATGTATTGGCTGACTGTTCAAAGCGGGCATAGAACTCATTCAGTTAATTGGGGAGGGATGCTCTACCCCCAGAGATTCTGCCTGGTCTTGCTTTGTAGCCCGTAATCTCGTGTAAGTCCTGTCATAGACAACGTGGGTTTGTATCGTTGGCCTGGGGCTCTAGTTTGATCCGGTATTGTCTTTTGGCATCCCCGATTACTTTACGTATGTTATTCCTGGATTTCTTGTATAGGTCAGGGTCGTCAGACTTGAACGCCTCCATCCGGGAATTCAGCAGGGAGTGAACCCTTCGTTTAGCCTGGGTTGGGGAACACACGTATTGTTTTCTTTGGTACACGGTGCTTGACACACATACTCATGAAGTCTGTGACAGTGGTTGCGTACTAGTCCAGTATTGCTGCTGCGGCCTTGAAAATGGAACATTCCACAAGGTGGTGCCACGATGTAGAAAAAAAGGGTGATATTTGACCTACATTTTTCCGATCTGCTATTGCAGAGAAAGCTGATCAATTTTATCCATGTGTGTATCAGGCTGTCAGCTTATCCTTTGTCTCTGCAACACCAAGATTGTGATTGTGGAGTTTGTCCTTATTGTACTGACCCTGTGACAAACGAGAATCTGTGTTGCACAAGCACAGAACAAACCCAAGGCATTTAATGCTCTGCGTCAGAACTGATTTCACTGCTCATCCCTGGGCAGCACGGTAGCACAAGTGGATAGCACTGTGGCTTCACAGTACCAGGTTCCCAGGTTCAATTCCCTGCTGGGTCACTGTCTGTGCGGAGTCTGCACGATCGCCCATGTCTGTGTGGGTTTCCTCTGGATGCTCCGGTTTCCTCCCACAGTCCAAAGACGTGTAGGTTAGGTGGATTGGCCATGATAAATTGCCCTTAGTGACCAAAAAAAGGTTAGATGGGGTTATTGGGTTACTGGGAAAAGGTGGAAGTGAGGGCTTAAGTGGGTCGGTGCAGACTCGATGGGCCGAATGAAATGAAAAAAAAATGAAATGAAAAATGGAATGACCTCCATCTGCACTGTATGTTCTATGTTCTACCTCTGTGAGCAACTCCCTTTATTCATTATTGTTTCTCTCCCTCTCTGCCTTATTTTTGTACTGTTACTTAGTGATATAAAAACCAACTTCCTCACCTATTCCGCCTGTCGACAGCTTATTTTTTTACCCCAACTCTAATTCTGTCCTCACTTAATATTTTACCTTTCTTCAGTTCCATGCTGTTTTAAGTACAAGGAGACTGTGGCCATATTTTTTTCTGCCCCACTGGTAAGCTAGCAGTGAAAGTTCATCTTACACCATGGGTGCTATAGTAAAATGAAAATATGGTGAGAATGCTGCCCAATACAAACCTTAAAGTTTTACCTTAGGTTGAGCAACTGAAATTGAGGGTTAGGGGGAGGGTGACTGTCCAACAATGAGGGATAGGAGAGGGTGAGTGACCTACATTGAGCGAGAGAATGAGGGTTCGACACTGAGGGACAGGGTGAGGGTCTGACATTGAGGGAGAGGGAAAGAGTGGAGTGTCTGACACTGATGAACAGGGAGAGGGTGAGTGTCTCACAGAGAGGGACAGGGGGTTGGTGAATGTTGACATTCTGGGAGAGGGCGAGTGTCTGACACTGAGGGACAAGGAGAGGGTGAGTGTCTGACATTGAGGGACAACGAGAGGGTGAGTGTCTGACATTGAGGGACAACGAGAGGGTGAGTGTGTGACATTGAGGTTGTTGTTGAAAACTCACCACTATTCTTAGAATTCCCCCTGTACCAAAAAGGGCCGACATTCTAAATGGTGAACAGGGATTCTCACTCCCTGACTCCTATGTAGGCTTCGGTGGGTGCAATTCAGCTCAAACTATATTTTCAAGTTATCCCCCGGTATAACCCATACCTTCACAGAAGATTTCATCTACTTACCACTTAGTAGCATCGATCCTGGGTCCCGTATTGCTAAGTAAGTAAAGTAGACTTTGGAATAACCAGTTTCAGGTTAAAACTTTTAAGTCTTTTATTATTATATTTTTTCTTTTAAAAGCTGCAATCACTGTCTTTACAGAAAGGTAAAAAGATCTTGCTTCTGGATCCTTCTGGTTGGTTGAAGGGACCTTCAGGCCCAACTTGACAATCAATCTTCTTTTTAAAATCTGACCTTCTTTAGATGAATTCACTGTTCTGCTCGGTTGCTATGATCTATCTTTCCCATGTACCGAGCTGTGTGAGCTGGCTCTGCTGGCTGTCTCTGAGCTGACTCTGCCTCCTCTTTAAATTCTGGTCTTCCTTAGATGTATTAGCTGTTTTAGCTCGGCTACTTTGCTTTGTCCCTTTCCCATGACGGAGCTGACTGTAAGCTGACTTTGAGCTGCTTGTTCCTTCTCTGCTTCTCTCCTTCTCTCCTGGACTTCCTCATCTCCTGTCCCCTTTCTCAGGGTTTATATAACTTTCTAACAGTTATTAAGTTTTTATGACTTTATTGTAGAGTAACTTCTATTTCACTTGGATTGTAAAAGGTACCTTTAATCTGAATTTTTCTAACACGACTAAGTATTCATTTTGGCATGACCTCAGCTCATCGATCTCTGATTATATTGTTTCCTTTGTGATGTTCAAAATGCTTTGATTTCAAGAGGTGTTACTTTTAATTCCTGTCATTTCTATAGTTTTATTGGAGGGGCTGGGTGCCCGACACTGGAGGGGCTGGGTGCCCGACACTGGAGGGGCTGGGTGCCCGACACTGGAGGGGCCATTTAGAAATACTATGGGCGGGATTCTCCGTCGGCTGATGGTGGAATCGGGAAACGTTAGTGGGCGGAGAATCAGTTTTGACGCCAAAATCCTGGCGGGCGCCTGTTTCATGCCAAATCGCAATTCTCCGGTGCCTCGACAGTGGAGTCAATGCGTTCCAAAACGCACGTACAGTAAACACGGTTGGCATATTATTAGTGGGCCTGACCCAGTATTCTCCAGGGCCTCCGTGATGCTGTACCTCCACTGGGGCGAATTACCAATGGTGAGGTTTACTTATGCTTTTAACAATTCTGAAACAGGCACTGTGACTGCTCAGGGAGAGAGTGAGGGGTACAGACAGTGTCCAATATCGCCATAGTTTGAGGACAGTCGTTCTGCTGGGTCGGGGATGCTTCTGCCAGGGACGGGAGATTGGGGGGTGGCGAGGAGGTGGGCTGTGGAGTTGGGGTGGACGGGTACAGAACATCATTGCCGCAGCCTGCAAGGCAGCCATGCAGCTGCGCGTTCTGGTGACTGCCCACTGTGAACATAGGGCCTCAGGTCGCATGGGTGTCCCCCAGGCCACCCTCTAGGTGCCCTCTGGCCCCAGCCAACCCATCAGTGGGCTGGGCGCTCTCCAACGCAACCAGTGCCATCTTGTTGACCAGGATGAGTGTGTGGGGAGTGTAATGTGTATATGCGGCTGCAGGTTGTCAGCCTCCCGAATGTCAATCACGGTCTGGGCGAATCCCTCACCGTTTCTCACCAGAATTGATTGTGTTCCATGTGGCTAGCCCCTCCATGGTTGCTGAATCAGTCCAGGTGCAGCACCAGATTTGCTGTTGTGGAAGTCCACGAATCCTGCCCCGGCGTCAACACATGTTCTCAGGAATGGAGAATCCCGCCATATGTTTCTCCCACTAAAGTAGGTAACCTCACATTGTATTCCATCAGCCAAATGTTTGCCCATGTGCTGAGCCTCTTCAAATCTTACTAAGTGTCTTTGTATCCACTTCACAACTCACTTCAGCTTTGTGTCATTTGGAAACTTGGAAATGTTACCTTTAACCTCACATTCATATCATTGTGACTAACTGGGGCCCAAGCAACAGATTCTTGCCATACTCCACTAGTCACAGCCTGTCAACCTGAAAATGACCCATTTATTCCTACACTCTGTTTTCTGTCATTAACCAGTTCTCATTCCATGCAATTATATTCTTCCCAATCCTAGATGCTCTAATTTTTTTAACCAACCTTAGGTGTGGGACCTTACCAAAAGCTTTCTGAAAATCTAAATGCACCATATCCACCAGTTCCCTCTTAGCTATCCTCGTTGCATCCTGAAAAAAATCCAACTGGTTAGTTAAACAGGATTTCCCTTTCATAAATCCATGTTGACCCTGCCCAATCCTACCATTATTTTCTCCATGTGCAGTTATCTCATCCTTTATCATAAATTCTAGCATCTCCCCTGCTACTTTTGCCTTCCTTTCTTAAATAGTGGCTTCACCTTCCAGTCTATCGAGACCATTTCCAGAATCTATACAGTTTTGAAAGATGATCACCAATGAATCTACTACCCCATAGCCACCTCTTTCAACACTCTGGGATGTAGATCATCAGGTCCAGGGGATTTATCAACTTTAAATCCCGTTAATTTTCCGAATACGTTTTTACTACCATTAATATCTTGTAGTTCCTTATTTACATTAATCCTTCGATTCTCCATTATTTCTCGGAGGTTTTTAGTATTTTCCTCCATGAAGACTTACACAAATTTTTTTTTTTTTCTCTGTTATTTCCTTGTTCCCCAATATAAATTTGCCCTATTCCACTTGCTCCCACATTTGTTTTTGCTAATCTCTTAGATTTTGCATATCCGTAGCAACTTTTGCATTTCATTTTTCTGTTTCTCACTAGTTTACTCATATTCTAATTTCTCTTTCTTTGTCTTTATTCTTGGTCCTCTGCAGGATTCGCAAATACTCCTACTTCTCAGTCGTACCAAAGGAACTTTTCCTTTGATCTAATACAATCCTTGATTTCTTTCATTGGGCACAATTGGAACACTTTCCTTTCTGGGATTTTGTTTATTAAAGGAATGGTTGGGAGATGGCAGTACATGTCCTGGATAACCACTAGTCTGAGATTATGCTGGGATTACGCAAGTGCTTTCGGGGGCACAGAGCCTCCACTCAGATATTGATGGATTAGGTTATAGCACAGATGCAGAAACTGCAAATTGCCACTGGATGGCAATCATCACTAGAAGTTCCTATCACAGAATCAGTGTGATAGAATTGTTTCTGGAACAGATTGGCCATTTGGCCCATTGTGTCTGCAGTGGCTCACCGAATGAGCAATTCTCTTTGTTACATTTCCCGCCTTCTCCCCATAACCTTGCAGTCTTCCTTTGCTTTTTTCAAAATTATATTCATTGAAAAAAGACTGTGTGATGAGTTGGTGAGGTAAGCCATTCACTTCTCCATCCTTCCACCACCTCTAACCTGTGGGGAGTGTGAAAGTCAGGTACGCTATTTTTTTCTCTCTGTAATTGTCAAGTGGATAAATGGAAGCGATGGCAGAGAGGGTAGTGCAATGTCCCTCCTGCAGGATGTTTGAGGTGAGGGACACCGTCAGTGGCCCTGCTGAGTTCACCTGCAGGAAGTGCACCCATCTCCAGCTCCTCAAAGACCGTTTAAGGGAGCTGGAGCTGGATGAACTGAGGATCATTCGGGAGGCAGAGCCGGTTATAGATAGAAGTTACAGGGATAGAACATAGAACAGTACAGCACAGAACAGGCCCTTCAGGCCTCGATGTTGTGCCGAGCATTGTCCGAAACCAAGATAAAGCTATCCCACTCTCTGTCATTCTAGTGTGATCCATGTGCCTATCCAGTAACCGCTTGAAAGTTCCTAAAGTGTCCGACTCCACTATCACAGCAGGCAGTCCATTCCACACCCTAACCACTCTCTGAGTAAAGAACCTACCTCGGACATCCCTCCTTTTTCTCCCACCCTGAATCTTATAGTTATGCCCCCTTGTAACAGCTACATCCATCTGAGGAAAAAGTCTCTGAACGTCCACTCTATCAATGTGGTGATATGACTAGGAGGTTTACGGTACCTATCTGCCATTGGTGCAGAACACTCGCTGCTCATTGACTCAGGCCGGTCATGTGCCTCTCGGCTGGTTGGTTGAGACTAGTCATGTGACTGCTCCCCGAATGGTCGGGAGGCAAGTAGTCCCGCCTACGAGGCGGGGTATAAGAACCCGTAGGACCCGGCAGTCGGCCTTTCTCTGTAAGTCGACTGCCGGGCACACAACTAGTCGATTAAAGCCTAATGTTAGGATCTTCACCTCAACTCGTGTCCAATTGATGGTACATCAATTTAATCGACTAGAAGTTTAAAATGGAGCTACGGATCAAACAAGACTGCCTCCGCATCAGCCTGCACGCTACAAACGCATCAGAAACTTTTAAACACTGGCTGGCATGTTTCAACAGCTACCTCACCACCACAGGCAGCCAGCCCACCAAGGAGCAGAAACTTCACATCCTCCACTCGTGCGTGGGCACCGCCAACTACTCGATGATTGAGGACGAACGAGATTATGACGCGGCCATGGAACTTCTGAAAGGACATTTCCTCAAGCCTGTTAACCAAGTTTATGCACGGTATCTCCTGGCTACAAGGCAACAGTTTCCCGGTGAGTCCCTTGACGAATTTTATCGGGCCCTCGTTGTCCTGGGGAGAAATTGCGCCTGCCCACAAGTTACTGCGGCAGAGCACACAGAACTGTTAATCCGTGATGCCTTCGTTGCAGGCATGCAACACTCTGCAATTCGCCAGAGGTTGCTAGAGAAGGACACCTTGAGCCTCGCTGAGGCACGGACCCTCGAATCCTCCCTGGAGGTTGCCGACCGAAACTCCCGCGCATATGCCCCCGGCCGTGCGGCAGACCCTTGGGCAACGTGGCATGCAACCCCCTTGTCCCCCGCCGACTCCGACCATACACAGGCCTGCGCTGTGGGGCGCCCCGATAAGCTCATGGGGCCCCGCTGTTATTTCTGTGGCCTAGCAAAGTACCCCCGCCCGCGCTGTCCGGCCCGTTCCGCAGTGTGTAAAAGCTGCGGGAAGAAAGGTCATTACTTAGTGGTCTGTCAGTCAAAGTCGGTCGCTGCTGTTCCGCGCAGCAACCGCGGATCGCCCCCCCCCCCGCGCTCCCTGAGGGCCCCGCGTGGCACACAGGCCCCCCTACCGTCGCTCCCAGCCACCACTAGTGACCCATGGACTTCTCTGCCCCTGACTCCAGCCCCCAAGAGTGACCCACGGGTGCCGACATTTTGGGCCCCGGACGCCACGTGTGGGTCCGGGCACCGCCATCTTGGGGCCCCGACACCACGTGCGGGACCTGGGCGTCGTCATCTTGGGGCCCCGATTCCACGTGCGGGTCCTGGGCGCCGCCATCTTGGGGCCCCGACTCCGCGTGCGGCCGACGGGCGCCGCCATTTTGGACCAACACAGAAGACCCCACCAGTGACTAATCTGCAAATGGCAGACCTACTGCCACGACTCGCTGCAGTGACTCTCGACCAGTCGCGACCACGCACGCTCTCTACGGCAACGACACAGATACTTCTCAATGGATACGAAACGAGCTGCCTACTAGACTCCGGGAGCAGAGAAAGTTTTGTCCACCCTGATATGGTAAGACGCTGCGCGCTCCCCGTTCACCCAGTCAAGCATAAGATAGCTCTAGCCTCAGGTTCGCACTCCGTCCACATCACCAGGTGCTGCGTAGCGGACCTCACGGTCCAAGGGAGAGTTTTAAAAAACTACAAACTACTCGTCCTCCCCCGCCTCTGCGCACCGGCACTCTTAGGACTGGATTTCCAGTGCAACCTGCAGAGCTTGACTTTCAAATTCGGCGGCCCTATTCCCCCCCTTACTGTCTGCAGCCTCGCGTCCCTCAAAGTGGACCCCCCTTCCTTATTTGCGAACCTCACCCCGGATTGCAAACCAGTCGCCACTAGGAGCAGACGATACAGTGCCCAGGACCGGACCTTCATCAGGTCCGAGGTCCAGAGGCTATTCAAGGAAGGAGTCATCGAGGCCAGCAGCAGTCCCTTGCGAGCCCAAGTGCTGGTAGTTCGGACTGGGGAGAAAAACCGAATGGTCATTGACTACAGTCAGACCATCAACAGTTTACGCAGCTGGACGCGTATCCTCTCCCCCGTATCTCCGACCTGGTTAACAGGATCATGAAGTACAAAGTCTTCTCCACGGTGGATCTTAAGTCCGCCTATCTCCAGCTTCCCATCCGCGCGAGTGACCGCAAGTACACTGCGTTCGAGGCAGATGGGCGCCTCTACCACTTCCTCAGAGTTCCATTCGGTGTCACAAATGGAGTCTCGGTCTTCCAACGGGAGATGGACCGAATGGTTGACCAATACGACTTACGTTTGTAGCTCTGGCGGCCGCCCTGAACCAAGCGGGCCTTCTTCTCCCGGACCCCCCACGCTTCCGAACTCCGCCATTCCTCGGTGGAAAAGGAGGCACAGGCCATAGTTGAAGCTGTGCGATACTGGAGGCACTATCTGGCCGGCAGGAGGTTCACCCTCCTCACAGAACAGCGGTCAGTGGCCTTTATGTTTGATAATGCACAGAGGGGCAAGATCAAGAACGGCAAGATCTTGCGGTGGCGGATCGAGTTGTCCACGTACAACTACGATATCTTGTATCGTCCAGGGAAGCTCAACGAGCCTCCTGATGCCCTGTCCCGCGGTACCTGCGCCAGCGCGCAGATTGACCGCCTCCGTGCCCTCCATGCGGACTTCTGCATCCAGGGGTAACCCGCTTCTACCACTTTATCAAGACCCGCAACCTGCCCTACTCCATCGAGGAGGTCAGTACCATGACCAGAGACTGCCACATTTGCGCAGAGTGCAAACCGCACTTTTACCGCCCCGAGCAAGCGCATTTAGTAAAGGTGTCTCGCCCTTTTGAACGTCTTAGTATGGACTTCAAGGGTCCCCTCCAACAATTGCAACACATACTTCTTAAGCATGATTGACGAGTACTCCCGCTTCCCTTTCGCCATCCCCTGCCCTGACATGACCACAACAACCGTCATCAAGGCCCTCCTCTCCATTTTCTCCCTGTTCGGTTACCCCGCGCACATCCACAGGGACCGGGGGTCCTCTTTTATGAGCGACGAACTGCGTCAATTCCTGCTCAGCAGGGGCATCGCCTCTAGCAGGACGACCAGTTATAACCCTCGGGGTAACGGGCAGGTCGAGCGGGAGAATGGCACAGTCTGGAAGGCCGTCCTACTGGCCCTACGGTCCAGAGATCTCCCTATCTCCCACTGGCAAGAAGTCATCCCCGACGCCCTCCATTCAATTCTGTCTCTCCTCTGCACTACCACAAACCAAACACCTCACGAACGTCTTCTTGTTTTCCCTGGGAAGTCGCCCGCAGGATCCCCACTCCCGACCTGGCTGGCCGCCCCCGGGCCCATCCTGCTCCGGAAGCATGTGCGGGTGCACAAGTCCGACCCATTGGTTGAACGAGTCCAGTTACTCCACGCTAACCCACAGTACGCGTACGTGGAGTATCCCGACGGTCGGCAGGACACGGTCTCCCTTCGAGACCTGGCACCCACCGGTGTGCGGCCTCAACCCCCCACACCAACGCCCTCCTCCCAGTCCCCATTCGCCCCCGCAACCCAGCGCACAGGAACCCACTCCCCCAGCCAGAGTTTCACTGGCACCGACCAGGGGTACGGACACAGAATCACAACCGCCGCTCCCGGAGTCAAGGAAGGCCACCGGCCCGACGTCACCGGCACCGCTGCGACTGTCCAGCAGAACATCGAGGGCGCCCGACAGACTGATTGTGTCGATCTGATGTTTCCACTGGACTTTTATCGGACTCCTCGTGTCATTCAGAGTTTCAATGTACATGTTGCACATTGTTTTTCTCTCGTTTTACTTGTATACTGTTCATTGTTTTGCACAATCGTCGCGAGCCAGTGGGCAGCCACCAATGACCTTGGTACACCTCACAAGCTCTAGTCATATCACCAGTCCTACAGCCGCCCCTTCCCCCCCCCCCCCCCCCCCCCCCCCCCCCCCCCCGGCTTCTTTCTCCACAAGGGGTGAATGTGGTGATATGACTAGGAGATTTACGGTACCTATCTGCCATTGGTGCAGAACACTCGCTGCCAATTGGCTCAGGCCGGTCATGTGCCTCTCGGCTGGTTGGTTGAGACTAGTCATGTGACTGCTCACCGATTGGTCAGGAGGCAAGTAGCCCCCCCTACGAGGTGGGGTATAAGAACCCGTAGGACCCGGCAGTCGGCCTTTCTCTGTAAGTCGACTGCCGGGCACACAACTAGTCGATTAAAGCCTAATGTTTGGATCTTCGACTCGACTCGACTCGATGGTATATCAATCTATCCCCCTCATCATCTTATAACCTCTATTAAGTCGCCTCTCATCCTCCTCCGCTCCAAAGAGAAAAGCCCTAGCTCCCTCAACCTTTCCTCATAAGACCTATCCTCCAAACCAGACAGCATCCTGGTAAATCTCCTTTGCACCCTTTCCAATGCTTTCACATCTGAGGTGACCAGAACTGCACACAATACTCCAAATGTGGTCTCACCAGGGTCATGTACAGTTGCAGCATAACCCCACGGTTCTTAAACTCAAGTCCCCTGTTAATAAACGCTAACACACGATAGGCCTTCTTCACGGCTCTATCCACTTGAGTGGCAACCTTCAGAGATCTGTGGATATGAACCCCAAGATCTCTCTGTTCCTCCACATTCCTCAGAACCCTGCCGTTGACCCTGTAAGAGGGCCTGTTATTTCTTATCTCTTTTTTTTCTTGTTTAACTTGAATTGTGCTATTGTTGGGTTGGGTTAGTAAATTTGCTGATGACACCAAGATTGGTGGAGTTGTGGATAATGTGGAGGGTTGTTGTAGGCTGCAAAGAGACATTGATAGGATGTAGGGCTGGGCTGAAAAGTGACAGATGGAGTTTAACCCTGATAAGTGTGAGGTGATTCATTTTGGTAGGACAAATTTGAATGCGGATTACAGGATTAACGGTAGGGTTCTGAAGAATGTGGAGGAGCAGAGAGATCTAGAGTTCATATCCATAGATCTCTGAAAGTTGCCACCCAAGTGGATAGAGCCGTGAAGAAAGCCTATAGTGTGTTAGCATTTATTAGCAGGGGAATTGAGTTTAAGAGCCGTGAGGTTATGCTGCAACTGTACAAGACCTTGGTTAGACCACATTTGGAGTATTTTGTGCAGTTCTGGTCACCTCATTATAGAAAGGATGTGGCAGCATTGGAAAGGGTGCAAAGGAGATTTACCAGAATGCTGCCTGGATTGGACAGTAGGTTTTATGAGGAAAGGTTGAGGGAGCTAGGGCTTTTCTCATTGGAGCGAAGGAGGATGAGAGTGACTTAATTGAGGTGTATAAGATGATGAGAGGGATAGATAGAGTGGGCGTTCAGCGACTTTTTCCTCAGATGGATGTAGCTGTTACAAGGGGGCATAACTATAAGGTTCATGGTGGAAGATATAGGAGGGATGTCAGAGGCAGGTTCTTTACTCAGAGAGTGGTTGGGGCATGGAACGCACTCCCAGCTATGGTAGTGGAGTCGGACACTTTAGGAACTTTCAAGCGATTATTGGATAGGCATATGGAGCGCACTAGAATGATTTGGAGTAGGTTTATTTGATCTTAGTTTCAGACTAGTTGGGCACAACATCGTGGGCTGAAGGGCCTGTTCTGTGCTGTACAGTTCTATGTTCTATGAAATGTAATGTTTTGTAGAGAATAACGCAACAAAGTTACAAAATGATTCATCGCCACAAGCAAGGGGAGAAGAAAACAAAAACGGGCGAAACTACATGAATATAGAATGGAACAGGCAAATGATATATCAACTGACTTAATACAATCATTAGACAGAACTAGATACTCATATAGCCCTTCCAGACACCAACCCATAATGAACATAGGAAATCAAGATAAATTCCTCGCACCAGAGTACATCCCCTCAGCTCCAGCAGTGCCAATAACACCAGCAACCTATCACAGCCTTCTTGTTCTGGATATCAGATCCATCTGCACCCATATAGGAGCGGATTCGTCATACCCACCCTTACAGAAACAAAAGAAAATTCGCAGAAACCCCAGATCTAAGGGGAGTTACATATATACCACACAACATAACTAAACCTTAATACAGGCCCAGGGAAAAACCAAAATCATTCCATACAACTGTGAAGAGAGGACCGACAACAACAACAACATGTTCAGACTGTGGTCAAGACTCCCAAGGTAGAAAAGAAAGAAAAGCAGAGTGAAAAAACGATCAGAAATCCCACCAGATGACAATATCCAAGCAGTGAAGAGGAGAACAGGCCACTCGAGCAACAAGAAGGTGGCCACCCCGCCAGGGGAATAACGGGAGTTCACCAAGGCACAGAGCCCGGCCCCCTTGTACTTGAGAGGCAAAGAAGCAAAACCAATCACTCGGGAAGCCCCCTTGAACAGGGAAATCCTGGGGGGCAAGATAACGGCCACGGCACCGGGCCTGGTCTGGCCAGCACTAGCCGACATACAAGAAACTATACCCCAGGACCTCCAGCATAACCAAAAGCCCGCACCCCGCCGAGCCTGTACTTTCCAGGGCAACACACCATAAGAGGATGATTACTCCAGCCTTGGCCAAGGAGGGGCCCTAGTCCGAGAAAAAGTAGTAACAAGGCACCCAGTAATTGGGTGTCCTGGAAGAATGGGCCGATTCCCTCCTCGGTGGCACAACCAGGGAAATCCACCCTGCTCCCAAACCACCAGAGTAGATCAGGATATTTCCCCGTGTCTGTGTGAGTCTCACCCCCACAACCCAAAGAGATGTGCAGAGTAGGTGAATTGGCCAAGCCAAATTACCGCTTAATTGGAATAAATAAGAATATTCTAAATTTATTTTAAAAAACAGATCAGAATAAGAACTAACTGGACAAAGAAAAGGGAGAAAAAAAACAACATCACAGTTAGGATACGCAGAGCAGCCTCCCTCAACAACTCAATCACCATAATAGCTTAAGAAAGGAACAAGGAGAAAGACCGAAATGGAGGAAAGCAAAAACCCAACCTCAAGGAGAAGTCAGAAGGTACTCCGTCCTCTCCAGGATACAAACTCTTCCCAGGCCAAAGAAGGATAAAAGACACTGATCCTTAATTCAACTTGGGCAGAGAAATGGCAAATGGAGCTTAATTCGAGCAAACGTGAGGTAATGCATTTTGGTAAGGTTCCCCACGGTCGGCTATTGCAGAAAATACGGAGGCTGGGGATTGAGGGTGATTTAGAGTTGTGGATCAGAAATTGGCTCGTTGAAAGAAGACAGAGAGTGGTAGTTGATGGGAAATGTTCAGAATGGAGTTCAGTTACGAGTGGCGTACCACAAGGATCTGTTCTGGGGCCGTTGCTGTTTGTCATTTTTATAAATGACCTAGAGGAGGGCGCAGAAGGATGGGTGTGTAAATTTGCAGACGACACTAAAGTCAGTGGAGTTGTAGACAGTGCGGAAGGATGTTGCAGGTTACAGAGGGACATAGATAAGCTGCAGAGCTGGGCTGAGAGGTGGCAAATGGAGTTTAATGTGGAGAAGTGTGAGGTGATTCACTTTGGAAAGAATAACAGGAATGCGGAATATTTGGCTAATGGTAAAATTCTTGGTAGTGTGGATGAGCAGAGGGATCTCGGTGTCCATGTACATAGATCCCTGAAAGTTGCCAGCCAGGTTGATAGGGTTGTGAAGAAGGCCTATGGTGTGTTGGCCTTTATTGGTAGAGGGATTGAGTTCCGGAGCCATGAGGTCATGTTGCAGTTGTACAAAACCCTAGTACGGCCGCATTTGGAGTATTGCGTACAGTTCTGGTCGCCTCATTATAGGAAGGACGTGGAAGCTTTGGAACGGGTGCAGAGGAGATTTACCAGGATGTTGCCTGGTATGGAGGGAAAATCTTATGAGGAAAGGCTGATGGACTTGAGGTTGTTTTCGTTAGAGAGAAGAAGGTTAAGAGGTGACTTAATAGAGGCATACAAAATGATCAGAGGGTTAGATAGGGTGGACAGCGAGAGCCTTCTCCCGCGGATGGGGGTGGCTAGCACGAGGGGACATAGCCTTAAATTGAGGGGTAATAGATATAGGACAGAGGTCAGAGGTGGTTTTTTTACGCAAAGAGTGGTGAGGCCGTGGAATGCCCTACCTGCAACAGTAGTGAACTCGCCAACATTGAGGGCATTTAAAAGTTTATTGGATAAGCATATGGATGATAATGGCATAGTGTAGGTTAGATGGCCTTTAGTTTTTTTCCATGTCGGTGCAACATCGAGGGCCGAAGGGCCTGTACTGCGCTGTATCGTTCTATGTTCTATGTACAATCATTTATGTAATGTAGGAAATGCAGCAAACAATTTGCAGGCAGAAAGTTCTCACGACCAGCAATTAGTAATATGGGATAAATGTTGGCCAGGACACTAGGGAGAACTTCCTTGCTGCTCCTCGAATAGTGCCACAGGATATTTTGCATCCATCTGAGATGGGACTCAGTTTAATCTGAAAGACTGGCACCCACCCCCGACTGTGCAGTACTCCCAACAGTACAGTAATGGAGTGTCAGCCTGGAATATGGAGTAATATTTGTGTGCAAGCTTTCATTTAATATTTTAATTTATTGGCAGGCATTTATCAGAGTGCGAGACCTCCGCTATCTGGAGCTTATTAGCAACATTGAGGTAAGAAAATTACTTTGTAAATCATTTAATTGGTTAATAATTGAGATGTTGTATTTTAGCAATTGTAAAACATGGGTGTAAAACAGTTGTCCATATCATAGTTGAAACTGATGGTGCTTTGAGACTGCACCGTGAATGTGAACTGCTTCCCGCCAACTCTAACGTTGTGCTGTAAATCCAAAGGTATCGTCCTTCAGACGGGAAGGGAATCTTGCAGTGTGTGGTCTTACATAATTTCTATTAAAAACTGCATGGATTGTAAATGCAGTGTGGTATCGACAGCTATAAAAAGGGGCCCTGTAGATTAAGAGCAAAGAACAAAGAAAAGTATAGCACAAGAACAGGCCCTTTGGTCCTCTAAGCCTGCGCAGACCATGCTGCCCGTCTAAACTAAAATCTTCTACACTTCCTGGGTCCGTATCCCTCTATTCCCATCTTATTCATGTATTTGTCAAGATGCCCCTTAAACGTCACTATCGTCCCTGTTTCTACCACTTCCTCTGGCAGCGAGTTCCAGGCACCCACCACCCACTGTATAAAAAGAAATTCCCTCCCATATCTCCTCTAAACCTTGCCCCTCACGCCTTAACCTATGTCCCCCGCCAGTAATTGACCCCTCTATCCTGGGAAAAAGTCTCTGACATCACTCTTTCTATGCCCCTCATAATTTTGTAGACCTCTATCAGGTCGCCCCTCAACCTCCGTCGTTCCAGTGAGAACAAACCGAGTTTATTCAACCTCTCATCATAGCTAATTCCCTCCATACCATGAAACATCCTGGTAAATCTCTTTTGCACCCTCCCTAAAGCCTCCAATTCCTTCTGGTAGTGTGGCAACCAGAATGTAACACTATACTCCAAGTGTGGCCTAACTAAGGTTCTATACAGCCGCAACATGACTTGCCAATCTTTATACTCAATGCCCCAGCCAATGAAGGCAAGCATGCGGTATGCCTTCTTGATTACCTTCTCCACCTGTGTTGCCCCTTTCAGTGACCTGTGGGTCTGTACACCTAGATTTCTCTGACTGCAAATACTCTTGAGGATTCTACCATTAACTGTATGTTCCCTACCTGCATTAGACCTTCCAAAATGCATCACCTCACATTTGTCTGGATTAAACTCCATCTGCCATCTCTTCGCCCAAGTCTCCAAATGATCTAAATCCTGCTGTATCCTCTGACAGTCCTCATCGCTATCCGCAATTCCACCAACCTTTGTGTCGTCCGCAATCTTACTAATCAGAGCAGTTACATTTTCCTCCAAATCATACTACGAACAGCAAAGGTCCCAGCACTGATCCCTGCGGAACACCACTAGTCACAGCCCTCCAATCAGAAAAGCACCTTTCCATTGCTACTCTCTGCCTTCTATGACCTAGCCAGTTTTGTATCTATCTTGCCAGCTCAGTTCTGATCCCGTATGACTTCACCTTTTGTACCAGTCTGCCATGAGGGACCTTGTCAAAGGCCTCGCTGAAGTCCATATGGACAACATCCATTGCTCTACCTGCATCAATCATCTTTGTGACCTCCTCGAAAAACTCTATCATGTTAGTGAGACACGACTTTCACAAAACCTTGCTGCCTCTCGCTAATACGTCCATTTGCTTCCAGTGGGAGTAGATCCTGTCTCGAAGAATTTTCTCCAGTAATTTCCCTACCAATGACGTAAGGCTCACCAGCCTGTAGTTCCCTGAATTATCCTTGCTACCCTTCTTAAGAAAAGGAACAACATTGGCTGTTCTCCAGGACATCACCTGAAGACAGTGAGGATCCAAAGATATTTCCTGCACAGTCATGGGGAGAATGTGTAAACTCCACAAACTCAGTCACCCAAGGCCGGAATCAAACCCTGTCCCTGGCGCAGTGAGGTAGCAGTGCTAACCACTGTGTCACCCTGCTGCCCCATTAGCATTTGCCAAGGAAGAGAAATTTGCTACAGTTCCGGGTCAATAAGGAGGTTTTGGGACTAAAAATATAAAATGTTTGGTAAATTCAGTAGGTCTGGCAGCATTTGTGAAAGAAGAACTTTTTGGGTCTGGATGACTCTTGGCATTTGGAATACTGAAGAGAAGGTACTAATAAGGCTGGTGGTATAGAGTAGATAAATGACTTGGATTTTAAAAGGTGGAGAAGGATAAACCTGGCAATTACAGGCCACTCAATTTAATTTCAGTGATGGAGAACATAGAACAATACAGCACAGAACAGGCCCTTCGGCCCTCGATGTTGTGCCGAGCCATGATCACCCTACTCAAACCCACGTATCCACCCTATACCCGTAACCCAACAACCCCTCCCTTAATCTTACTTTTTAGGACACTACGGGCAATTTAGCATGGCCAATCCACCTAACCCGCACATCTTTGGATTGTGGGAGGAAACCGGAGCACCCGGAGGAAACCCACGCACACACGGGGAGGACGTGCAGACTCCACACAGACAGTGACCCAGCCGGGAATCGAACCTGGGACCCTGGAGCTGTGAAGCATTTATGCTAACCACCATGCTACCGTGCTGCCCGGAAAGCTTTTGGAAACATTAATCTAGGAGAAAATAACAGGCAGTCATTGGCTAATTAAGGAGTGTCAGTTTAGATGGGGCAAATTATGTTCGGTGAATTTGAATTTCTTTGAATAGGTAAAGAAAGGGAGCATGAGGAATGTGGTTATGGACTTTCAAAGGATGTGTGAAAGAGTACCATCGATTAGGTTTGTAGCAAAATTGGAACCCATGGCTTAAATGGGCAGCAACAACATGGTAAGTGTGGATTCATTAAGGGAAGTCAGCTTTGGTTTGTTACGGACAAATCATATTTAACTAACTTGTTGGAGTTTTTTGATGAGTTAACAGCGTGGGATGATGAGGATAATGTTGCTGATGGGGTGTACATGGACTTCCAAAATGCCACAAAGTGCTGCAAAACAGATAATGAGCAACATTAGAGCACATGGACTAAGAGGGATTGTTGCATCATGAATACAAAATTGGCTGAGTGACAGGAGGCAGAGAGAGTAGTTACAGATGTTTCTCAGGCTGGAGAAATCTTTGTAGTGGACTTCCTCCAGGATTACTGTTAGGACCCCTGCTCTCTAATAGATATTCATGATCTGGATCTTGGTGTATAGGGCACAATTGCAAAATTTGTGCATTTTACAATACTTCTGTATTGTGAGCCATCAGGATGGTGTAGAACTTCAAAAGGACATGGACACGCTGGTGGAATGGGTGAACAAGTAGCAGAGGTGTGAGTAATTATTTTGGTAGGATGAATGCAGAGATGCAATATAAAATAAAGGGGATTGTTTTGTTATGCTCTTGACACAGCACGAGCTGCTTCCTTGATGTCCACTCTGACAAAGGAAGGTTCAGACTTGGAGATCGCTTTAACACATTTATTAAAACTGTTAACAATTCTCCCACTTGGATTCGACTCTCCTGTTAATCCTGCTATAGCTATTCAGACTGATGAACCAGTCTGCTACAATCCAGGTGGTGGGTGTGATGTGTTGAATCAATCCTGTGTACTCACTAAATGTCTCCACTGGAAAGAGGAAGATCATGTGTGCTGTGTCCTTTTATATGGGTTGGTGTAATGCCCTCCTGTGGTGGTGTCATCTCTGTGTATATCGTGAATGCCCATTGGCCGTGACCTATTTTACTGACCTATTGGTTGAATGTCTGTGTGTCATGTCTCTGGTGCACCCTCTAGTGTCTAGCTAGTCTACGTGTATTTACATTAACCCCTTGTTTATTTACAGTGATGCATATCACCACAGGTATAATTCTAAAGAGGGCGCAGGGGCAACAGGACAAAGGTGTATAGGTGCATAAATCATTAAAGGTGGCAGAATCGGGTGAAAGCATGGATAAGAAAGCAATGGCAGCACGGTAGCACAGTGGTTAGCACTGATGCTTCATGGCGCCAGGGTTCCAGGTTTGATTCCTGCTTGGGTCACTGTCTGTGCGGAGTCAGCACGTTCTCTGTATCTGCATGGGTTTCCTCCGGGTGCCATCCCACAAGTCCTGAAAGACGTGTTTGTTAGGTGAATTGGACATTTTGAATTCTCCCTCTGTTCGCAAACAGGCGCCGGAATGTGGCGACTCGGGGCTTTTCACAGTAACTTAATTGCATTGTTAATGTAAGCCTACTTGTGACAATAAAAATTATCCTGGGCTTTATCAGTCGGGGACGGAGAGGGGCTGGGAGCACCTGCAAGCAGAAGGTTAGCGGGAGGGATTCAGATGTCCGGTGCGTGGAAGGATTACGAGGGCTGGTGAGCACGAGGGATTGAGAGGGTCGGTGATGGGGAGGGATTGAGAGGGTCGGCTAGAGGGAGGGATTGAGAGGGCCAGTGAGAGGGAGGGATTGAGAGGGCCAGTGAGACGGAGGGATTGAGAGGGTGGGTGAGGGGGAGGGTTTGAGAGGGTGGGTGAGAGGGAGGGATTGAGAGGGTCGGCTAGAGGGAGGGATTGTGAGGCCGGTGAGGGGGAGGGATTGAGAGAGTCGGTGAGAGGGATTGAGAGGGTGGGTGAGTGGGAGGGATTGAGAGGGTCGGTGAGAGGGAGGGATTGAGAGGGTGGGTGAGGGAGAGGGATTGAGAGGGTGGGTGAGGGGGAGGGATTGAGAGGTTAGGTGAGGGGGAGGGATTGAGAGGGCCGGTGAGAGGGAGGGATTGAGAGGGTGGGTGAGGGGGAGGGATTGAGAGGGTGGGTGAGGGGGAGGGATTGAGAGGGTCGGTGAGAGGGAGGGATTGAGAGGGAGGGTGAGGGGGAGGGATTGAGAGGGAGGGTGAGGGGGAGGGATTGAGAGGGTGCGTGAGAGGGAGGGATTGAGAGGGTGGGTGAGGGGGAGGGATTGAGAGGGTCGGCTAGAGGGAGGGATTGAGAGGGTCGGTGAGAGGGAGGGATTGAGAGGGTGGGTGAGGGGGAGGGATTGAGAGGGTGGGTGAGGGGGAGGGATTGAGAGGGTGGGTGAGGGGGAGGGATTGAGAGGGTCGGTGAGAGGGTCGGTGAGGGGGAGGGATTGAGAGGGTGGGTGAGGGAGAGGGATTGAGAGGGTCGGTGAGGGGGAGGGATTGAGAGGGTCGGTGAGGGGGAGGGATTGAGAATGTCTGTGAGGGGGAGGGATTGAGAGGGTCGGTGAGGGGGAGGGATTGAGAGGGTCGGTGAGGGGGAGGGATTGAGAGGGTGGGTGAGGGGGAGGGATTGAGAGGGTCGGTGAGAGGGAGGGCTTCTGAGGGTCGGTGAGAGGGAGGGATTCTGAGGGCCGGCTAGAGGGAGGGATTGAGAGGGTGGGTGAGTGGGTGTGAAACAGGAGGGTGATGGGAAGGTGGCGTTGGGTGGGCCGGTGAGAGGGATAGAGGCATTTGGGAGGGTCTGTCTGTGAGGGGTCGGGAGGCTGGTGAGGATGCAGGTGTTAGAAGTGCCCGTGAGTAGGAAGGGGTCAGGAGGGCCTGTGTGTGGGAATGAGCGAAGAGGGTTTGGATGGCAGTGGTGATCAAAACTGCAGGAAGAATTGAAAGAATATACTTACAGGTCAGGTATTGGTGCGTACACAGGATCTATACTAAAATTAAAATGGAAGCAACTTCTCCAATTGACATATACTGCGCTGAAACAAAACGTGCATTAAAGAAGGAATATTTGTACTGGGAAAATGTGTGCTGAAACAAAACGTGCATTAAAGAAGGAATATCTGTACTGGGAAAACGTTTCTCTCAATTTTTCACCCCTGCTTTTAATTTTTCACAGGCTGTTGAGGAATTCTCGAGAGCAGGTTGGCCTGCCAACCCCGTGCATTTTGAGCGCAATGCCAAACAACATTTTCCACCAATATGGGATAATCATTGTACCATAACCTCCACTGTAAAGAAACATACATAGAAAATAGGAGGAGGCCATTCGACCCTTCGAGCCTGCTTCGCCATTCATTATGATCATGGCTGATCATCAAGTTCAATACCCTGATCCTATCTTCACCCCAGTATCTCTATAGCCAGAATAGCTCTATCTAATTCCTTCTTGAAATCACACAGCATTTAGGCCTCAGTTACTTTTTGTGGGGTGAATTCCACAGATTCACCACTCTCTGGGTGAAGAAATTTCACTTCACCTCAGTTCTGAAAGGTTTACCACTTATCGTCAAACTATGACCCCCAGTTCTGGACTCCCCTACCATCGAGATCATTCTATGCTGTCTGATCCTGTTAAAATTTCACATGTTTCAATGAGATCCTCTTTCACTCTTCTAAACTCCAATGAATATAATCCTAACCGACTTAGTCTCTCCTCATATGAAAGTTCCGCCATCCCAGGAATCCATCTGGTAAACCTTTGCTGCACTCCTGCAATGGGAAGAACATCCTTCCTCAGACAAGTCACCAAAACTGCAGACAATACTCCAGGTGTGGCCTCATAATTGCAATACATCATCCCTATTCGTATACTCAAATACTCTTGCTGTGCAGGCCAATACATTTTCCCACTGTACCTGTATGCTTACTTTCAGTGACTGATGCATGAGGACACCATGGTCTCGCTGAGTATCCACCTCTCTCAATTTACATCCATTCAAATAATAATATGGCTTCCTATTTTTGCTACCAAAGCTTGTAACTTCACATTTATCCACATTATACTGCATGTGCCACGTATATTTGCCCACTCACTCAGCCTGTCCAAATCCCGCTGAAGCATCTCTGCATCCTCCTCACAGCTCATTCTCCCACCAAACTTTTTATCATCTGCGAATTTGGAGATTTATTTCCCTCATCTAAATCATTAAAAATAATCTGAACAATTAGGGTCCGAGCACAGATCCCTGCGGTACCCCACAAGTCACTACCTGCCCGTTGGAAAATGACCCATTTATTCCATTGCTTCCTGTCTGCTAACCAGTTTTCTATCCAGCTCAAGACACTACGCATGCGCTTAATTTTACATAGGAATCTGCTGTGTGAAACCTTGTCGAAAGCCTTCTGAAAATCTAAAAAAACCACATCCACCTATTCTCCCTGGTCAACTCTACTGGTTACATCCTCAAAGAATTCCAGTAGCTTTGTCAAGCATGATATTTCCCTTTCGTAAATCCATGCTGACTTTGTCTGATTATACGGCTGCTTTCCAATGCTGTGCTATGAAATCCTTGATAATTGACTCCAGCAACTTCCCTACGTTAGGTCGACAGTTCCCTGTTTTCTCTCTACCTCCCTTTTTGGATAGTGGGCCTACAATTAGCTACCCTTCAACTTGTAGGAACCGTTCCAGAGTCCAAAGAATTTGGGAAATGACCACCAATGGATCTTGTACTTCTAGGCCACTTCCTTAATTCCTCTGCAGTGAAGATTATCGGGCCCTGGAGATTTATCCACCTGTAATCCCATTAATTTAACAGTGATATGGGCATCTATGACCCACACTCTAGAGGGTCCTCCCCTTTCTTTGGTATTAGCATAATCGTCGCCTGTGCCATTGTCCCCGGTAGCTCCCCCTTCTCCAGCGCCTCGCTGAACGGCCCCAGTAGATATGGTGCCAACTCCACCGCACACTCCTTATAAAGCTCCGCCGAGTAACCGTCCGGCCCTGGAGCCTTCCCCAATTTCATCCATCGTATGCGCTCCATCACCTCTCTCAACCTTCAGGGCTCCTCCAGCATTTGCCTCCTCTCCTCATCCAGCTGTGGGAATTCCAGCCCGTCCAAAAAGCACCCCCCAGATCAAACATGTACAATTTTGCATAATATTCCTAAACACCTCATTCATCCTCCCCGGCTCCGACATTCCCGCCCCTTCCCTGTCTTGCGCTCAGGATTTCTTTGAGTGTGGCCTGCCGCCGTAGCTGATGGGCTAGCATGTGGCTCGCATTCTCTCCATATTCATACTGTACCTCCGTAGCTGCCCAACAGCCCTTCCGTCATCAGTCTATCCAACTGCCCCTGTAACTTCTTTCTCTTTATTAATCTCTTGACAGTGGGGCCCTCAAATACTCCCAGTCTACTTTGACTATCTCGCCCAATAATCGTTCATACTCCTCCCTCGTCTTCCTATCTCCGGGCGCCGTAAACGGGATAACAAACCACCACCTTCAGTACCTCCGAATGTGGCAGCCGATACCTCCCCATTTTGATTCAAATCCACGTAATCCTTAATCACCAACCACACCTTATTGCAAAACGCTCTGTCCACTAGCAGGCCCGAGTGTAACCTCCATCCTCGAGTTAAGTTGAACCTCCAGCCAGTCCGGCATGTGGTCAGAGATTACAATTCCCATGTATTCTGTCCCCACCACCCCCACAAACACCTTACACTCACCACAAAAAAATTGATTCTGGAGTTTACCTTGTACACAAGCAAGAAGAAAGAATACTATCTCTCCCCTGGGTTCTTAAACTCCCTGGGTCCACCATACCCATCCTTCTCAGAAACCTTCCCAGCTCCTTTGCCATCCGCAGCCTTCCCATTGACCTGGAGCTCGACCTGTCCACCCTTCGCTCCAGCACACAATTAAAGTCCCCTCCCATAATCAACTTATGTGTGGCCAAGACCGGAATGGCTCCCAGCAGCTCCCTCATGAAGCCCACATCGTCCCAATTCGGGGGATACCCCACACGTTGCATGTACGAGCCTTACCGGAGGCTTGCGCCTCCACTCCCCTCTCCTGTCCGCCATCCTCCCTTACCCATTTAGTCCCCTTTAATTTCACCCTCAACTGAGTCCATCCAAGATGGCCTCCTCCTCCGCCCATGTCCTTGCTTCTCCTCCAACACTGCCACATCGCATCTCCCCCCTCCCCCAAACCCGGCCAACCCTCGCGGCCTCCCCCACCTCACTTCCATTCACCAGCACACCTATTCGCTCCAATGTTCTGGTATAATCAGATCTTGTTTCCTCCCATTCGCAGTTCTATTTCTCCCTGGCCCACCTCAGGATCTTTTCCTTCTCCACAAACTGGTGGGGCCTTACAATCACTGCCGCGGCGGCTCCCCGCTCTTGACTTCTGACTGAGAAACCTGTATGCTCTATCCACCGCTGGGGCTTTGTCCCACTCTGCC
This sequence comes from Scyliorhinus canicula, assembly GCF_902713615.1. Taxonomy (NCBI): domain Eukaryota; kingdom Metazoa; phylum Chordata; class Chondrichthyes; order Carcharhiniformes; family Scyliorhinidae; genus Scyliorhinus; species Scyliorhinus canicula. Next base: position 93,685,685 of record NC_052156.1, read on the forward strand.
ACCAGCTCCACCAGCATCCTCGAGACGTATCTCATGGAACCCGTGCCTTCCACACCTGCAGACAGGCCGACGATAAGCAGGTTCTGCCTCCTGTTCTCCTGCTCCTCTACTTTTGCTCTTAATGACTTGTAAACGTCCCCCAGGAGTCCCACTTCCACCTCCAATGCCACCACCCTTTCACTCTGGTCAGACATCACCCTCTCCATTTCCCGGTCTGCGACCCCTGTGCCTCCAAGCCTTTCAGGGGTTTAACCGCTCCTTCGATGGCTTTTGATCAGTCATTGTGCATCTCCTTTTTTTGTTGGTGGAATTCCTCTCCGATGAACGGCATCAACTGCTCCATCTGGGGTTTCCAGCATGCGAGGACCTTCCCCTCAACCATCTTTCCAATTGTTGCTGTGCCACAGGTCTCTTCCAGTCCCTTGGCCAGGTCTTTAACCTTCTTCTGCCGGATCTGATAACCAGCAGACATGCCACTCTGAGAGGGAACCTCTCCTCCTCACCTTCAACTACACTTCCCCGTCAAAATTCTCCCATTTTCGGGTTAAAAGAGCTCAAATCCACGCCTTTGAGCCAGAGCTGCCCTGTGTGCGACCACTCGCTTCATGGCTGTCACCGGAAGCCCCCCAAAGAGGATATTTCTACCAAAATTTGTACATATTTCTACTGTTCCCTTTCAAAACACAATAAATTCATTGTGAAATGTATTGTATGATCTCTATTTGTGCTTGCAGTTATTACATGTGGGATTTCTTTCCTCTCCAGGAGCGTAGAAAACACGGTGAGAGTGACAATGAGTTATTTCTAGCAGACGTGCATGCCTACCAAGCCAAGTTCCATGAAGCAGCTAAACTGTACAAGAAGACAGGAAATAATAGTCGAGCCTTAAATATGTACACTGACCTATGCATGTTCGATTATGCCAAGGTACTGTCCCACTAAAATGATGCAGAAATGTTTTTTAACTTCGTTTTGAAGTTGGTTCAATTATTATTTTAAATTTTAACTTTCACCAGCATGGATGTTAAGGATCTGAAGCAGCTTTTTTCCTAGTTTGCACTTCTTAACCTGTATCTTCCTGGTTAGTCTTTTCTATTTGCTCATTAGGATCTCTTTAGTGCCTCAGATGTTTTTAAACAAGACAAACAAAAAAAAGTAATCAACCTACTTTACAGCCGAAACCCCTTTTAAAATACCACTGTAAAATGCCCCAGAGGAGTAATTGAATTTTAATATTCTCTGCCTGTTCCACATTCTGACATTACTGCACAGACAGCTTGGGTGACTGGGCACAGGAGTTGTACATGACATTGAGTAATAAAAATCGCAAATTTTGGAACACCAGAGTTCATAGTTTTAGAGCAGTGTGATGGATGCTGGCCCACTCCCTGGATTTTACCAGTTCTTGATTTCTGCAGTGCTGAGATGAGGCCTGGTCACCCCTGACTGGAATGGAAAGGAACCAAGAGCAAATTGTCACCAGACCAATTTTGTATGTTTTACAGTCACTTACAAACTTCATTGTCAGGCGACAGCAAGCTTGGGTTGTGTAGCTTAGTGATTCTGGGACTGCACTAGCCACCGAGAGGTCTTAAGTTCAAACCCCACTATAGTACATTGTCAAATTTAATTCAGTGACATTGAACGGGCACCAAAAATAAAATGATAGCTTTGGACTTTATAAAAGCCTAACTTGTTTATTGATATCCTTCAGGGTAGGACATTGATAGCCCTACCTGCTCTAACCGACATAACCATGCACACAAAACCCTCATGGTCTAGATGGTGTTAATGATAACTGTATATAAATTAATATCTGTATTTGTTTGACTTTACTCTGAGTTTTTACCAAAGGAAATGCTAATGATCCATTATATCACTATTTCCTCAGGATTTCCTTGGATCAGGAGATCCCAAGGACACTAAGATGTTGATTACAAAACAAGCAGACTGGGCCAGGAACATTAATGAACCAAAAGCAGCAGCAGAAATGTACCTCTCTGCGGGGGAACATCTAAAAGCAATTGAGATCATCGGGGACCATGGCTGGGTTGATATGTAAGTCTGTGACATAGAATGAAATAGTTATCAGTATGCCTGGAAGAGAAAAGGAAAGATATTACTGCATTCCCTCTATCTTCCTGACCATAAACTGCAATTACGTAAAGTTCAATTGGGGCATGCATTACTTATTCACAAACGTTTCGCTCTGTTGTCATGATTTACAGTAAAGCTCTTGTCAGTGTTTACTAGCGTACATTGTTATATCAGCATCTGCCATTCTATTTTCGTGCAATCTGTTATTTCATTCCGCTTCTGGCCATTTAGCAGTACTGTGCAACAGAACACAAGGACTAAGAGCAGGAGGACGCCATTCACCCCCCTTGTACCTGCTCTGCAATTCGATAAGATCATGGCTGATCTGATTGTGGCCTCAATCCCACTTTCCTGAGCCCCCCCACCATGGTGTTTGTCCCTTTAAGGGCAACATAGCAGAGTAAGGGTTAATCACACACACATACACACACCCCCCATAACCCTTTACTCCATTGCCAGTGAAGGCCGCGCTGCCTCCCGCAGCTGAGAGACCGGAGAATCCCGCCCTAGATGTTTTAATAAGATCAGCCCTCATTTTTCTAAACTCCAATGGATATGGGTCTAGAATGCTCAACCTTTCCTCTTAAGATAATCCCTTCAACCCAAGATTCAGCTAAGTGACCCTTCTCTGAACTGCTTTCAATGAGCTTGTATCCAATCAATACCAAAACTGTCCAGATGCGGTCTCACTAAGGCCCTTTACAGTTGTAACAAAACATCTCTACTTTTATACTTGGTTCCTCTTGGAATAAACACCAACATTTCATTTGCCTTCCTAATCATTTGCTGCACCTGCATATTTACTGTTTGTGATCCACCAGGTCACTCTTTGTACGATAGAGTTCTGCAATCTCTATCCATTCAAAAAATATATTGCTTTTCCATTCTTCCTATCAAACTGCAACCTTAAGTTTTGGGTGCTTTCTCTAATTTTTAAGTTTCTAAACTAATTTTCAGATCTTTCCTTTAACAAAGTAGGGTGGCTGGTCTCTTTTGTCAGATTACAGGTCTCTCCCTAACATCAGCCAAGGCTTATATACTTCAGTCTGCCCAGACATTCCCTCATGGTACAGTTTACTCTTCATGCCCTCTCACATCACACCTAGGTCCCATCCTGAGCTGATTAGTATCTCAAAATTTCTTATTTAACGCCATGTTGGAGGACATTCAGAACTGCAGATGTTCAGGAGAAACCACTTTATGAGTTCTCAGGATAAGTTGGCATGGGCAATAAATGTTATTTCATTCCGCTAAATTTCATTCCAATAAATGTTCCTCATCTTCCACCTGAGGAAGGAGCAGTGCTCCGAAAGCTCGTGTTTGAAACAAACCTGGGACTTTAACCTGGTGTTGTAAGACTTCTTACTGAGAAAGGATGTACTGGCGCTGGAGGGTGTGCAGAGGAGATTCACTAGGTTAATCCCAGAGCTGAAGGGGTTGGATTAGGAGGAGAGGTTGAGTAGACTGGAACTGTACTCGTTGGAATTTAGAAGGATGAGGGGGGATCTTATAGAAACATATAAAATTATGAAGGGAATAGATAGGATAGATGCGGGCAGGTTGTTTCCACTGGCGGGTGAAAGCAGAACTAGGGGGCATAGCCTCAAAATAAGGGGAAGTAGATTTAGGACTGAGTTTAGGAGGAACGTCTTCACCCAAAGGGTTGTGAATCTATGGAATTCCTTGCCCAGTGAAGCAGGTGAGGCTCCTTCATTAAATGTTTTTAAGGTAAAGATAGATAGTTTTTTGAAGAATAAAGGGATTAAGGGTAATGGTGTTGGGGCCGGAAAGTGGAGCTGAGTCCATAAAAGATCAGCCGTGATCTCATTGGATGGTGGAACAGACTTGAGGGGCCAGATGGCCTGCTCCTAGTTCTTATGTTTGAAGGGCCGAATGGTCCAAAGGTTGGTGGAATTGCGGTTAGCGATGAACATAGAACATTACAGCGCAGTACATCCGGCCCTTGATGTTGCGCCAACCTGTGAAACCATCTGAAGCCTATCTACACTATTCACCGATCATCCATATGTTTATCCAATGACCATATAAATGCCCTTAATGTTGGCGAGTCCACTGCTGTTGCAGGCAGGGCATTCCACGCCCTTACTACTCTCTGAGTAAAGAACCTACCTCTGACATCTGTATCTCCCCTCAGTTTAAAGCTATGTCCCCTCATGCTAGACATCACCATCCGAGGAAAAAGGCTCTCACTGTCCACCCTATCTAATCCTCTGATCATCTTGTGTGTCTTTATTAAGTCACCTCTTAACCTTCTCTCTAACGAAAGCAGCCTCAAGTCCCTCAGCCTTCCCTCATAAGATCTTCCCTCCATACCAGCCAACATCCTGGTAAATCTCCTCTGCACCCTTTCCAATGCTTCCACATCCTTCCTATAATGCGGCGACGAGAACTGCACGCAATACTCCAAATCCGGCCGCACCAGAATTTTGTACAGCTGCAACATGACCTCATGGTTCCGAAACTCAATCCCTCTACCAATAAAAGCTAACACACCGTACGCCTTCTTAACAACCTTATCAACCTGGGTGGCAACTTTCAGGGATCTATGTACATGGACACCGAGATCTCTCTGCTCATCCACACTACCAAGAATCTTACCATTAGCCCAGTACTCTCTCTTCCTGTTATTCCTTCCAAAATGAATCACCTCACACTTTTCTGCATTAAACTCCATTTGCCACCTGTCAGCCCAGCTCTGCAGCTTATCTATGTCCCTCTGTAACTTGCAACATCGTGCCAGAAGATAGAGCAGGATGTAAATTGGTTGGAAACGTGGACGGAGAGATGGCAGGTGGAGCTTAATCCGGACAAATGTCAGGTAATGCATTTTTGAAGGTCTATTACAGGTGGGACATATACAATAAATGGCAGAAACCTGAAGAGTATTGACAGACAGAGGGATCTGGTTGTGCAGGTCCACAGGTCACAAAGTGGCTAAGCCAGTTAAGAAAGCATACAACATGCTTGTCTTCATCGGCCAGGGCATTGAATACAAAAATTGGCAAGTCATGCTGCAACTGTATAGAACCTTAGTTAGGCCACACTTGGAATATAGTGTACAATTCTGTTCGCCACACTACCGGAAGGATGTAGAGGCTTTGGAGAGGGTACGGAACAGGTTTACCAGGATGTTGCTTGGTATGGAGGTCAGTAACTCTGAGGAGAGATTGTTCTCAATGGAACCACGGAGGTTGAGGGGCGACCTGATGGAAGTGTACAAAATTATGAGGGGCATAGATAAAGTGGATAGTCAAAAAGCTTTTTCCCAGGGTCACAGAGTCAATTACTAGGGGACATAGGTTTAAAGAGCGAGGGGCAAAATTTAGAGGAGACATGCAAGGGGGGTTTAATGTACACAGAGGGTAGTGAGTGCCTGGAAACTCACTGCCAGAGGAGATGGCTGAAACTGATACGATAATGGCATTAAGGGGCGTATTGACGAGGGGTATGGACCCCGGATGTGTAGAAGGTTTTAGGTTAGATGGGCAGCATGGTCTGTGCAGACTTGGAGGGCCGAACGGCCTGTACCTGTGCTGTACTTTTCTTTGTTCTTTGTTCCTGTTTTGGTTGTTGCCTTTTTATGAATTAGATGAGCTGTCTGACAATCCTCTGGCTTTCTCCTGTTTCAAATGATTACAGTATCTAATAGTGCCTCTTCCATATTTTACCCTCTCCAAAATCATACTTTTATATTTTTTGTTAATTTAAGTTTGTAGTGTCTCTTTGTTGCATTGATGTCTTTCCAACCTCTTTGTATTCCATGTGGCTCAGGATGTGCCTTTTTCTTTCGTTTCAGTTTTACCTTTCAGTTTTACCTTTATGTCTTTAATAACCCACTAGGTTTTTTTTATATATCTAAATATATATCTCCGGATTGGTATTGATTTTAAATATTTCCCATTGTTTTTCTGCTCCCTCTGCTCTTTCAGTTGTCCTTCCCTTATTACATTCCTGTTCTCAAAATTTAACTATTCTTCAGTGTATTTCTTTGACTTTTGTCTTGCATACGTTTTTCTCAGTCTTTTATCTTTGATCCTATTCATTGGTTGATGAACTGTTGTTCTGTAATTTTCGCTCCATATTGTTAATATTAAGTAACTGACCTGTTGCATTTATTTTTTGATGCGTCAATTATATTAATTCCTGGCTGTCCATCTCCTCTTTTCATTTGTTAGTTCTTGCTTGTGTGCAAACCTTTCACTGATGCGGGCATGCCGCTGTTTTAGTTTTTTCATTTATTTAGGGTACCTCTCCTCTCTTGGGCAGCCCCTCAGCATTGAGGATGACATGCTTCCACTCCGGGTGGTAGGTTCTGCAGTGGCTGAATAGTGGAATCCTGAATCCACAGATTGTGCCACAGGGTTGGCAGGTGGTGTTTGATGAGGTGGGTGGATGGGATGCTCTGGATTCTGAGCTCTCCTTCCGCTGTTTACGCTTGGCCTCTGCGTGCTCCACCTGACAACCCTCGATTGGCACCATCGTGGTTCGCTTTTCTCCAGTTTGTGCATTCCAAGGCAAGCGATTCTCACATGTCTATGCACATGTTGCATTTATTTAGGGAGGCTCTGAGTGTCCATCTAGCTTTCCTATACCCTCCTCGTTGCCATTACGGAACTCTGAGTATAGCACCTGTTTCAGGAGTCATGTGTCGTGCATGCGGGCAATGTGACCCACCTATCGCAGCTGGTCAAGCATGACCAGCGCCTCACTACTGGGAATATTGGCCTGGTAGAGGACGCTTGCCTATCCTGCAAGTGAATTTGCAAGATTTTGCAGATGTAACATTGCTGATATTACTCCAGCGATTTGAGGTGTCTGCTGTACATTGACCATGCTTCTGATGCATACAACAGGGCTCTGCAGGCCATGAGTGATGTACCATCAATTGGACGCAAGACACGATGAAGATCCAAACTGTGGCTTTAATCAGCTAGTTGTTAGCCCGGTGGTCGACTACAGAGAAAGGCCGACCGCCGGGAAACCTGGGTACTTATACCCCGCCTCGGATGCAGGGTCTACTTGCCTCTCGACCAATTGGTGAGCAGTCACATGACTAGTCCCAGACGAGAGGCACATGACCAGCCAGAGCCAATGGGAAACCAATGCTCTGCACCAATGGCAGTGCTCCCACTCATATCACCACATTCACCCCTTGTGGAGAAAGAAGGCGGGGGGTGGGGGGGTGTGAGGGGAAGAGAGAGGGGGGGGGTCCGAGGACTGGTGATATGAGTAGAGATAATCGAGGATATGGGCTGGCTCGTGGCAAAATAAACAATACTACATACTACAAAAAATTACAATAGAGTCCAATAACGTCCCCTGGTTGCATCAGATGGTCACGATCAGCCTGTCGGGTGCCCGTGATGTTCTGGTGGACCGTCGCAGTGGAGCCGGTGACGTCGGGCCGATGGTCGTCTTTGCCTCCGGGAGCGTCAGTCGTAGATGTGTCTCCATACCCCGGGCCGGTGGTGGAGACGCTGTAATCGGAGAAGGGGGGGGGGGGTATATGCGCTGGGACGTGGGGGCACGGGGGGGCGCTGGGGGGAATTGGGGTTGGGGGGGGGTGTTGATGGAAGAGGAGAGGGCCACACGCCGGCGGGTGCCAGGTCCCGGAGCGAGACCGTATCCTGCCGATCGTCGGGATACTCCACGTACGCATACTGCGGGTTGGCGTGGAGTAACTGGACTCGCTCAACCAACGGGTCGGACTTGTGCACCCGCACATGCTTCCGGAGCAAGATGGGCCCGGGGATGGCCAGCCAGGTCGGGCGAGGGGATCCTGAGGATGACTTCCTAGGGAAAACAAGAAGATGTTCATGAGGTGTTTGATTAGTGGTAGTACAGAGGAGAGACCGGATTGAGTGAAGGGCGTCGGGGATGACCTCTTGCCAACGGGGAATAGGGAGATCTCTGGACCGTAGGGCCAGCAGAATGTTCTTCCAAATGGTGCCATTCTCCCGCTTGACCTTACCGTTACCCCGGGGGTTATAACTGGTCGTCCTGCTAGAGGCTATGCCCCTGCTGAGCAGGAATTGATGCAGTTCATCACTCATAAAGGACGACCCCAGTCGCTGTGGATGTACGCGGGGTAACCGAACAGGGAGAAGATGGATAGGAGGACCTTGATGACGGTTGTTGTGGTCATGTCGGGACAGGGAATAGCGAAAGGGAAGCGGGAGTACTCGTCGATAACACTAAGGAAATATGTGTTACGGTTGTTGGAGGGGAGGGGACCCTTGAAGTCTATACTGAGACGTTCAAAGGGGCGGGATGCCTTGATCAGATGCGCTCGTTCGGGGCGGTAGAAGTGCGGTTTGCACTCGGCGCAGACGTGGCAGTCTCTGGTGACGGTCCTGACTTCCTCAACGGAGTAGGGCAGGTTGCGGGTCTTAATAAAATGGTAAAAACGAATGACCCCTGGATGGCAGAGGTCCGTGTGGAGGGAGCGGAGGCGGTCAATCTGCGCACTGGCGCAGGTACCGCGGGATAGGGCATCGGAAGGCTCGTTGAGCTTCCCAGGACGATACAAGATATCGTAGTTGTACGTGGACAACTCGATCCGCCACCGCAAGATCTTGTCGTTCTTGATCTTGCCCCTCTGTGCATTATCGAACATTAAAAGTTCCATGTGCTCGGTCGCCGAAACTTGGGGACAGGTGCACATTCTCCCTAGAGCTATGAGGGCCTGGTAGAATTTGTCGAGTGACTCACCAGGGAACTGCTGTCTAGTCATCAGGAGATGCCGTGCGTATACTTCGTTGACCGGCCGGAGAAAATGTCCTTTCAGAATATCCATGGCCGCATCATAATCGATTTCGTCCTCAATCATTGAATATACCGCCGTGCCCATGCACGAGTGGAGGATATGGAGTTTCTGCTCCTTGGAGGGTTTAGCTGGCTCTAGTTGTCAGGTAACTGTTGAAGCACGCTTGCCAATGTTTAAAGATTGCAGGTGCATTTGAGGCATGCGGGCTGGTGCGGAGGCAGTCAGGCTTGGTGCGTAGCTCCATTCCAAAATTCTAGCTGATTAAATTGATGTACCATCAATTGGACTCTAGACACAATGAAGATCCAAACTGTGGCTTTAATCAGCTAGTTGTTAGCCCGGTGGTCGACTACAGAGAAAGGCCGACCGCCGGGAAACCTGGGTACTTATACCTCGCCTCGGAGGCGGGGTCTACTTGCCTCTCGACCAATTGCCGAGCAGTCACGTGACTAGTCCCAGCCAATCAGATGAGAGGCACATGACCAGCCAGAGCCAATGGGAAACCACTGCTCTGCACCAATGGCAGTGCTCCCACTCATATCACCACATTCACCCCTTGTGGAGAAAGAAGGCGGGGGGTGGGGGGGTGTGAGGGGAAGAGAGAGGGGGGGGGTCCGAGGACTGGTGATATGAGTAGAGATAATCGAGGATATGGGCTGGCTCGTGGCAAAATAAACAATACTACATACTACAAAAAATTACAATAGAGTCCAATAACGTCCCCTGGTTGCATCAGATGGTCACGATCAGCCTGTCGGGTGCCCGTGATGTTCTGGTGGACCGTCGCAGTGGAGCCGGTGACGTCGGGCCGATGGTCGTCTTTGCCTCCGGGAGCGTCAGTCGTAGATGTGTCTCCATACCCCGGGCCGGTGGTGGAGACGCTGTAATCGGAGAAGGGGGGGGGGGGTATATGCGCTGGGACGTGGGGGCACGGGGGGGCGCTGGGGGGAATTGGGGTTGGGGGGGGGTGTTGATGGAAGAGGAGAGGGCCACACGCCGGCGGGTGCCAGGTCCCGGAGCGAGACCGTATCCTGCCGATCGTCGGGATACTCCACGTACGCATACTGCGGGTTGGCGTGGAGTAACTGGACTCGCTCAACCAACGGGTCGGACTTGTGCACCCGCACATGCTTCCGGAGCAAGATGGGCCCGGGGATGGCCAGCCAGGTCGGGCGAGGGGATCCTGAGGATGACTTCCTAGGGAAAACAAGAAGATGTTCATGAGGTGTTTGATTAGTGGTAGTACAGAGGAGAGACCGGATTGAGTGAAGGGCGTCGGGGATGACCTCTTGCCAACGGGGAATAGGGAGATCTCTGGACCGTAGGGCCAGCAGAATGTTCTTCCAAATGGTGCCATTCTCCCGCTTGACCTTACCGTTACCCCGGGGGTTATAACTGGTCGTCCTGCTAGAGGCTATGCCCCTGCTGAGCAGGAATTGATGCAGTTCATCACTCATAAAGGACGACCCCAGTCGCTGTGGATGTACGCGGGGTAACCGAACAGGGAGAAGATGGATAGGAGGACCTTGATGACGGTTGTTGTGGTCATGTCGGGACAGGGAATAGCGAAAGGGAAGCGGGAGTACTCGTCGATAACACTAAGGAAATATGTGTTACGGTTGTTGGAGGGGAGGGGACCCTTGAAGTCTATACTGAGACGTTCAAAGGGGCGGGATGCCTTGATCAGATGCGCTCGTTCGGGGCGGTAGAAGTGCGGTTTGCACTCGGCGCAGACGTGGCAGTCTCTGGTGACGGTCCTGACTTCCTCAACGGAGTAGGGCAGGTTGCGGGTCTTAATAAAATGGTAAAAACGAATGACCCCTGGATGGCAGAGGTCCGTGTGGAGGGAGCGGAGGCGGTCAATCTGCGCACTGGCGCAGGTACCGCGGGATAGGGCATCGGAAGGCTCGTTGAGCTTCCCAGGACGATACAAGATATCGTAGTTGTACGTGGACAACTCGATCCGCCACCGCAAGATCTTGTCGTTCTTGATCTTGCCCCTCTGTGCATTATCGAACATTAAAAGTTCCATGTGCTCGGTCGCCGAAACTTGGGGACAGGTGCACATTCTCCCTAGAGCTATGAGGGCCTGGTAGAATTTGTCGAGTGACTCACCAGGGAACTGCTGTCTAGTCATCAGGAGATGCCGTGCGTATACTTCGTTGACCGGCCGGAGAAAATGTCCTTTCAGAATATCCATGGCCGCATCATAATCGATTTCGTCCTCAATCATTGAATATACCGCCGTGCCCATGCACGAGTGGAGGATATGGAGTTTCTGCTCCTTGGAGGGTTTAGCTGGCTCTAGTTGTCAGGTAACTGTTGAAGCACGCTTGCCAATGTTTAAAGATTGCAGGTGCATTTGAGGCATGCGGGCTGGTGCGGAGGCAGTCAGGCTTGGTGCGTAGCTCCATTCCAAAATTCTAGCTGATTAAATTGATGTACCATCAATTGGACTCTAGACACAATGAAGATCCAAACTGTGGCTTTAATCAGCTAGTTGTTAGCCCGGTGGTCGACTACAGAGAAAGGCCGACCGCCGGGAAACCTGGGTACTTATACCTCGCCTCGGAGGCGGGGTCTACTTGCCTCTCGACCAATTGCCGAGCAGTCACGTGACTAGTCCCAGCCAATCAGATGAGAGGCACATGACCAGCCAGAGCCAATGGGAAACCACTGCTCTGCACCAATGGCAGTGCTCCCACTCATATCACCACAATGAGTTTGGTGTTGGATTTGAGGTCTCGGTTTTCAAACACTCTGTTGCTTAGGCGTCTGAAGAATGCACTGGTGCATTGGAGTCGAAACTGGATTTTGTCTGCTCCCGAGGTATGGGAAATTATCTACATTGTCCAATGGTTGACTGTGGATCCTGATGCCCGGGGTGGGGGGCAGTGTTGTGTGTCAGGAGCAGGCTTGTAGAGAGCCTGATGTGTTGGGTGCTCTGAATCCGTGAAATACATACAGGTCACCAACACTTAAAATAGTACAACACTATTTTATTAAACTATAAACTGCTGAACATACTATTATTGCGGGTTACACGATGTTAGATTAACTAAAGACCTGTGCCTGTCCTAACCAGTCGAACCACTCAGCACGTGGTGAGAATCTGTGCTGTAAGCTGTAAGCTCTTGTGCTTCTGAAAGGCTGCATCCCGAATGAACGGGAAAAGTGATGCCCTCTGTCTTTATAGTGAGTGTGTTCTAACTGGTGATTGGCTGCGGTGTTTATGCATGTTGGTCCTAGTGTATGTCCATCAGTGTGTGTGTCTGCACCATGATATACTGGTGTATATTATGACAGAGCCTTTGTTTTCTGAATGTTTAGTCTGAGGCCCATTCTCACATATGCTTCGATGTATGTGCGACAATGGTTTGTCGTTCAAGTTTCTATAAATCTATTAAGTAACTGGTAATTTCTGCTCAACAAACGTATTTATTCACTGGTGCTTTCTGTTCAACTATCGTTTTTATTCAGGGGCTCCTTCTGTTCCACTAATATATTTATTCACTGACGCCTTCTGTTCCACTAACATAGTTATCACTGGTGCCTTCTGTTCTACTATCGTGTATATTCACTGACGCCTTCTGTTCCACTAACATATTTATTCCCTGACCTTCTATTCCACAAACATACTTATTCACTGGCGTCTTCAGTACCACTATTGTATTTATCACTGGTGCTGTCTGTTTTCCTATAGTATTTATTCACTGGGCCTTCTGTTCCATGAACATACTGATTCACTGGCCTTCAGTACCACTAACATGGTTATCTACTGTGCCGTCTGCTCTACTATCATCTAATCACCGGCGCCTTCTTTTCCACTAGCATTTATTCACTGACACCCTCATTCGACTATAGTATTTATTCACTGGTGCCTTCTACTCCATCACTTATTTATTCACCGGCACCTTCTGCTTGATTATCATGTTTATCCACTCTTGCTTTCTATACCACAAACTTAATTATACATTGGTGCCTTCAGTTCATCTATCGGACTTGTTCACTGGTTTATGATTTATTCCATAATCATATTTATTCACTGGTGCCTTCTGTTGACTTAACTTATTAATTCACGGGTGCCTTCTGTTCCGTTATCGTATTTATTCACGGGTGCCTTCTGTTCCACTGACATATTTATTCACTGTTGCCTTCTTTCTGTTCCACTAACGTATTTATTCAGTGGTGCCTTCTGTTCCACTAACACATTTATTCACTGGTGCCTCCTGCTCACTCACGTTTTTATTCACTAGTGCCTTCTGCACTACTATCATATTTATTCATTGGTGCCTTATAGAACAGTATAGAACAGTACAGCACAGAACAGGCCCTTCGGCCCTCGATGTTGTGCCGAGCAATGATCACCCTACTTAAACCCACGTAACCCGTATACCCGTAACCCAACAATCCCCCCATTAACCTTACACTACGGGCAATTTAGCATGGCCAATCCACCTAACCCGCACATCTTTGGACTGTGGGAGGAAACCGGAGCACCCGGAGGAAACCCACGCACACACAGGGAGGACGTGCAGACTCCACACAGACAGTGACCCGGCCGGGAATCGAACCTGGGACCCTGGAGCTGTGAAGCATTGATGCTAACCACCATGCTACCGTGAGGCTTCTGTTTCACGAACATAGTTTTTCACTGTGCCTTCGGCTCTACTATCATATCTAATCACCGTCGCTTTCTGTTCCACTAACATTTATTCACTGACACCCTCTGCTCGACTATTGTACTTCTGCTCGACTATTGGTGATTCTGCTCCACTATAGCATTTGTTCACTGGCACCTCAAGTTCCACTAATGTATTTATTCATTGGTGCCGTCAGCTCCAATATCGTTTTTATTCATCTGCACCCTCTGTTACACGAGCACATTTATTCACTGGTGCCTTCTTCTCCGTCAACGTATTTATTCACTGGCGCTTTCTGCTTGATTATTGTATTTATTCACTCTTGCTTTCTGTACCACAAACGTGATTATACATTGGTGCCTTCAGTTCCTCTATTGGACTTATTCAGTGGTGTTTTCTGTCCCATAATCATATTTATTCACTGGTGTCTTCTGTACCACAATCATATGTATTCACTGGTGTCTTATGTTCTATTAATATATTTATTCAGTGGTGCTTTCAGTCCCTCAATTGTATTTATTCACTGGCACCTTTTTTTCCACTTGCTTATTTATTCGTTATTAATACGTTAGTGGAATAGAAGTCACCAGTGAATTAACATGCTCGTGGAACAGAAGGTGCCTTCTGCTCTATTATCTTATTTATTCACTCTTGCTTTCTATACCACAAACGTAATTATACATTGGCACCTACCGTTCCACAATCGGACTTATTCAGTGGTGTCTTCTGTTCCACTATCTGATTTATTCACTGCTACCTTCTACTACCTTCTGTTACATTAACATATTTATTCACAAGTGCAAGTGCCTACTGTTACACTATCAGATTTCTTCACTGGTGCCTTCTGTTGAATTAACTTATTTATTCACAGGTGCCTTTTGTTCCAATATCTTTCTTGTTCACTGTTACTTTCTGTTCCACTATCGTCCAGTTTCACAGGTGCATTCTGCTCCACTAACGTATTTATTCACTTAAGCCTTCTGTTTGTCATGAAATGAGCGTTTATAAATGGGTGTGTATATAAATATCTGTAATGTGAGTACCTTTAAGAAATGGGTGTTTACTACTGTAGTGATGTCAGAGTGGGTGGAGCTGGGCTGTCTATCAGTGTTTTACTTTTGTTTTAGGTTGTTTGTTGCAGGGTGTGTTTTAGTTTAGTTTTCAGTGTTGGAGCTGAAGCCAGGCAGAGAAGGTGTACTGTTGATCTCTCTGCCATGAAAATACTATCTCTTGATCATTTGGTGAATTCAGAATGATAAGTGTTCTCAGTAGTGAATGTAAACCTAATGTGCTTCTGTTAAAAGGTGTTTATTTTGCCTCCTGGATGTTGTTTGGGAAGTTATTAAGGATTACTTAGCGTTGTATTCTTTAGGGGTTGTATTTGAATTGATTACCAAGGAGGTATCGGAGGCGTATGAGGAGGTGTAAAAATCCATCTAGGTGCATTTAAACTAGTGCCAGAAGCCGACAGACAAAGGTTTAGAAATTTAAGGGAAGAATTTAGTCAAACATACATGGAGTTTGAAAGGCTCAAACAGAGTAATTTTGATCGGTGGATAAGGGCTTTGAAAATAGACCAAATGTATGAAGCTCTCAGAGAAATTATACTTTTAGAGGAGTTTAAAAATTCAATTCCTAATGTAGTGAGAACTCATGTGGAAGAACAGAGGGTTAAAACTGTGAGATTAGCAGCAGAAATGGCAGATGATTGTGAATTAGGTCATAAATCAACAAAGATGCGAAGTGTCAGTCGGGGCGGGGGCCTGTTGAATTGCGCGCACCTTCCTTGCGACGGGGTGCAAACCTTCGCGGTCCACCCGTTAACCCAGGTAGACTACTTCCTTCGCCTGAAAGACGCACTTTGTACAACGTAAATGGACTCCATCCTCTGAAAAGCATCTAAGTACAGCCTCCAAATGTTCCTGCTCCAAGTCCCTGTAATCAAAACATCGTCTAAGTAGACAGGATCACGTGGTAAACCTCTCTATGCCTTCCATGACGCATTGAAAGATAGCGCAGGCAGAGGATACCCCAAAGGGCAACCGTGTGTATTCATACAGGCCCCGGTGTGCATTAATAGTTACATATGGCCGGGAGGTAGGGTCCAGCTCCAACTGTAGGTAGGTGTGACTGGTATCTAATTTTGTGAATGAGAGTCCGCCTGCAAGTTTCACGTAGAGATCTTCTATGCGAGACATTGGATATCGGTCGAGCCAGGAAGACTTATTCACTGTAGGTTTATAGTTGCCACACAAGCGAACTGTGGCATCTGGCTTTATTACAGGTACAATTGGCGTTGCCCAGTCAGCAAAACAGCCTGATAATACCCAAGGACTCTAAATGAGTGAGCTCCCCTTCTACCTTCTGAAGCAAGGCATAAGGCACCGGGCGCGCCCGGAAATAGCGCGGCGTGGCTTTTGGTTCAACTTGGATACGGGCTACGGCCCCTTTTATTTTCCCCAAACTGGGCTGGAATACATCTGGGTACTGTCCTAGCACCTCAGTCAACCCTCCAGAACCTGTTTGGAGGATATACTGCCACTGCAGCCGCAAATGGCGCAACCAGGCCCAACCCAACAGGCTGGGCCCATGGCCCAAGCGTTTCCCACGATAAGCGTCCATAAACAACAGTCATTGTCGTTCCTGCAATGTCCAATGGTTCCCCCGTGTAGGTGGCCAGTCTGGCCTGTGTGTAGGTTAATGTAAGGGTTTGTATACCCTGCTTGATGCGGTCGAATGTCCTCTGGGCGATCACAGAGACCGCTGCGCCAGTGTCCAACTCCATTTCAAGCGGGTGACCATTTACCCGTACTGTCATCTTTATGGGGGCCACACGGGGCGTTGCCACACAATGCAGCAGTCTTCCTCTGTGTCGACACCCTCGGGAGTAGTCACCGCAGGTTCATCCAAATGGGAGGTACGGCCCCTGGGCTGGCCATAGTTTCGGTCGGAACGACGGTGCCTCTGGTGCCCCCAGGACTGGTGTCCGCGACAGAGTTGGCGCCCACAAGTCCAACACTTACATGGCTCCACATCCATTGGTTCTGGAGAAGGCTCCCTTCGGGGAGGAACATCCGGCGGCCACTGGTGTCGATCCGGACAGCGCCCTGCCCAAGGTATGGCAGGGGTGCGGGGAGACGCTTTTGGACGGAAAGGGTTGCGTCCCAAGGCTCCTGCACTGCCCGTTCTGTGCTCTCTCGGGACAAAACTATTTGAATGGGCTGTTGAAAAGTCAATGTTGGCTCAGCTAACAACTTTCTCTGTATGCTCGCATTGTTAATACCACAAACCGAACGATCGGGTAACATTTCTGACAAGGTCTCACCATAGTCACAGTACTCTACAATCCTGCGTATGCTGCATGGGAACTCTGCAAGGGATTCTCCTGGGGTCCTCTCAGCGGTATTAAACCAGTAACGCTGGACTATCATGGACGGGGTTGGGTTAAAATGTTGCCCCACTAAGGTCACAAGTTCATCAAACGTCTTAGTGTCCGGTGCAGCTGAGTATGTAAGGCTCCGAATCACCCCAAACGTATGAGGGCCGCAGGCGGTGAGCAATATGACCACCTGGCACTCGCTTTCGGTGATATTGTTTGCCCGGAAATAGTAACGCACCCGTTGTGCGTACTAGTTCCAGCTTTCCAGCGTAGCGTCAAAGACATCCAAACACCCATACAGAGGCACAGTGTAACAGAAAAAAAACTTCCAACCTGTATCCAACAAAAGTCCAGGGACGTGGCTTCAGCAGTGTAGACAGCTATCCACTTTAACCCTCGTCGCCAGTTTTGTGAGGGCCACGAAGAATCCAGCACTAGTTGTAGGATAGAAAGAAATGACATTCATTTACAATACCATATCTATATATATATAAAACAGTCACTTACTTGCTGCTTACTCCTCTCTAGCTGGTTCCATACCGGCCAGCTTTATTTATGCTTGGAATCAACTAATGATTTCTCCGCCCCCCTCATTGGGGAAACTCATACTCCCTAAGGATTGTGGAATTGCCATTAGTCCCCAGCCAGTGGTAAGCAGGCAGGTTATAACCCTGACCAAAACATAAACCCACATAGACACACTGACCAAACCACAAACCCACGCAGATGCACGCAATGACCAAACCGCAAATCCAAACAAACACACTAACCAAAGTGCGAACTCACATAGGGACACACACACTGACCAAACCACAAACCCACACAGACACACACGCAATGACAAAACCACAAACCCACACAGACACACTGACCAAAACACAAACGACATAGACACATTAATCAAACCGCAAACTCACACGAACACATTCACACTGACCAAACCACAAACGCACAGACCCACACACACTGACCAAACTACAAACACTCGCACACACACTGACCAAATCACAGACGCACACAGACACACACAAAATGACCAAACCATAAACCCAAACAGACACACACATACACTGATCAAACCACAAACACAGACACACCGACCAAGCCATAGCCCCACACAAATGCACACTGACCAAATCACAACAAACCAACACAGACACACACGCATTGACTAAACCACAAACCCACACAGACATCCCAAACAGACACACACACACTGACCAAACCACAAACCAACACAGACACACACGCAATGATGAAACCACATCACACACAGACACACTGACCAAAACACACACAAACATAGACACACTAACCAAACCGTAAATCCACACGGACACATTCACACTGACCAAACCACAAACGCACGCAGGCACACACAAAATGACCAAATCACAAACCCAGCCAGATACACACTGATCAAGCCACAAACACACACAGACCATATCATAACCATACAGATACACACACCGACCAAACCACAAACCTACACAGACACACACACTGACCAAAACGTAAACTCACACACACTGACCAAACCACATACACAGACAAACATACACTGACCAAACCACAAACCCACAGAAACACACACAATGAAAACCACACAGACACACTGACCAAAGCACAAACCCACACAGACACACTGACCAACCACAAATTCACACAGACATGCACAATGACCAAACCGCAAACCCATACAGACATACTAACCAAAGCGCAATTCCACACAGGAATGCACGCTCTGACCAAACCACAAATACACACTCACTGATCAAACCACAGACCTACACAGATATGCACACAATGACCAAGCCTCAAACACGAACTGGCACACACTGACCAAATCATAAGCCCCCACAAACATACACTGACCTCATCAAAACCCACACAGGTACACACACTCTGATGAACCCACTAACCAACACAAACACGCAGAATAACTGAAACACAAACCCACATAGATACACATAATGATCAAACCTCAAACCCACACAGAGACACACACAATGACCAAACCCACATAGACACATACATTGACCAAACATAGACACATACACTGACCAAACCACAAGCACACACAGACAGACACACACTGACCAAGCACAGCCCCACTCAGACGCACACACACTTACCAAATCACAAATCTACACTCGCGTTGACCAAAACACAAACCCACATGGACCAAACCACAATTCCACACAGATACAAGCACTCACCAAACCGCAAACCCACACAAACTACTCTACTGAATAGTATTACACTCCTGTATGCTTCACCCAGTGCCTGTGTCTATGTATTTACATTTGCATTTTATGTTTGCCCTATGTATTTTCTTTTCATGTGCAGAATTATCTGTCTGAACTGTATGCAGAGCAATGCTTTTCACTGTACCTCGGTACACGTGACAATAAACAAATCCAATCCAATCTAATCCAAACACTCTGACCAAACCACAAACCCACGCAGACACACACTCTGACCAAACCACAAACTCACGCAGACACACACAATGACCAAACCGCAAACTACACAGACACACTAACCAAAGCGCAAACCCACACGGGGACGCACTCACTGACCAAACCATAAACCCACATACACACACTGTCACACACACCCTCACACACATTCACAAACACTCACGCGCACCCTCACGTGCACACACACATGCGCACACACACACACTGACCAAACCGCAAACCCAAATAGACACAATGAGCAAAACACAGACCCTCACACACTGACCAAACCACAAACCTATACAGATATTTTGACCAAACCGCAAACCTAAGCAGAAACATGTGCACTGAGCAAACCGCAAACCCATACTGACACACACAGAGCAAACCACAAACCCACACATACACCCGTATCATGTAAGAATACAGACATTTGTGGACCAAACCATGAAGGAACACAGGCACATATGCGTATCTTTTTCTTAGTATGCACCAATATACTACTGAACCATAATGAGAAACTATTTCTTTACATGCATAGGTTAATTGATGTAGCTCGAAAACTGGACAAGGCCGAGCGCGAACCCCTATCAAAATGTGCCTATTTTTTAAAGAAACTACAGCATCCTGGATATGCTGCAGAAACGTACATGAAAATGGGAGACCTGGAGGCTCAAGTCCTGCTGCATGTGGAGACCAGGCACTGGGAGGAGGTAAGGATGTTTTCCAGCAGGTCATGTAGAGGAACAATTTCATGACCTGGCACAATGTGGATCAAATAGTTTCTCTCAGGCAGTCCTGCGTGTTTGCAATATAGAAAATATGGGGTGGGATTCTCCCGTCTGCCAGCCATGTTTTCATGGCGGACCCCACCGGCTGTGGAATTCTCCATTCCCGTAGCCGGCCAATGGTGTTTCCCATTATGGCCACCCCACACTATCGGGAAACCCACAGGCATGGGTGCACTGCCAGCGGAGTGGAGATTCCCACTGACTGAGAATTCCGCTGACTGTTGTGGGATAATCAGCTTCTACTGCTTTTTCCAGTGCTCACCACTGACTTTGTTCATATTATTGTGAAAAGAGATCACTATCATAAAAGTAATAGAAATTGTGTAGTTTTAAGAAAACGGACATTTGAGAGAGAATCTGGACAGTTTTATGCTAGTTCTGCAAAGTTTTGGGCATAAAACAAAATTGCTTCTAAGTTTGATCTGAATCAGACAACATATGGTTGGCTGTTGGAAGGAAGGCCCCATCTGAGGTTTTAGTTAAGGAGCTTTAGGGGAAGAATTGCTCCGGCCTCTTGGTGTAACCACTTTATAAATTGATTTCACAAAGATGCTCTGCTCAATCTTTCTAGTGAAATCATGAGCACAGGGATGTCTCATGGATTCAGTTACAGTTGTAAAAGCCCTCCCTGTTTATTTCCTTTGTTCCCATTTCTTTTATTTTGTTATTTTATGTCCGTGGATCCATAATCGGGATGTGCCTTTAAGCAGAAGAGTGCTGGTCAGGACATTGTGTTCCCAGGTCTTGTTTTGGAAAGGAGAAGCCAGTCTCTTCGGCGCTAAATGGATCTTCAGAACCGGATTTGGAGGAAGTTGGTTTGATTGGCTAATTGGCAACCGGTAGGTTGGCCAGGGACTGTGTTCTGCCTGACAACAGTCAGTGAATAGTTCCTGTGTGTTGCTTTCTGAGAGAAATTGGAAGGAGAAGGAATGTGCTCTCTTGCTCAAGTGAGAGAACTGCTTTATTATTCTTTAACCAGTGAGTTCCTGGCACATCATTGCTGTTAACTTGAAATGATCCTGAATCTACTGTGAAAGTAGATTACCTTGCCAGAGAAAACCATCTTGAGCCCAGAAGGAAGAAGTATCAAAACGAAAGCCTGAATTTCAGAAACATATTAACTAGAAGTCATCCCAGTGCATCAAAGATCCTTTATTTTATTTTATTAATAATTTATTTCCCTCTCAACCACCCTTTCCCTTATGGTGTGTGTGTGTGTAGAGAGAGTTGGGGTAGATAGGAAGGGGGGTTGGGAAAGATTCAGTTTCATTTTTCTGTCAGCTTAATTATAATACTGTACATAATAAAAGGTTAATGATGTTAAAGTTGCAAACTTGGTGACTGCAGTATACTGGGTTCAGCCAAGGACCTCAGGAATTTTAAATAAAATATAATTTTAACTGTGTTGGGACTCTGTGTCAAGTGGGACTGGGATTGACAATACATTTGTCCAGGGGGTCGTGACACAATATAGCTGTAGACAACTCCATCCCGAAAGCAATGTTTTCCGTTTTGTTGGGACATTACCTGTTCACCATTGTTGATCCACAATTGATCAGGGCCTCAGCTGGTCAGGTAAGATGAGTGACATCAGTTTATCTTGTTTCAATTAAGTGGGGAAAACATTTGTGTGCGCGACAGCCACAGGACCATCAAAAAGTCACAGTGCAGAAAAGAGGCAATTCAGCCCATTATGTCTGCACTGGCCAAAAAAGAAAATAAAAACTCGCTGCTCATCCTTGCTAATCCTTCTTTCTACCAATCACCTTAAATCTACGTCCTTGCTAAATGACCCTTCAGTTAGGGGGGACAAGTCTTTTCTGTCTACCCTGTCTGGGTACCTTAGAATTTTGTACACCTTAATTAAGTCAGACTTAGCCTCCTCTATTCCAAGGAAACCAATCCAGCCTATCCGATCTCTCCTCCTAGCTGCAATTTTCATGTCCAGGCGAACATTCTTTGTAAATCTCCTCTACACTCTCTCCCAATGGTGTCCTATCTGTAATGTGGTGACCATAACTGTGCACAAAACTCCAGCTGTGGTGTAATCAGTGTTTTGTATAGTTCCATCATTACATCACTGCTTTTACATTCATGCAATAAAGGAAAGCATCCCATATGCTTTCCTTGACCACCTTGTTCACCTGTCCTGCCACCTTCAAGTTGCTGTGGATGTGAACCCCCAAGGTTTCTCACTTCCTCAAACCTTCTCAATATCTCCCCGTTTATTGAGTATTCCATTGCTTTGTTTGCCCTCCAAAATGCATTACCTCATACTTTTTCATATTGAATTCCGTTTGTCATTTCTCTGCCCACTCAACCAAACCGTTGGCATCATTCTGTACTCAAAAATTATCCTCTTCACTATCAACTACATGGCCTATTTTTGTGTCACCTACAACTTTCCCAATCATGCCTCCACATTTAAGTCTAAATCATTAATATAATATAACATACTGGCTTTCAAATTCCCTAGCTTAGAAATCCTTATCTTTACCTTTTCTTGTGCTGCTTCAGCTTTCCTCAAGTGTCTGTTCTGGGCAGTCCTAAACAATGACCAACTCCTGATCAGCATCTCGGTGTGTGCAGTTGGACCATTTAGTGAAGCACCTAATGATAGAAAATGCAACTCTGTTCCAATTTATAAGGGCTTCTGTTTTCTTTCTATTCAGGCCTTCACTTTGGTGGCTCGGCACCCAGAATTTAAGGATGCTGTGTATGTGCCATATGCACAGTGGCTGGCAGAAAATGACCAGTTTGAAGAAGCCCAAAAAGGTGAGAATTTGTTAGATTTGACTGGTTAAAGCTTGGCCATGTTCAGATAAGGAAATGAATATTATCCAAAACTGAACTCGCTGATGCAGTCTTTTTCTATGGTGACTAAAATGACAGTTTGGGAGCAAATTCTTTTGTGAAAGTCTGCAAGTGTGAAATTGTGCTGCTGCTTGCCAGAAAATGAAAAGAAAAAGCAGCTTATGATCAATGTCTGGTTTTGACTCTGAAGTTCTTCGGATGTGCTGTCAGTGTCCAATGGTCTTGACTGGAAATGGGCAGGGACATTATTGTGGAAGGACTGCACTGAGATTTTCCTGTTGGTTCACTCAGGCAAGTTCCTTCTTTCTTCACTCCTTGCAACGTGGGTAATGTCTCAGGATCACCCACAAATAGAGGGATGGGGTAGAGCTAACTACTCTGGGAGTTCCCGTATTCCTGGTCCAGTTGGAATCAGACAGGAGTGGAAACATGCAATCCTCCATATAGAGAGCTTCCTACGGCGGATGAACAGAGAAGTGCAGTGCCCACACTATGATCATAGAATCCCTACAGTGCAGAATTTTCATAGAATGTACAGTGCCATTCGGCCCATCGAGTCTGCACCGGCTCTTGGAAAGAGCACCCTACCCAAGCCCATACCTCCACCCTATCCCCATAACTCAGTAGCCCCACCTCACACTAAGGGCAATTTGGACCGTAAGGGCAATTTAGCATGGCCAATCCACCTAACCTGCACATCTTGTAACCTGCACATCTTTGGACTGTGGGAGGAAACGGGAGCACCCGGAGGAAACCCACGCACATGGGGACAACATGCAGACTCCACACAGACAGTGACCCAAGCAGTGAATCGAATCTGGGACCCTGGAGCTGTGAAGCATTTGTGCTAACCACTATGCTACCATGCTCCCCAGAAGGAGGCCATTTGGCCCATTGTGTCTGCATCCACTGTCTGAGAGAGCACCTTACCTAGGCCCACTCTCCCGCAAACCCGTAATCCCACCTAATCTTGTTAAGGGATGATTTAGCATGGCCAATCCACCTAACCTGCACATCTTTGGATTGTGGGAGGAAACCGGGGCACCAAGAGGAAACCCACTCGGACATAGGGAGAACGTGCAGACTCCACACAGTTACCCAAGGTCGGAATTGAACCCGGGTCTCTGGCGCTGTGAGTCAGCAATGCTAACACTGTACCACCATGCCGCCCTTAAAAAATCAATTATGTAACTTTTCCCATACATTTAAACAAATTGAGTTTTGACAATGTTCTTACACGGTTTTGGACCTAGGACATTTTGCATGTAAAGCGAACATGATAGCCATTGGACTACAGAAACAGATGGGGATGCACAAACTTTCATGATTAAATAGAAAGATGTGTCCTGAAGATATGCCTCTGTTACCATGGCCGAGTGCTTTCTTTCCAAATCCGAATGCAGTGCCAGAATTCCAACGGGAATACTGGAGGACACCAAAAGGTTTGGCACATCCTGACAATTTTCAGGGTATCAGTGAACAGCTCGCTAATTATGTTTACAGTTCAAAAGATCTCTAAGTTTGCTTGATTGCTTATGATATTTCTTTGCTGTTGCTCCCAGCGTTTCACAAGGCTGGCCGGCAAGATGAGGCAGTCAAGGTTCTGGAACGACTGACCCACAACGCAGTTTTGGAAAGTCGGTTCAATGACGCTGCCTATTATTATTGGATGTTGTCGATGCAATGCCTGGATATAGCTCGAGGTAAGACCACTGTTATTATTGATAATTCTTGATCATTCTGATGTAAAATTTAACAGTTAACATTTGTGTGAAAGTTAGTTTGTTTGTATTTAATTGGGCTATATGATTTTTAAAAACTATTTGCATATATTCAGCAGAAAATGCAGAGAAGCAACTGGAGATGCTTAAAATGTTTCATCATTTCCAGCATCTGGCAGAACTGTACCATGCATACCATTCAATCCAGCGATACACGGTAAGAAACTTCTCATATTGTCCATGCTGGCGTTCTGTAAGAGGAATTCAACTGGATCCATTCCCTGGTCTTTTGCTCTGGCCCTGCATTTTTGTTTCTATCCAAATAATCATCTAATTTCCTTTTGAAAACTATGGTTGGATTTTCCTACACTACACTCTCAGCAGTGGGTTCCAGATCCTAACTATTTTTCATATTTGCCTTTGATCTTAAATCAGTGGTCTCGACTTCTCAACCCTTCTGCCAATGAGAGAAGTGTCTCCCTCCCAGCTCCATCCACAGGCCCCTCATTATTTTGAACATCTCAATCAAATCTCCTCTCAACCTTCTTTTTGCTGAAGAGAACAACCCCACATAACTGAAATCCCGCATCCATGGAAACACTCCTGTAAATTCTTTCTGCACCGTCCCTAATGCCTTCACACCCTTCTGAAAGCTCTGAATTAGATACAATACTGTCTCAGGCTGAATCAATGTTTTAGTAAGGTTCACCATGTAGTGATCTCTATATGTGCATGTACATAAGGGGTTAATGTGTAATCAGTAGCGCCACATAGAACATAGAACGATACAGCGCAGTACAGGCCCTTCGGCCTAAGATGTTGCACCGACATGGGAAGTCAAAAACTAAAGGCCATCTAACCTACACTATGCCATTATCATACATATGCTTATCCAATAAACTTTTAAATGCCCTCAATGTTGGCTAGTTCACTACTGTTGCAGGTAGGGCATTCCACGGCCTCACCACTCTTTGCGTAAAAAACCTACCTCTGACCTCTGTCCTATATCTATTACCCCTCAACTTAAGGCCATGTCCCCTCGTGCTAGCCACCTCTCACTGTGCACTCTATCTAACCCTCTGATCATTTTGTATGCCTCTATTAAGTCACCTCTTAACCTTCTTCTCTCTAACGAAAACAACCTCAAGTCCATCAGCCTTTCCTCATAAGATTTTCCCTCCATACCAGGCAACATCTTGGTAAATCTCCTCTGCACCCGTTCCAAAGCTTCCACGTCCTTCCCATAATGAGGCGACCAGAACTGTACACAATACTCCAAATGCGGCCGTACCAGAGTTTTGTACAGCTGCAACATGACCTCATGGCTCCGGAACTCAATCCCTCTACCAATAAAGGCCAACACACCATAGGCCTTCTTCACAACCCTATCAACCTGGGTGGCAACTTTCAGGGATCTATGTACATGGACACCGAGATCCCTCTGCTCATCCACACTACCAAGAATTTTACCATTAGCCAAATATTCCGCATTCCTGTTATTCTTTCCAAAGTGAATCACCTCACACTTCTCCACATTAAACTCCATTTGCCACCTCTCAGCCCAGCTCTGCAGCTTATCTATGTCCCTCTGTAACCTGCAACATCCTTCCACACTGTCTACATACCACCGACTTTAGTGTCGTCTGCAAATTTACTCACCCAACCTTCTGTGCCCTCCTCTAGGTCATTTATAAAAATGACAAACAGCAACGGCCCCAGAACAGATCCTTGTGGTGCGCCACTCGTAACTGAACTCCATTCTGAACATTTGCCATCAACCACCAACCTCTGTCTTCTTTCAACTAGCCAATTTCTGATCCACATCTCTAAATCACCCTCAATCCCCAGCCTCCGTATTTTCTGCAATAGCCGACCGTGGGGAACCTTATCAAACGCTTTACTGAAATCCATATACACCACATCAACTGCTCTACCCTCGTCTACCTGTTCAGTCACCTTCTCAAAGAACTCGATAAGGTTTGTGAGGCATGACCTACCCTTCACAAAACCATGCTGACTATCCCTAATCATATTATTCCTATCTAGATGATTATAAATCGTATCTCTTATAATCCTCTCCAAGACTTTACCCACAACAGACGTGAGGCTCACCGGCCTATAGTTACCGGGGTTATCTCTACTCCCCTTCTTGAACAAAGGGACCACATTTGCTATCCTCCAGTCCTCTGGCACTATTCCTGTAGCCAATGATGACATAAAAATCAAAGCCAAAGGCTCAGCATTCTCTTCCCTGGCTTCCCAGAGAATCCTAGGATAAATCCCATCAGGCCCCGGGGACTTATCTATTTTCACCTTGTCCAGAATTGCCAACACTTCTTCCCTACGCACCTCAATGCCATCTATTCTAATAGCCTGGGTCTCAGCATTCTCCTCCACAATATTATCTTTTTCTTGAGTGAATACTGACGAAAAGTATTCATTTAGTATCTCGCTTATCTCCTCAGCCTCCACACACAACTTCCCACCACTGTCCTTGACTGGCCCTACTCTTACCCTAGTCATTCTTTTATTCCTGACATACCTATAGAAAGCTTTTGGGTTTTCCTTGATCCTACCTGCCAAAGACTTCTCATGTCCCCTCCTTGCTCGTCTTAGCACTCTCTTTAGATCCTTCCTCGCTTCCTTGTAACTATCAAGCACCCCAACTGAAACTTCATGCCTTATCTTCACATAGGCCTCCTTCTTCCTCTTAACAAGAGATTCCACTTCTTTGGTAAACCACGGTTCCCTCGCTCTACCCCTTCCTCCCTGCCTGACTGGTACGTACTTATCAAGAACACGCAATAGCTGTTCCTTGAACAAGCTCCACATATCCAGTGTGCCCAACCCTTGCAGCCTACTTCTCCAACTTACACATCCTAAGTCATGTCTAATGGCATCATAATTGCCCTTCCCCCAGCTATAACTCTTGCCCTGCTGAGTATACTTATCCCTTTCCATCACTAACGTAAAGGTCACTGTTTGGTCACCGTCTCCAAAGTGCTCACCTACCTCCAGATCTAACATCTGGCCTGGTTCATTACCCAAAACCAAATCCAATGTGGCCTCGCCTCTTGTTGGCCTGTCAACATATTGTGTCAAGAAACCCTCCTGCACACATTGTACAAAGAACGACCCATCTAATGTACTCGAACTATATCTTTTCCAGTCAATATTTGGAAAGTTAAAGTCTCCCATAACAACTACCCTGTTACTTTCGCTCTTTTCCAGAATCATCTTCGCCATCCTTTCCTCTACATCCCTAGAACTATTAGGTGGCCTATAGAAAACTCCCAACAGGGTGACCTCTCCTTTCCTGTTTCTAACCTCAGCCCATACTACCTCGGAAGAAGAGTCCCCATCTAGCATCCTTTCCGCCACCGTAATACTGTCCTTGACTAGCAGCGCCACACCTCCCCATCTTTTGCCCCCTTCTCTGAGCTTACTAAAACACCTAAACCCCGGAACCTGCAACAACCATTCCTGTCCCTGCTCTATCCATGTCTCTGAAATGGCCACAACATCGAAGTCCCAGGTACCAACCCATGCTGCCAGTTCCCCTACCTTATTTCGTATACTCCTGGCATTGAAGTAGACACACTTCAAACCACCTACCTGAACACTGGCACCCTCCTGCGAAGTCAAATCTGTGCTCCTGACCTCTATACTCTCAATCTCCGGTACCCCAAAACTACAATCCAGGTTCCCATGCCCCTGCTGAATTAGTTTAAACCCCCCCAAAGAGCACTAACAAATCTCCCCCCCCAGGATATTGGTGCCCCTCAGGTTCAGATGTAGACCATCCTGTCTATAGAGGTCCCACCTTCCCCAGAAAGAGCCCCAGTTATCTAGAAATCTGAATCCCTCCCGCCTGCACCATCCCTGAAGCCACGTGTTTAATTGCTCTCTCTCCCTATTCCTCGTCTCACTATCACGTGGCATGGGCAACAACCCAGAGATAACAACTCTGTTTGTTCTCGCTCTGAGCTTCCATCCTAGCTCCCTAAAGGCCTGCCTGACATCCTTGTCCCCTTTCCTACCTATGTCGTTAGTGCCAATGTGGACTACGACTTGGGGCTGCTCCCCCTCCCCCTTAAGGACCCGGAAAACACGATCACTAGAGGGCCGGACCAATAGGGGTATAAAAGGCAACCACATTGGGTCTCTCTCTCTCTTGGGTGCACTGTGACCAGGACAATAGCAGACTAGTTCAGATGGCTAGTGGAGCTACGTATAGTTACCGTAGTTAGATCTTGTCACTAGTATCAAAGTTAAAGTAAAGAACTCATGCAATTTATGTTGTGGTTACTCAATAAACCTTTTGTTACTACTGGATGAGTTTGAATCTTCTTCATCGAGATTCAGAATACCTCATCACTAACCAAAGATTGAGTAACACATGTTACCTACCTAACAAAACATACCATGCCTTGCTTTTGTAGTCCATGCCCCTGTACATAGGATCCCATCTGCTTGATTAACTGCTTTTTTGCAAACTGCTCTGCCACCTCAATGATTTGTGCATGTTTCCCCCAGATTCCTCTGCCCCCCCCCCCCCCCCCCCCCCCGGCCCCCCGCAACACCTTTGTGGCTGTGGACCTCCTTTGGCCACTCTGCCTTAGTTGGACTGCCCAGTGTTGGCCCGAGAGTATCTTGCTTGGCGTGCTGTTGCTCCCTCTGCGTTTTCCTGCTTGCCCTTAGGCCTGTCTCCTGTAACTATGTCGCTGGTGTCCCACGGTCTATATAATGGGTTTTTCTCTCCCCTTGCTCCCCTTCTCTTTCCCCCCCCCCCCCCCCCCCCCCTCCCCCGCCCTTCCCCTTTCTTTGTGGACAGTGCCTCCACTCACCCCCACAACCTTGGACATTGCCTCAAAGAAAGGTGTCCAGAACCCGACAAGCCTGGGACAGGTCCAGAACTTGTGGGTGTGATTGGCCAGGCTCCCAGGCATTGTTCGCATTTGACGTCCACCTCCGGGAAGAACCTGCTCATTCAGATTCTGGTTAGGTGCACCCTGTGCACCAGCTGCATTAGGCTCAGCCATGCGAATGTGGAGGTGGAGTTCGCCCTGATGAACGCTTTGTTCTAGAGTCATCCTCCTACTTCCATGACTAGTTCTTCTTCTCATTTTTCCCTTGTCTCATCCAGGGGAGAGTGTACCTCCTCCAGAAGTCGTATATATACGTCCCCACAATTCCCTTTCCCTAGATCGCCCGCGCCCAACAGTTACTCAACTAGCGAGTGTCCTGATGTCCGGGGGTACGTTATTGTTTCCCGACTGAGGAAGCTCTTGACCTGTACATACCTCATTTTGTTTCCTTTAGGTAGTTGGAACCTCTCTGTGAGTTCCCCCAGGGTCGCAAGTCTGTTGCTTGTGTACGTGATGCTGTCAGTGTCCACTCTCCTGTCTCCACCTTTTGAGGATGGCGCCCATTGTTGCAGGTGTGAACCTGTGGTTGTTACAGTTGAGACCCATAGTGGACGTTTCGGTTAGGCTGTAGTGTTGTCTCATTTGGTACCATGGAGCGTGGCTACCACCACTGGGCTTGTTGAATGTTTGACAGAGGGGATGGGAGTGCAGTCGCGACCCCCCCGGATACCTCTCGACCTTTCGCCATTCTGAGGATGGTCACCAGTGGCTCGATTGCCAGGGTATACAGCAGCAGGGATAGCGGGCATCTCTGCCTCGTGTCTCTGTGCAGCTGGAAGAATTTAGAACTGGTGGTGGTTGACCGTACGCTATCCATGGGAGAACTGTAGAGTAGCTTCATTCAGGTGGTGAACCCGGATGCAAGCCCAAGCCGCTCCAGTACCTCTATTAGGTGTTTCCATTCCTCTCTGACGAAGACCTTTTCTGCATCAAAGGAGATGATCACTTCTGCTGTTCTCTCCCCGGATGGGGTCATTATCACGTTCAGCACGTGCTTGATGTTCAATGTTAGTTGCCTGCTCTTGACAAAGCCCCATCTGGGCCTCTGCGACCACCTCCAGTACGCAACTTTTCAGCCGGTTAGCCAGGGTTTTTGCCAGGGTTTTCGCCCTTCCCTACCATACATTAAGCAGCGAGATGGGTCTGTGGGACCCGCATTCCGTTAGGTCTTTGTCTCTTTTGGCTGTTAGTGATATTGAGCTTGTGCCGGTGTTGGCGGCAAAGAGGGCCATGTCCAACCTTCATGGGGGGTTGTTGGGTCCGGCCCGTCTCCAACTTAACATCCGTGTAGTGTGGAGCGTGGTTGGAGATTACGATTGCAGAGTATTCCGCTCCTACTACCCCTGGAAGCATTGCTTTCCCCTCTGAAAAGAAGTCGATCCTGGTGTAGACCCTATGTCCCTGGGAGAAGAAGGAGAACACCTTTTCCCCTGGGTGTGTCTGTTCTTGGCAAAATGTTGGAATATTAAAGAAGCAGTAGCAGAATATTTACCGATCCACAGCAGACGCTATCTCTCTGGCCCTACACTCGTCCCTGGAACATCTCAACAATAAGGACTCCTACGTCAGACTTCTATTCATTGACTACAGCTCCGCCTTCAACATCGTGACCTCAGTGTCGTGGGAGTGACCTTTAAGAAAGGTTTTTGTCTTATCACGTGGCTCTGTTTTTTTACAGAAGAAGGTGATGAATATATGGAACACGCTGCCTGGGGAGGTGGTGGGAGCAGGTACAAAAGCGTCATTTAAGGAGCATCTAGACAAATATATGAATAGGGTGGGAATGGAAGGATACGGACTCTGTAATTGCAGGTTTTCGTTTGGGCAGGTACCATGATCGGCGCAGGCCTGGAGGGCCGAAGGGCCTATTCCTGTGCTGTATTGTTCTTTGTTTTTTGTTCTAGTTATTTGCTGCTCCTGAATGCTAACCTCGTGTTTCAAGTACAAGGACATTCAAACCCCTTTCCACCGCAACGTTCTGTAGTCTCTCCATTTATATATCATGCTTTTCTATTCTTCCGACCAAAGAGGATAACCAAGTATTTTCCCACATTACCTTCCATTTCTCAAAATTTTGCCCACTCATTTAACTTATCAATATCTCTTAACAGACTCTTTGCTGACATTGAGGGAAAGATTGTTGTTGTCGCCCCACACCACTAGGTTCTCCATCTCTTCCTGTACTCTGATTCTTCATTGTTGGAGATCCGACCCATTACGGTTGTGTCATCAGCAAACTTGTAGATGGAGTTGGAGCTGAATTTTGCCACACTGTTGTATCAAAGGACTATAGTAGAGGGCTACATACGCAGCCTTGTGGGGTCCCAATATTGAGGACTATCGTGGAGGAGGTATTGTTTATTCTTACTGAGTCTATGGGTCAGGAAGGTGAGGATCCAGTTGCAGAGGGAGGAGTCAAGTCCTAGATTTTGGAGTTTTGATATGAGCTTGGCCGGTGTTATGGGCCAGGGTTTGAAAACTCCAAAGTGTATTATGGAGTTCACCTGACCTATAACGTTTTGTTGAATTTGGCTAGGATGAGCACAAGAGCCTTCACTTGAGATGTGATTCACCAGACTTCTTAGGCACTTTTAATCAAAACAAGAAGCTTTATTCTAAGAACTTAGTTAACATATATATTTAAACACACAGCAAGAACTTTTATAAATTACAAACATAAAGGCACTACGCAGCTACAATGATTATGTATAACACTTAATGAATTCCCCCTTAACTGTTTCAATTCAATAACAAAATCCAATTAAAACTGTAAGCCCCTTTTCAAAGGCATGGCCCAACACACTGTATTTGTAGTGATCTGTATGTTCATGTACATAAGGGGTTAATGTGTAATCAGTAGCACCAGATGATCACTAGAGGGCCGGACCAACAGGGATATAAAAGCAACCATATTGTGTGTCTCTCTCTCTCTCTTTCGGATGTACTGTGACCACGACAGGAATATCAGATTAGCTCAGATGGTTAGTGTAGTCAAGCATAGTTACTGTAGTTAGATCTTGTTTACCTTATCACTGGTATCAATGTTAAAGTGAAGAACTTACACAATTATTGTTATAGTTGCTCAATAAACCTTTTGTTACTACTGGACGAGTTTGAGTCTTCCTCATCGAGATTCAGAAGACCTCATCAGTAACCAAGGTTTGAGTAACACATATTACACTCCCGCAGTATATCAAAACACACAAAGGAGTGTAATAAAAGATAATACAGGAGCGTAATAAAAGAGTATTCTCACTTGACTAATACTGTTGTTACTGAAACTCTGTACCACCTTTCAACCAGCAGATTTGAATTCCTTCCAGAAAGCAATTATATCTCCAAGGCCACCGCCAAGGTGATTTTTTTTTTACTGGAACAGTTTTTTAAAATAAGAACAGAGAAAGATAGAGAAATTGCTTCTTTTCTTTTTAAGTCCACAGCAGTCAAAACTGAAAGTGAAACCAACCCCTCACACAGCCACAGCCCAGCTCCACTGCCACCTCTGAAGGTTCTTTTTGACTTACCCCACCAGACTTTTCCATAACCTCGCCATAGGAGCACTAGAGAGGAGTTTCTCGTAAGAGGTGAACTCTGGACCAAACCCAAACTGTTCCAGTACTTCTATGAGGTACTTCCACTCGACTATGTGTTCGCTCCCCAGATGGAGTCACTATCACGTTCAGCAGGCGCTTGATGTTCGATGTTAGCTGCCTGACCTTGACAAAGCCCGTTTGGTCCTCTGCGACTACCTCTGACACGCAACTCTCCAGCCTCGTTTTTTTTAATAGAATTCCTACAGTGCAGGCCCATTCGGCCCATCAGGTCTGCATCACCCTATCCTGGGATACTGGACCCACTGCTGGTGAGGGCATTTAATGAGGGTAGGGAGCAAGATGTCCTTCCCCCAGAAATGTTGCAGGCTTCGATATCATTGATCCTGAAGGGGGAGAAGGACCCAGAGCAATGTGGGTCATACAGACCAATCTCCCTACTGAATGTCGATGTCAAATTTCTGGCCAAACTTTTGGCCTCAAGGATAGAGGACTGTGTTCCGGAGGTGATGGGGCAGACCAGATGGGTTTGTTAAAGGCAGGTAGCTAACGGCCAACGTTAGAAGGCTCTGAAATGCGATCATGATGCCTCTGAACGGAGGGAGGCGGAGGTAGTGGTCGCTATGGACACGGAAAAGACCTTCGACTGGGTGGGATGGTTTGGGTTTTGACATGGCTTTATTTACTGGGTTCGGTTGCCAGGCACCGATGGTGAGTCTGCGGACGAATCGGCTGAGTTCAGACTACTTCAAATTGCACCGAGAGACAAGGCAAGGATGTCCTCTCTCCCCACTGTTGTTTGCCATGGCCATAAAGCCATTGGCGATGGTGCTGAGAGCATCAAAGGACTGAAAGGGGGTAGTCCAGGGCGGAGGGGGGGGGGGAATGGAACACAGGGTCTCATTATATGCAGACGACCTACTCCTATACATTTCTGACGTGTAGGCGGGATGGGAGAGACTATGCGGATCTGAGCAGAATTTGGCTGGTTCTCGGGGTACAAATTGAATATGGGCAAAAGTGAGATTTTTGTGATCCAGGCGAGGGGGCAGGAGAGGAGACTGGGGGAGCTGCCGTTTAAAGTGGTGGGAGGGAGCCTCAGTTATTTGGGAATTCAGGTGGCACGGGGATGGGAGCAGCTACATAAGTTAAATTTGACCCGGCTAGTTGAGCAAATGTAGGAGGACTTTCGGAGGTAGGACATGCTCCCGCTGTCACTGGCGGGGAGGCTACAAACTGTAAATTGACGGTCCTCCCGAGGTTTCTGTTTGTTTTCCAGTGCCTCCTTGTTTTCATACCAAAGGCCTTTTTTAAGCGGGTGAATAGGGTGATCTCTGGTTTTGTGTGGGCAGGTAAAACCCCGCGAGTAAAGCAAGTGTTGCTGGAACAAAGCCGAGGGAGGGCGGGCTGGCGCTGCCGAACTTTAGTAATTACTACTGGGTGGCAAATATTGCCATGATCAGAAAGTGGTTTGGGGTGGGGGGGGTGTCGGTGTGTGAGCGTGTGGAGGCGGCCTCATGTGAGGGCACAAGTTTGGGGGCATTGGGAACAGCTCTGCCGTTCTTGCCAGCCCGGTGCTCCACAAGCCCGGCGGTAGTGGCGGCCCTGAGTGTCTGGGGGCAGTGGCGTAAACATATGGGAGTGGAAGGAGCATCGGTATGGGCTCCAATTTGTGGTAATCACCGGTTTGTCTTTGGAGGGTTTCAGAGGTGGCAGAGAGCAGATATCGAGAGGCTGGGGGATCTATTTATTGATGGGAGCTTTCCATGTTTAGAGGATTTGGAGGAGGAGTTTGAATTGCCAGGAGGGAATGGGTTTCGATATCTGCAAGATAAGGGGTTTTGTGCGAAGGCAGGTAGCGACCTTTCCGCTTCTACCACCACAGAGGATACAGGACAAGGCAGTTTCTAAAATGGGGGTGGGGAGGGGAAGGTTTCAGATATCTATAAAGAACTCACGGAGTGGAAGGAAACTCAGATAAATGAGCTAAAGCATAAATGGAAAGATGAGCTGGGAGGGGAGGTAAAGGCGGGTTTGTGGGAGGATGCTCTGAGCAGAGTCAACACGTTCTCATCATGTGCCAGGCTCAGCCTGATACAATTCAAGGTGGTTCACCAGGCACACCTAATGGTGGCCCGGATGAGCAAGTTTTTGGGGATAGAGGACAAGTGTGTGAGGTGTGCGGGAGGGTCAGCAAACCATGTCCATATGTTTTAAACTCAGGGGATACTGGCAGGGATTTGCGGATGTCATATCCACGGTACTAAAAACAAGGATGGCACCGAGTCCAGAGCTGGCCACCTTTGGAGTGTCGGAAGACCCAGGAGTCCAGGGGGCGAGAGAGACTGACGTTTTGGCCTTTGCCTCCTTGGTAGCCGGGAGACAGATCTTATTCGCGTGGAAGGACTCGAAGCCCCCAAAATTAGGGGTGTGGTTTAGTG
The DNA here is from genome assembly GCF_902713615.1 of Scyliorhinus canicula. Lineage (NCBI taxonomy): Eukaryota > Metazoa > Chordata > Chondrichthyes > Carcharhiniformes > Scyliorhinidae > Scyliorhinus > Scyliorhinus canicula. The sequence goes on from NC_052156.1 coordinate 93,721,299, forward strand.
ATGTGGCTGGGTTTCTCAGACTTGAGAAAATTAAGTTCGCCCTGAGAGGATTAACGTTAGGGTTCTTCCGGAGGTGGCAGCTGTTTTTGACTTCTTCGGAGAAAACTAAACTGTCAGCAGATTCGATAAGAGGGGGTGGAGTTAACCTATTTTGTGTTTAGAGTAGGCGGGAACAAGGAGGGATGTGTTACGCACTGAACTATGTGTACAGTTGTATTTGTATTGTTTATTTTTATAAAATCATAAATGCCTTAATAAAATGTTTTTTTTAAAAAAAAGATCAGAATCACCCTATCGAAAGAGCACACTACAAAGGCCCAATCACTGTAACCCCACCTAACCTTTGGACCCTAAGGGGCAGTTTAGCCTGTCCTATCAACCTAACCTGCACAATTTTGGACTGTAGACAGAAACCGGAACACCCGGAGGAAAACCACGCAGACCTGGGGAGAACGTACAAACCTCACACAGACAGTTACCCGAAGCTGGAACTGAACCCTGGACCCTGGAGCTATGAGGCAGCAGTTTGAACCATCATGCCACTGTGCCTTACCAGGGTCTTCGCCAGGAGCTTTGCATCCGCATTAAGTAATGAGATGGGCCTGTAGGAGCCGCACTCCGTCGGGTCTTTGTTCTTTTTTGGTATCAGTGACATTGAGGCTTGGGCCAGTGTTGGCGACAGGGTGCCCCTTACTCGCGTGTCTGCAAACATCTCCCGCAAGTGTTGGGCCAGTGCTGCCGCAAATTTTTGTGTAAGTCCGGGAATCCATCTGGCCCCAGCGCCTCCCCCACCTGCATGGAGTTTATTCACTCCATGACTTCCCCACATCTAGTGGTGCTTCCAGACCCGGTCTCCTATCTCCCCCACGACCAGCATGTCAGTTCATGGAGGAGCTGCTTCAGGGGACTCCGAGGTTTATAGCCATTGGTAGGAAGTTGTGACGGCTTCATTGATTTTTTTTCTGGCTTCTGTCTTTACCCTGAACTATTGCCCTTGTGCTGCCTGCTTTCTCAGCTGGTAAGCCAGCTTTGACTCCATGTTCATAAAAGGTCCCCGTGCCTGGCGGAGCTGGTGCACTGCTTTCCTGGTGAGAGCAGGTCAAAGTCCATTTGCAATTTTTTTCTCTCCGCCAGCAGTTCCACGTTTGATGCCATGAAGTATCACCGATCCACCTCCAGTAATGGAGTCAACTAGCTGTTGCCTGGCCGCCCTCTCCTCTCTGTCTGTACACCTTGAGTGCAACAATTTCCACCCTGATCACCGCCTTCAGCGGTGAGATCTGCCCATTCTAGTTGTTGGTTACATACCCCTTTGTGACTTGTGATACCTGATCACAAAATGCCTTGTTGGCAAGGAGAGCCGTGTTCAGCCTCCACGGGCGTTGAGCCTGACCCGTCTCCAGCCTCACATCCATGTCGTGTGGAGCGTGGTTGGAGATTACAATTGCGGAGTATTCCTCTCCCACTACCCCTGGAACCACCGATTTCCCCACTACAAAGACGTCGATCCTCGAGTAGACCCTGTGGACCTGGGAGAAGAAGGACAACTCTCTCTCCCCTGGGTGCATGAATCCCAAGGATCTACTGCCCCAATCTGCACCTTGAGGATGTTCAGCTCCTTTGCCATATTGGTTTGTTTCCCGATTTGGGCCTGGATCTGTCTGTCGATCTGTGGGTCCTGTATGCAGCTGAGGTCTCTCCCCCCATGATGAGTTGATGTGTATCTATGTTGGGGATTTCTGCCATGGTTTTCTTTATGAAATACCTTTCATCCCTGTAGAGAGCATACACGTTTACCAGGACCACTGGTGCCCCTTCCAGGACACCACTAACCATTACATACAGTCCCCCTGGATCCGTACCTGTCTTTGTCTCCGTGAATATTGTCCTCTAGTTCAGCAGAATGGCCAGTCCCTTAGCCATTATCCCGTAATACAATTGGTATGTCTGACCAGCTCTTCCTTAGCCACAGTCGGTCCTTCTCCCTTGGGTGCGTCTCCTGGAGGAAGATAATATCGGCCCTCAGACATTTCAGATGGTTGAAGACACTGGATCTTTTCACTGTGTTGTTGAGTCCCCTAACGTTCCAGGTGACTATCCTAAAGGGGGCTTTCTGCACCCCCCATTTCCTGCACGGTCAACCATACTTAGCTCGTGGATGTGCCCTGCACTCCGGGGTTTCCCTTTGGGGGCAGCACAATAGCATAGTGGTTAGCACAGTTGCTTCACAGCTCCAGGGTCTCAGGTTCGATTCCCGGCTGGGGTCGCTTTCTGTGTGGAGTCTGCACGTTCACCCCGTGTCAGCGTGGGTTTCCTCTGGGTGCCCCGGTTTTCTTCTACAGACCAAAGATGTGCAGGTTAGGTGGATTGGCCATTCTAAATTGCCCTCAGTGTCCAAAAAAAGGTTAGGTGGGGTTACTGGGTTATGGGGATAAAGGGTGGCGGCGTGGGTCTTAAGTAGGGTGCTCTTTCCAAGGGCCGGTGCAGACTCGATGGGCTGAATGGCCGCCTTCTGCACTGTAAATTCTATGAATGCAGTTTTCTGGCCAGAAGCATCTATGATGATGATGCATTCACCGTACTTTCAATGTGGCAGCACCCCTGCTCTGGGGTGACCTTCTGTCCAGGGGCCATTCAAGATGGCCATCTTAGCCATTCACTCCATGTGGCTGAGGTCCTGCACTGGATCCGGGGTTCCCTTTGCTTCATGGTCCACCAAGATGGTCAGTCTTGGTGCCGCTGTTTCCACTGCCACCTGTGTGACCTGTTGTAACCAGCATTCTACCCATCTCCCCCGCCTCACCGTTCCCTTTCTTGGGTCTGTCGTCCCTTCTTGTTTCCCCCCCCCCCCCACTCTGTGCCCCTGTTGGTCCCCCCCCCCTTAACCCCCCCTCCTGTCTTTCCCCCTTTCCCCCTCCATTTTCGAGGACTATCCACCCCCCCAACTTCTGTCAGGCACTCCCTCCCAGTTGGGTGCTGTGCTGGCCCCCCCTCCCTTTCACCCGTACTTCCCTGCACTGGCTTGCCTGCTAGTGTGGTTTCCCCACCATCCCTGGGAACGACCCCTGCCTTACCTCATCTGTAGTGTACTCGCCCAGCTCTCCTGCCCTCCTCTCTCCACCCTCAGCTGTTTCTGCACCTCTCCGTTCTCAGCCCTCTTTCCTAGGACTCAAAGCTAGGTCGAAACCGAGGCAGTTCTGTCTTTTTCTTTAAAACCAGTTTGTCTTCATTTGTTGGGGCTGCTACTGCTGCCTTCCCAGTCTATGTCCTCGGACAAACATGTCCGCCTTAACCAGTGTGGTGAAATAGAATTCCTTCTCCTGAAAGGTTACTCACAGTTTAGCCGGGTACACCATACCGAATCACACCCCACTATTGACCAGGAGTCCATTGACTGTATTAAATTCAACGCAGCGCTTTGCCACGTCTGCCCCAATGATTTGATAGACTTGGATTGATCAGCCTTTCCATTGGCAGGACCGAGTGTACTTTGCCCAATTCAGGCTCTTCTCCCTATCCTGGTATCGATGCAGCTATTAAGGCCTTCGGCTGCTCTCCCCGCTTTAGGTTTTGGCTGGAGTGACCTGTGGGCTCTTCTATCTCTGAATGTTTGGGAAAGCTCTCCCTTCCAACCAAGTTACCCAGCATCTGGGCCACATATTCCTTGGGTTCTTGTCGTCGATCCCCTCTGGCAGGCCCACGATATGGAGGTTTTGGCGGTGCAACCGGTTCTCCTGGTCCTCCACCTTGCCCTTCAGTGCCCTTTCCACCAACCTTGCCACTTCTGTTTCCAGGGAGATGATTCGGTCACAGCTTTTTCTAGATCCCCGAGTGTTGCCTACTGTACTTCCAGTCGTCGCTTTGAAGGGGGCCAGGACATTCGCTACGCCGCCTTCACTGTTGCCATAATTTTCAGCTTGAGGGCATCTCTATGTTTCTGAAGTTGCTTATCGGTCCGGCATGGGTATTTGCGGCTGTCTTTTGGGAGCGATTGTGGGGAATGTAGCTACATATTAACTTTCTGAGATCGTACGGTACACACATGTCTCTCTTAACATCAACATTTAGAAGTTTCACACTTTTCAAAAAAAATCGGCTTTTCTATTCTCACTGCCAAAGTGAATAACCTCTCACTTCCCCACATTATACTCCCATCCACCAACTTGTGGCCCACTCACTTAATCGCTTTGTAGCTTCTTTCTATCCTCCTCACAGCTTAAATTCCGAGTTAGCCTTGTACTGTCAGCAAACCCAAACATTGGGCTGAATCCTCCGCCCTGCCGCACCACATTTCTGCTCTGACCTGCCAGCGTGATTCTCCGTTATGGCGGCTGGTCAATGGGGTTTCCCATTGTGGGGCAGTCCCACGCCGTTGGGAAACTCCCATGCCATTGGGAAAATCCCAGGCGCCAGCAAAACGGAGAATTCTGCTGGTGGAGAATCCCACCCATTATTCTTGGCCACTGTTTAAATCAATAACCTAAGTTGTAAATAGCTGAACCTCAGCACGGATCCTTGCAGCATTCTGTTGGTTGCAACCTGCAAACTTGAAAATTTCTACTAGTTTCCTGTCCATTAACCAATCCTCTATCCTTGCTAATATATTAAAACAAGCTCAATGAGCCTAATCTTGCATATTAACCTTTTGTGTGGCACCTTTTAGATGTTCAAGAATTGTTTATCTGTTAATTCCACATTATCTACTCTACTAGTTGCATCCTTGAAAAGCTCCCATAACTTTGTTAAACATGATTTCTATGCTTTTTAAGTACATACTTAAGACTTCCTCAGTATAGTCAGAAGCCTTTTGCCCAGGGTGGAAGAGTCAATTACTAGGAGACATCGCTTTAATGTGCGAGGGGCAAAGTTTAGAGTAGATGTGCGAGGGAAGTTTTTTTACACAGAGGGTAGTGGGTATCTGAAACTCGCTGCTGGAGGAGGTGGCGGAAGCAGGGTTCGATTGTGACGTTTAAGGAGCGTGTTGACAAATACATGAATAGAGGGATATGGAATCCGGAAGTAATAAATGTTTTAGGTTAGACATGCACAGGCTTGGAGGACTAAAGGGCTTGTTCCTGTGCTGTACTTTTCTTTGCTCTATAGATTCCAACTTTTCCGAGAACTGATGTCAGGCTAACTTTAAGGCCTTTAATGTAGAAAACATCCCAAAGTGTTTTACACAGACATAATCAAATTATAGAATCATAGAATTTACAGAGCAGAAGGAGGCCATTCGGCCCATTGAGTCTCCCCCGGCTCTTTGAAAGAGCACCCTACCCAATCCCCCCCCCCCCCCCCCCCATCCCCACAACCCAGTCACCCCACCCAACACTAAAGGCAATACTGGACACTAAGGGCAATTTAGCATGGCCAATCCACCTAACCTGCACATCTTTGGACTGTGGGAGGAAACTGAGCACCCGGCGGAAACCCACGCGCACACAGGGAGAACGTGCAGACTCCGTACAGACAGTGACCCAAGCCGGGATTCGAACCTGGGACCCTGGAGCTGTGAAGCAATTGTGCTAACCACCATGCTTCCGTGCTGGCCCAATGAATGGTTCCAGACCATAGGAGAAAAATTCAAAGCGGTGGTGACCAAAGACTTGGTCCAAGTTAGACAAGCAAAAATAAGACTAAACAGGATGCTACAAAGAAAACGGGAAATAAAATGGGGGCAGAGATTACAGTCTGAAATTGATTAACTCAATATTGAGTCCATCGGGTTGTAAACTGCTTCAGTGCCTAACTGAAAATTTATCGATCTTGCATTGAGCTTCTTTGGAAGGCTGGAATAGGCTAAGGACAGAGATGTCAGTGTGATAGCAAGTTGGAGAATTAAAATAACATGAAGCTCAGGGTCATGATTGCAGACTGAACAGAGGTTTTCTGCAAAGTAGTTGCCCAATCTGAGTACTGTCTCCCTAGCGTAGAGCAGACTGCATTGGGAACAACATTGAAAAAATTACATTTAAATGCCTTTTTCACCAGGAAGGATTGTTTGGGTCCTTGGATGGTGAAGAGGGCGATTAAAAGGCCAGCTTTTGCATCTTCGGTGCTTTCAAGGAAAATGCCATGAGAAGGGGAGGTTATGTTGCGGGTGATTGAGGAGTGAACCAGGATATTGTGGAGGAAATGACCCCTTCAGAATGGGATGGAATCGCCAAGGGCCTTTGACAACCATTGGGGCATTGTGTTGGGATATCCTCATTTGAAGAAAAAGGAAAACATAAGCGCTGGTATGGAAGGTTGTACCATCAAACCAGATGCAGCAGATAGGAGAAAATGGATTGGAGTCTCTACAGGAAGCAGGGGTGAGGAAGTAGCTGAGGGATGTCTGATAACTCCCTAAAAGCTTCAGGGCCCATTTTATTAGTCTTCTGGGAAGCAAGAAGCATGAGCAGTAACTCTTCTTAAAAATAATTTTAATTTAGGAAATACTGGACTGCATTAGACAACTGAACATCTTTGATATAACGCTTTAAATCTCATGTTCCTCTGCTACAATTTACACTTATTCTGATTCTCTCCTTCATCTCCAGGGCTCACTGCACGGAAAGAGAGACAGCAGATATAGTGAACCAGAAAAAACAAACACTTACCTGATTTTATCTTTTTCGCAGGATGAACCTTTTAGTTCCCACTTACCTGAAGCACTCTTCAATATCTCCCGATTTTTACTTCACAATCTCACAAAAGAAACTCCTTTGGGCATCTCCAAAGTGTATCCTTTTGTCACTTGAGCTATTTCATGTGGCACAGAAAATGCTGGAAGTGCTCAGCAGGTAAGACAACATCTGAGGAGGGAGGAACAGCATTAATGGGCTGGATTTTGCAGCGACTGCTCACCCACCCAGAAGGAAAGCCAGCCTAGCAGCCAATGCACTGGAGATACGCTTGCCTAGCAGCCGTAAGACGCAGCGGGTGAGTTAAAAGAGCTGACGTTTGGGAGGAAATACCACCCTCGAGCTGCCAGCCAATCAAATTAACCGGCAATGCCAGAGCACAGGAGTGGGCACTGCTTGGACTGAAATAAGGAGCATGAAGGAGAGCAATGTCTGCTGCAGAAGTGTAAGTCACGGGTTTTTAAGGCAGGGAGCAATCTGGGAGAGGGGGCTGTTGAGGAGGCTGGGTTTTGGAGATAATCATGGAACCCTTGCCTGCCTTCTTTTCCTTCAAAGTTCCGTGTTACATGGCGGAAAAGCTGCCATTGCCGTTGGCAAGCTCAACCCCGCTCTTCCTACCCAATATTGGACACTGTTGGTATAGAAACAAAATCTCAATGTCACCCTGAGTTTTACGAGGGTGCTTTTCCATGGGTATTTGCGGCATCCGACTGATTGCTGTGTGAGATTACATAACGAGTGTCAGCGGGAAATCTACTGAGAAGGTTGACAGCTGAGCCCAATTTTACCTTCATTGCTCACACCTGCGTTTACTTTACCAGATAGAAATCGAGAGCAATATGCCAACTGATTTTTGCCTCTTCTGAGGTCAATTAGAGCACCCCAGTTGAAATCAGTCAACTCAGCATGGGCTCAGAATCAAACATGGGACTTTTTATATGGCTTTGTGCTCTACCAGGTGGTACCATTACCCACTTGGCTATTAATTGGACCCTCACTTTTATGGGCTGAAATAATACTGTATGATATTAGTAATGGAGCTGTCATTATGAAAGCCATCTTCAATATCCTTTTGAAACAGCAAGCAAAGAATTTCAGTATTAGTGTGCTTTCATGCAGATGTGTTCATTCCTCAATGACTGACATTGTGCAACATGATTAATTTCAGTTCCATAGAATTTCTGAAGAGAAATGACTGTACCTTTTATTCCTTAACTATTAACAGTAATACTTTATATGCTCTAGCAAAACAAAGTAAGGCACTGGGTGCGTACAAACTGGCCCGGCATGCCTACGATAAACTACAGGGCCTGCGCATTCCTGCCAGGTTTCAGGAATCCATTGAGCTAGGAAGCCTAACGATTCGATCCAAGCCATTCCATGACAGTGAGGTGAGGAGCATCATCAGCTACTGGCTGTAAATATAGCAACACATTCAAAAATAGTCCTTTGTGTTGAAAGTAATTTAAGATTTTCTTTGTCTCAGCAAAGAGGGGAACACTATCAAACGGGCTGTAGTGTTATGAGCTGTCAGTCACACAGCAGGGATTTTATGTAGTCACTGCGAACATAGAACATTACAGCCCTCAGCCCTCGATGTTGCGCCGTCCTGTGAAACCCCTCTAAAGTCCCTCTACACTATTCCCTTATCGTCCATATGCCTAGCCAACGACCATTTGAATGCATTTAGTGTTGGCGAGTCCACTTCTGTTGCAGGCAGGGCATTCCATGCCCTTACTACTCTCGGAGTAAAGAACCTACCTCTGACATCTGTCCTATATCTATCTCCCCTCAATTTAAAGCCATGTCCCCTCGTGCTGGACATCACCATCCGAGGAAAAAGGCTCTCAATGTCCACCCTATCTAATCCTCTGATCATCTTGTATGCCTCAATTAAGTCACCTCTTAACCTTCTTTTCTCGAACGAAAACAGCCTCAAGTCCTTCAGCCTTTCCTCATAAGATCTTACCTCCATACCAGGCAACATCCTTGTAAATCTTCTCTGTACCCTTTCCAATGCTTCCACATCCTTCTTATAATGTGGCGACCAGAACTGCACGCAATACTCCAAATGCAGCCGCACCAGAGTTTTGTACAACTGCAACATGACCTCATGGCTCCGAAACTCAATTCCTCTACCAATAAAAGCTAACATACCGTACGCCTTCTGAACAACCCATTCAACCTGGGTGGCAACTTTCAGGGATCTATGGACATGGACACCGAGATCTGTGCTCGTCCACACCACCAAGAATCTTACCATTAGCCCAGTACTCTGTCTTCCTGTTATTCCTTCCAAAATGAATCACCTCACACTTTTCTGCATTAAACTCCATTTGCCACCTGTCAGCCCAGCTCTGCAGCTTATCTATGTCCCTCTGTAACTTGTAATATCCTTCTGCACTGTCCACAACTCCACCGACTTTAGTGTCATCTGCAAATTTACTCACCCATCCTTCTATGCCCTCCTCCAGGTCATTTATAAAAATGACAAACAGCAGCAGCCCCAAAACAGATCCTTGTGGTACACCACTAGTAACTGGACACCAGTCAGAACATTTCCCATCAACCACCACCCTTTGTCTTCTATCAGCTAGCCAATTTCTGATCCAAACTGCTAAATCACCCTGAATCCCATGCCTCTGTATTTTCTGCAATAGCCTACCATGGGGAACCTTTTCAAACGCTTTACTGAAATCCATATACACCACATCAACGGCTTTACCCTCATCCACGTGTTTGGTAAGCTTCTCGAAGAACTCAATGAGGTTTGTGAGGCACGACCTACCCTTCACAAAACTATGTTGACTATCTCTAATCAAATTATTCCTTTCCAGATGATTATTCATCCTATCACTTATAAACCTTTCCAAGACTTTTCCCACAACAGAAGTAAGGCTCACTGGTCTATAGTTACCAGGGTTATCTCTACTCCCCTTCTTGAACAAGGTGACAACATTTGCTATCCTCCAGCCTTGCACTATTCCTGTAGACAAAGATGACTCAAAGATCAAAGCCAAAGGCTCAGCAATCTCCTCCCTAGCTTCCCAGAGAATCCTAGGATAAATCCTTCTAGGATAGCCCTTCTAGTCTAGTAGCCTGTATCTCAGTATTCTCCTCGACAACTTTGTCTTTTTCCTGTGTGAATACAGACGAAAAATACTCATTTAGCACATCTCCTATCTCCTCGGACTCCACGCACAACTTCCCACTACTGTCCTTGACTGGCCCTACTCTTACCTTAGTCATTCTTTTATTCCTGACATATCTATAGAAAGCTTTAGGGTTATCCTTGATCCTACCTGCCAAAGACTTCTCATGTCCTCGCCTGGCTCTTCTGAGCTCTCTCTTTAGAGCCTTCCTAGCTAACTTGTAACTCTCAAGCGCCCTAACTGAACTATCACGTCCCATCTTTACATAAGCCTCCTTCTTCCAATTGACAAGTGTTTCAACTGCTTTAGTAACCCATGGTTCCCTCGCTCGACCACTTCCTCCCTGCCTAACAGGTACATACTTATCAAGGACACGCAGTAGCTGGTCCTTGAACATGCTCCACATTTCCATTGTGCCCATCCCCTGCAGTTTTCCTCTCCAGCCGATGCATCCTAAGTCTTGCCTCATCGCATCATATTTGCCTTTCCCCCAGCTATAACTCTTGCCCTGCGGTGTATACCTATCCTTTTCCATCGCTAAAGTAAACGTAATCGAATTGTGGTCACTATCACCAAAGTGCTCACCTACCTCCAAATCTAACACCTGTCCTGGTTCATTACCCAGTACCAAATCCAATACGGCCTCGCCTCTCGTTGGCCTATCTACATACTGCAGCAGGAAACCCTCCTGCACACATTGGACAAAAACGAACCCATCTAAAGTACTCAAACTATAGTGTGTCCAGTCAATATTTGGAAAGTTAAAGTCCCCCATAACAACTACCCTGTTACTTTCGCTCCTATCCAGAATCATCTTTGCAATCCTTTCCTCTGCATCTCTGCAACTTTTCGGAGGCCTATAGAAAAGCCCTAACAGGGTGACCTCTCCTTCCCTGTTTCTTAACTCAGCCCATGCTTCCTCAGTATTCGAGTCCTCATCAAATGTCCTCTCAGCCACCGTAATACTGTCCTTGACTAACAATGCCACCCCTCCCCCTCTCTTACTACCTTCCCTGAGGTTACTGAAATATCTAAACCCAGGCACCCGCAACAACCATTCCTCGCCCTGCTCTATCCATGTCACCGAAATGGCCACAACATCGAAGTCCCAGGTACTAACCGTGCCGCAAGTTCACCCACCTTATTCCGGATGCTCCTGGCATTGAAATAGACGCACTTTAACCACCTTCCTTCCTGCCGGTACACTCCTGCAACTTTGAAACCTTACTCATGACCACACTCCTCTCAGCTTCTTGTGTACTGGAGATACAATTCAGGTTCTCAATCCCCTGCTGAACTAGTTTAAACTCTCCCGAAGAGCATTAGCAAACCTCCCCCCAGGATATTAGTACCCCTCTGGTCCAGGTGTAGACCATCCCATTTGTAGAGGTCCCACCTACCCCAGAATGAGCCCCAATTGTCCAGGAATCTGAAACCCTCCCTCCTGCACCATCCCTGCAGCCGCGTGTTCAACTGCTCTCTCTCCCTATTCCTCGACTCGCTAGCACGTGGCACGGGTAACAACCCAGAGATAATAACTCTGTCCTGAATCTAAGTTTCCACCCTAGCTCCCTGAATTCCTGCCTTACATCCCTATCCCTTTCCTACTTATGTCGTTGGTACCTATGTGGACCATGACTTGGGGCTGCCCCCCTCCCCCTTAAGGATCCGTGTTCACAGAATTTTCCCAACGCAACTGTGAAGGGTTTAATAATAATAATCTTTATTGTCACAAGTAGGCTTACATTAACACTGCAATGAAATCACTGTGAAAATCCCCGAGTCGCCACATTCCGCCGCCTGTTCAGGTACACTGGGAGAATTCAGAATATCCACGTAACAGCACGTCTTTCGGGACTTGTGGGAGGAAACCGGAGCACCCGGAGGAAACCTACACAGACACGGGGAGAACGTACTGACTCAACACAAACAGTGACCCAGCTGGGAATCGAACCTGGTACCCTGGCGCCGTGAAGCAACAGTGCTTCACTGGTGGGCACAGTAAATCTAGCAGGAGCCAGCGTAAAATCACATTGTGATTCTCCCAATGATGGGTTAATGGTGAGCCGATCTTCCCACTGGCTGGTGACATGAATTCTATTTGCATTCATTTGCATCTCATGTACATTAAAGCAGCTGCCTGCTAGAATCCCGTCAGGCCAGCGGGAATTTACGCCGGTCTGAAGCCTGATTCGTAAAGGCAATCCTCAGTTCTGCAGAGATTTTTGGGTAAGTGCAACAATTTTGTACCGTAGAACCATAGAAAGGTTACATCACAGAAGGAGGCCATTCGGCAAATCTGGTCCATGCCAGCCCAAGGAGACCCAGGTGCCCTTTCTAATCTTACCTTCCTACACCTGGTCCATGGCCCTGTAGCTTGCAGCACTTAAGGTGCAGATCCAGGCACTTTTTAAAAGAGTTTCTGCTCTCTATCTCCATTACCAACTTGGCAGCAAATTTCAGACTCCTACTACCCCCTGCATAAAAATGTTGTCCTACATGTCCCCTCAACACCTTTTGCCACTTATCTTGAATCTATGTCCCTTTTCTAGAATTCTCCATCAAAGGAAATAATTTCATCCTGTCTACTCTATCACTTCTCATAATTTTGTAAACGTCAATTAAGTCATCCCTCAGCCTTCTTTGTTCCAAGGAAAATAACCCAAACCTATCCAATCTCTCCTCGTAGCTACACTTTTCTAGCCCTGGCAACATTCTTATAAAGCTCTTCCGCACTCTCTCCAGAGCAATAACGTCCTTCCTGTAATGTCCTTCCTGTAATTTTAGAGTCCCAACACCTCTTGAGCTCTTTTCCAACTCCCGGCTCCTTTCACTCTCCTCCAAACACCCGGCTCCTCTTGCGCTTTCTTAGACTCCCGGTTCCTCTGGTGCTCTTTTTCATGGTGCTGTGCTGCTCCTGATGTGTTATTCACCACTCGACCAAGGAAAACCGAAATGGTCTTCATGGACATCACCACGCTACTGGACCTATGGATCCTCCTGCGTCACTAAGTTGGATCAGTACAGAGCCTGGGCTTGGGGAGTACAGAGGTCTCCTTCCCCCCCCATAGGACCACACACCAGATAGACACCCCCTGGTGCCACACACCAGATAGACGACCCCAGTGGTTAACACTGCTGCCTTACAATGACAAGCACCCGGGTTTGATTCCGACCTTGGGTGAATGTCTGTGTGGAATTTGCACATTATCCCCGTGTCTGCATGGGTTTCCTCTGGGTGTTCCAGTTTCCTCTCACAATCCAAAGATCTGCAGTTTAGGGGGATTGGCCAGTTAAATTGCCCCTTAGTGTCCAGAGGTTAGATGGAGTTGTGGGGGAGTGGACTTAGATAGGGTGCTGTGACAGAGGGTTGGTGCAGATTTGATAGGCCGAATGGCCTCCAGCACTGTAGGGATTCTATGATACACCCCCCCTGGTGGTGCACACCAGCTAGACACCCCATGGTGCCGCATGCCAGCTAGACACCCCATGGTGCCGCACGCCAGCTAGACACCCCCTGGTGCCGCTCACCAGATAGACACCCTCTGGTGTCACACACCAGATAGACACCCTCTGGTGTCACACACCAGATAGACGCCCCCTGGTGTCACACACCAGATAGACACCCCCTGGTGCCCCGCACCAGATAGACGCCCCCTTGTGTCACACATCAGATAGCCACCCACTGGCCACACAGCAGATAGACACCCTCTGGTGCCACACACCAGTCTCTATTTGGTAATATGTTGCGGGTCTCATGCAGCCACCACAATAAAGGTCAGAAGATTGATCAGGGGTGGAGTGCGAGGTGAGGGTACGGGTGTTAGGGTGGTGGTGGTGGTGGGAGAAGTGTGGTATGATGAAGATGAGGGGGGCAATGTGGAAGGAGGACTGTGCATGGAGGACGGAAAGTGAGGGCTCACAATGGCACACAGAGGAACAAGGAGGTGGATGAATAAGACAAACAATGAAAGGCAGAGGGAAGACCGAAGGAGGGAAGCTGGACCCTGACAAGGCTGCATGAAAAGTTAAGAGACTAGGTCAATGGGATACCACATTGTTTACTGGAAAGGGTGGTGACAACTCCAGATGCAGTGGACCGAGATCTAAGTGGGGCATGGCTGCTTCACAGATGATAGGCTCGGAGAGGTTGGTTAAATTGAGGAGCAGACTTCTTCTTGAGGTTGCTAGACTTTTCCCTCTGAATTGCTGACATCCTGCACAGTGTGGTGAAGGCAGATGAGCTGGAGAGAGTGATATGTGTGCGCTCAACTGGTTTTTAAATATGGTGCCGGGACCTTCAAACCCAACAGCTAAGGGTGCGCGGGTGAATCAGCGGCTGGCCTACAAGACGTCGGAGGGGAACTCGCGTATACATAATTAATGTCGTTCCAAACGCAGAATCCTGCTATTCTGGTCGACGGGACAGGCACTGCCAGAGCCGTCTGCACTGCACTTGGTCACAAAATGGGAAAATTCCGCCCATCATTTTGGAATGGAAGAGACAAACCGCATCAGAAGAAAGAATAGAGCAGAAATAATGTAGTTGACTTTCAAAAAGGTTGATAAAGTACCACAAAATAGACTTGTTAGCAGAATCAAAGCCTGTGGGATTGAAGGGGCATAGGCTGCATGGATCTGAAATTGGCTAAGGCAAATTAGCATTGGAAACGCTGTACTTTTGTTATATACCTACAACCTGGACTTGTGTGTGTATATAGGGCACACTTACAGATGGCAGAAAACTCAAATGAAGTAAGCAGTGACGAGGATAGTGAGGGACTTTTAAGAGGACAGATGGTAAGGCAGCGAAGTGATTCATTTTAGGAAGAATGAGGTGAGGCAATATAAATTGATTGATTTGATTTGTTGTCACGTGTACTGACTTAAGTTGAAAAGTATTGTTCTACATACAGTCCATACAGATCCATACAGATCGTTCCATTCATGAAAAACAAAGCGCAGGACACACATAAATACACAATGTAAATACATAGACACAGGCAGCGGGTGAAGCATACAGTGTGTAGTACTACTCAGTAGAGAAGATGTGTGAAGAGATCAGTTCAGTCCATTAAAGGGTTATTCAAGAGTCTGATAACAGCAGGGAAGAAGCTGTTTTTGAACCTGTTAGTGTGTATTCTCAGACAATCACCTGTCCGAGGTTGGAAGAGAGAATAACCCAGGTGGGAGGGGTCTTTGATTATGCTGCCCACTTTCCCAAGGCAGCGGGACGTGTAGACAGAATCAATGGATGGGAGGGGTATTGTGTGATGGACTGGGCTGTATTCACAACTGTCTAGTTTTTTTACGGTCTTGGGCCGAGCATTTGCCATACCAGGCTGTGATGCAGCCAGAGAGGATGCTTTCTATGGTTCATCTGTAAAAATTGGTAAGAGTCAATGTGGACATGCCAAATTTCAAGAGGAAGTGTTGTGCTTTCTTGGTCGAGGTGAGTGAACCAGGACAGATTGTTGGTGATGTGCACACCTCGGAATTTGAAGCTGTCACTGTCTCCACCTCGGCACCATTGATGCAGACAGGGGTGTGTATGATACTTTGCTTCCTGAAGTCAATTACCAGCTCCTTAGCTTTGCTGACGTTGAGGGAGAGAGTGTTGTCATTACACCACTCCACTAGGTTCTCTATCTCCCTCCTGTACTCTGAGGGACAGGGATGCAGAATAAAAGGGATGCAGAAACAGCTCTTGGGGATGTGTATACAAATGTGGCACAAGAAGTTAAGGCTCTTAGAAAGGAGTACAGGATTCTCAGCTTCATAAATAGGGATATGGAGTAGATAAACAGGGAAGTTAAAAAGCACCGGTTTCATTCCAGCTAGAATATCGAGTCCATTTCCGGGCCCCAGACATCAGGCAGGAGAGTGGAGAGAGAATTTCAAGAAGGGTTTCAGGATGAAAGACTCCATTTTCTAGGAGAGACTGGAAAAACTGTTTTTTCCCATTAGAGCAGGGAAGGTTAAAGGGGGATTTAATAAAGATGTTCAAATGGTTGAAGGGTTTTGATAGCATAAATTTTTTTTGAAATCTTTTTATTGACATTTCTCATATTAGAAACAATTGTAGAAACATCACATTTTTCTTACCCACGTTAATTTACTTTATTGTACAGAGAGGTTTATTTTGTCTTTCATTTAATTGACCCTGTGTACATTTTGCCGTCCTCTGGATCGGTCTATGATCCCCCCCCCCCCCCCCCCCCCCCCCCCCCCCCCCCCCCGGCTTCAGCTGTGTTTTGCTTTTATTTTCAGCGAGGCCCACCTTTTGAAGGTCCTTTTTTACTTCCTCCATCAGGCTGTGTCAGGTTCTACTTGTGTCCAGTCTCTGGCTACCTGGATCCCCAGGTAACAGAATCTGTTCTGGGCCGTTTTAAACAGGTGGCCCTCTGTCCCTCCCCCATTTGGGTTCACTGGGAATGCCTCACTTTTGCCCAGGTTAAGTTTGTAGCCTAAAAAGGTTCCAAACTCTTTCAGGATTTGCAGTATTGCCTTCAGTCCCTCCTGTGGCTTCAAGACAAAGAGGAGCAGGTCATCTGCGTAGAGTGAAACTCTGTGCTCTCTGTCTCTTCCCCAGATTCCCTTCCAGTTTTTTGCATCCTGCAGGGCTATCGCCAGCGGTTCGATCACTAGCGCGAACAAGAGTGGAGACAGGGAGCAGCCCTGTCTTGTTCCTCACTGTAGCTGGTGTTAGTTCGGGCACTCGCTTTGGGAGCATTATACAGGAGCCTCACCCAGGCGGTGAACCCCGCTCCTAGCCCAAACTGTTCCAGTACCTCGAGGAAGTATTTCCATTCGACTCTGTCGAAGGCCTTTTCTGCGTCCAGGGAGACGATCACCTCTGGTGCTCTCTCCCTGGGCGGGTGTGGGGGGGGGGGGGTCACTATTATGTACATCAGCCGCCTGATGTTCGCTGTGAGGTGCCTATCCTTGACAAAGCCCGTTTGGTCCTCTACGACCACCTCCGGTGTGCAGCCAGGTCCTTTGCAAGTATTTTTGCGTCCACATTCAGCAGTGAAATGGGCCTGTATGATCCATATTCCATCGGATCTTTATCTTTTTTGGGTATTAGTGAGATTGTGGCCTGCGCTAACGTTGGGGCAGGGTGCCCCTTGCCAGTGAGTCCACGAACATGTCCCTTGGGTATGGGGCCAGGACTGGTGCAAATTATTTATAGAAGCTCGTCGGGTTCCGGTGCCTTCCCCATCTGCGTGGAGCTGATGCTCTCCACGATTTCTCCCGGGTATATTGGTGCTTCCAGCTCCCCACATCTGTCTTCCCCCACAACTGGTAGTTCCAGTTTGTTGATAGCATAAATAGGTGAAACTGTTCAATTAGCAGAAAGGTCAGTAACCACAGGAGACAGATTTTAATTGGCAAAAGAATTGGAGGTAACATGCAAAATCATTTTTTACACAGCTAGTGTTATGATCTGGAATGCATTTCCTAATTAGAATGGTGAAGCAAATTCAATAATAACTTTCTAAAAGGAATTGGATAAATTCTTGAAAGGGATAACATTTATCTGACGATGAGAAAAGAGCAGGGAAGTGGAATTAATTGGATAGCTTTTTCAAAGAACCAGCGCACGCATGATGATTGAATGACCCCCTTCTGTGCTAAATGGTTTTAAGGAATATTCTCCTATAAGTATTATCTGCTATACTGGAAGAGACACCACAAATACATAAGTGCATACTTTTAAAGAGAATAAATGGTTTCAATAAGCAAGTTATAACTTAAGAGTAACATTTTTACATTGATACAGATAAATTGACTGATTCCATACTCTCAAGCAGGAGCTACGCTGAACAGAAGACTGATCCAGGGATAGGGCTACAACAAGTGACTTTTCTTCGAACTGTAATTCCTTTGAATTGCTGTTGGAAGTGTAGAGTCAGCACAGTCAGCCTATAGATTAGACTCATCTGGAACAATGAATTACTAAATTCGATACACTAAAGGAAATGGAAAAAGACTAACGAGCAGAATGGGCAAATATGCAAATAGAGAACTTTACGTGCTGGGAGTGGCATAAGTGTCTTTCTTCTCACCTGTTCTATTCCTTTGTTTCATTCTCTTGTGCTTTTCTTGTCTTTAACATTTCTGAGGCCTAATTTCAACTCTTCCTTCACCACAGAGGAGATCTCATCTTTATGAAGAGATATTTTGTTATTCTTTAAAGAACTATGTCCTCTGAGTTAAGTTCAAGGAGCTGTCACAGATGGAGGATTCAGAAATATTAATGAGTTTCAAAAAGGAACTGGACAGAATTTTGTCAACAGATGGTATTAAGGATTATTGCACCACGGGATTGCTGTGGACGAGGTAGCCTGAAGTTGTTCTCCTGTTGCAACTATGCTAATAACAAGACAAAATAAGTTCTAATTGTCAAGTGGACAGGTCATCCTGAAGAATCTTTGCCCAGCATTGTTGCTGGTTTTATAATGTTTGTTTGAGTGTTGCTGACTCTCCTTGCATTAAAGGTTTATGTGTGCGGAGTTAATGTTCCATTCCAGCCTTCGGTAACTCTGTGTGGAGTTTGTACATTAGAATCATAGAATCCCTACAGTGAAGAAAGAGGCCATTCGGGCTATCAAGTCTGCACCGACCCTTTGAAAGTGCACTCTACCTCACCCCACTCCCCCACCCCATCTCCGTAACCCACTCACCTTTGGACACTAAGGGTAATTTAGCATGGCCAATCCACCTAACCTGCACATCTTTGGACTGTGGGAGGAAACCGGAGCACCCGGAGGAAACCCACGGAGACATGGGGAGAATGTACAATCTCCGCACAGTCATCCAAGGCTAGAATTGAACCTGGGTCCCTGGCGCTGTGAGGCAGCAGTGAAAACCACTATGCCACCATGTCTGCGTGGATTTCTTCCAGGTGCTCCAGTTTCCTCCCACAGTCCAAAGATGTGCAGGCGAGGTGGATTGGCCAAGCTAAATTGCGCCTTAGTGTCCAAAGATGTGCAGGTTAGATGGAGTTACGGGAATAGGGTAGGTGTGTGGGCCTAGGCGGGGTGCTCTTTCAGAGGTTCGGTGCAAACGTGATGGGCCAAATGGCCTACTCCTGCACTGTAGGAATTCTTTGCTGTGCTTTGTGTAACTGCTGTTCTATTTGTTCACAGGATTTTGTACCTATGTGCTATAGGTGTTCGACTAATAACCCACTACTCAACAACCAGGGAAATGTGTGTATCAACTGTCGGCAACCCTTTGTGTTCTCGGCTTCCTCTTATGGTGAGTTTACTGTATGCTGATGGTAGAGTAATTTGCTTGTATTTATTGCCCTGAAGTTAGGTTGTAGTTAGCTTGTATATGTGTGTTTTACTGTGGAACTTTTAAAATTTGACGCAATTCTATCCGAAAGCTGGAACTAAAACCTCTTGGTAAATAGGGCTCACTCGGGGAGTTTGGCAAATAGCTTGAAATGGTAGCAAAAGCTGGCCAAGCAACTTCAAGAAAGATGATGCAATTCCACAGAGCTGACAATTCAAAAATAACCATTAATATTGACAGGAGCTTGTCCAACTACTGACCACCAAAGAGTGTTGAAGGAGCTCTCCACTGCTGCTTGCTTGCAGACTCATCTTGTATCTTCATATTCGGTAAAAGCTGGAGAATGTGGATTGGGATCGCCTGTTTGGGGGTAAATCCACATTTGATGTATGGGCGTCTTTTAAAGACCAGTTGATTAGAGTGCAGGACAGGCATGTCCCTGCGAAAATGAAGGACAGAAATGACAGAATTAGGGAACCATGGATGACAGGGGAGATTGTGAGACTAGTCAAAAAGAAATAGGAAGCATAAGTAAGGTCAAGACAACTAAAAACAGATAAAGCTTTTGAAGAATATAGGGAAAGTAGGAACAAACTCAAACGGGGAATTAGGAGGGCTACAAGAGCCCATGAAATGTTACTGACAAGCAGGGTCAAGGAAAATCCCAAGACCTTTTATACATGTATAAGGAGAAAGAGAGTAGCTAGGGAAAGAGTAGACCCACTCGAGGACAAAGGAGGGACGTTATGCGTGGAGTCAGAGGAAGTGGGTGAGATCCTTAATGAGTACTTTGCACGGTATTCACCAAGGAGAGGGACATGACGGAGCTGAGGTTAAGGATGGGAGTGTGAATACTCTAGGACATGTCAGCATATTGAAGGAGGAAGTGTTGGATATCTTAAAATGCATTAAGGTAGGCAAGTCCTCTTGGCTGGATAGGATATATCCCAGGTTACTGTGGGAGGCAAGAGAGAAAATAGATGAGGCCTTAACAGATATCTTTGCATCATCCTTGACCGCAGGCGAGATTCCAGAGGACTGGAGAATAGCCAATGTTGTCCCTTTGTTTAAGAATGAAAGCCAGGATAATCCAGGTAATTATAGGCCAGAGATCCTGACGTCAGTGGTGAGGAAGTTGTTGGAGAAGATACTGAGGGACAGGATTTATTCACATTTGGAAGCAAATGGACTTGTTAGTGAAAGGCAACATGATTTTGTGCGGGTACGGTCATGTCTTACCAACTTGATAGAGTCTTTTGAAGAGGTGCTAAAATTCAATTGATGAGGGAAAGGCTGTGGATATCGTTTACATGAATTTTAGTAAGGTGTTTGACAAGGTCCCTCATGGCAGACTGGTACAAGAGATAAAGTCGCATTGGATTCGGGGTGTGCTAACTAGATGGATAAAGAACTGGCTTGGCAACAAGAGACAGAATAACAGTGGAAGTTTTTCAGAATGGAGATCTGTAACTCGTGGTGTTCGAGGGATCAGTGCTGGGACCACTGTTGTTTGTAATATATATATATAAATGATCTGGCAGGAAATGTAGATGGTCTGAGTAGCAAGTTTGCAATTGGCACTAAGATAGGTGGAGTTGCAGGTAGTGAAGGGGACTATCAGAGAATATACAGATAGATTGGAGAGTTGGGCAGAGAAATGGCAGATGAAGTTCAATGCAGACAAATCCGAAGTGATGGTTTTTGGAAGCTCAAATTCAGGTGTGAATTATACAGTAAATGCAGAACCCTTAGGGTCATTGACTTACGGAGGGATCTGGAATTTCAGGTCCATAGTTCCATAAAAGTGGTAATACAGGTGGATAAGGTGGTCAAGTAGTCATACGGCATGCTTGCCTTCATCGACCGGGGAATTGAGTGCAAGATTTGGCAGGTAATGTGCAGTTGTATAAAACTTTAGTTAGGCCACATTTGGAATACTGTGTCCAATTCTGGTCACCACACTACCAGAAGGACGTGGATGCTTTGGAGAAAGTGCAAAGAAGGTTTACCAGGATGTTGCCTGGTCTGGAGGGTGTTAGCTATGAGGAGAGGTTGAATGTACTCTGATTGTTTTTGTTGGAAAGACGGAGGCTGAGAGGAGACGTGATTGAGGTCTACAAAATTATGAGCGGTATAGACAAGGTGAATAATCCGAAGCTTTTTCCCAGGGTGGAAAATTTAATTACAAGGGGGCACAGATTCAAGGTGAGAGGGGGGAAATTTTGGGGAGTTGTACGGGGAATGTTTTTCACGCTGTGAGTGGTGGGTGTCTCGAACGCATTGCAAGTGAAGGTGGTGGAGGTAGGCACGATAACAACATTTAAGATGTATCTTGATAGACACATGAATGGGTGGGGAATAATACTAATAATAATCTTTATTATCACAAGTAGGCTTACATTAACACTGCAATGAAGTTACTGTGAAAAGCCCCCAGTCGCCAAATTCTGGTGCCTGTTCAGGTGCACAAGAGGGAGAATTCGGAATGTCCAAATTACCTAATAGCACATCTTGTGGGAGGAAACCGGGAGCATCTGGAGGAAACCCAAGCAGACATAGGGAGAACGTGCAGACTCCGCACAGACAGTGACCCAGCCGGGAATCGAATCTGGGACCCCGGATCTGTGAAGCCATGGTGCTAACCACTATGCTATCGTGCTGCGAATGGAGGGATACAGATCGTTTGGGCAAGAAGTAGTAGGTTTAAGTAAGAAATCTGGATCAGCGCAGGCTTGGTGGCCGAAAGGCCTGTTCCTGTGCTGTAATGTTCTTTGTTCCATAAATTTTCCATCCTGTCAACTAAACCAGCCTCTTTCTCAGTCATATAACCATTGCAACTGTTGGGAACTCTATTTTTGAACCTTTAGTTTTGAACCTTCAAAACACTTTCCTTTTGAGGCCTTTCAGCATCTTACCAAAGTTTGAAACACAAACAAAGATAGAAACTGTTGGAATAACTCAACAGGGCAAGAGTATTTGTGGAGAGAACAGGAGTCAGAATTTCAGGTACAGATACTGCAGCAAAACTGAATGATGTTATAGATGAACAGCATTTAAAACGAAACAGGAAAATTGGGATGGGGAGAAATGCTAACTCACAGAAAAAATGCAGAGAATGACTTGTAGAACAGGAGATGGTCGAGTAACAGAAGTGATATCATCATGAGATAATATTTGGCATAATGAGACAAATCAAAACTACAATAGCCACATATGGGAAATAGTGTATGAGAATAGCTAAAGGGGTAGGAGGTCGGCAGGCAAAGGGGAGACGCAAAAAAATGACAAAATGGAAGCGCCTATATTGGTCCAAAAACCTGAGAGGGACCTCACATTGAAATATTTCTGCCAACCTGTTGTTGATCTATTTTCTTCTTCCACTAGTTATTCTCATTTGCATCCCTGCTGAAGTTGAGAGTTAACCACTCTGTTCCCCCAAAAGAACAATAAATAAATTTATAACTTCATCCATCACTTTTTTAATGCATGGTAGGCAAGTTTTTGTAAATGCTGGAAATTTGAGTGCATAATTTCTAAAATATTCAGATATTGTTCTGTGAGCTTTGGGAGGTGTTTGCACCAAATGTTTCCAGCCAAATGAGCTCCATAAACAAGAAGCTTCTTGTGGAATGACTTGGAAAGTGCTCCAAAGCTGTTGCTCTTAGGGCATGATGTGGAGATGCCGGAGTTGGGCTGGGGTAAGCACAGTAAGAAGTCTTACAACACCAGGTTAAAGTCCAACAGGTTTGTTTCAAACACGAGCTTTCGGAGCACTGCTCCTTCCTCAGGTGAATGAAGAGGTATGTTCCAGAAACATATATATAGACAAAGTCAGAGATGCTGGACAATGCTTGGAATGCGAGCATTTGCGGGTAATCAAATCATTACAGATCCAGAGATAGGGGTAACCCCAGGTTAAAGAGGTGTGAATTGTCTCAAGCCAGGACAGTTGGTAGGATTTTGCAAGTCCAGGCCAGATGGTGGGGGATGAATGTAATGCGACATGAATCCAAGATCTCGGTTGAGGCTGCACTCATGCGTGCGGAACTTAGCTTTAAGTTTTTGCTCGGCAATTCTTCGTTGTCGCGTGTCCTGGAGACCGCCTTGGAGAACGCTTACCCGGAGATCAGAGGCTGAATGCCCTTGACTGCTGAAGTCTTCCCCGATTGGAAGGGAACATTCCTGCCTGGTGATTGTCGCACGATGCCCGTTCATTTGTTGTCGCAGTGTCTGCATGGTCTCGCCAATGTACCACGCTTCGGAACATCCTTTCCTGCAGCGTATGAGGTAGACTACATTAGTCGAGTCACACGAGTATGTGCCGCGTACCTGGTGGGTGGTGTTTCCACGTGTAATGGTGGTATCCATGTCGATGATCTGGCATGTCTTGCAGAGATTGCTCTGGCAGGGTTGTGTGGTGTTGTGGTCGCTGTTCTGAAGGCTGGGTAATTTGCTGCAAACAATGGTTTGACGTTGCGCGGTTGTTTGGAGGCAAGTAGTGAGGGTGTGGGGATGACCTTGGCAAGATGTTCATCTTCATTGATGATGTGTTGAAGGCTGCGAAGAAGATGTCGTAGTTTCTCCGCCCCAGGAAAGTACTGGACGACGAAGGGTACTCTGTCAGTTGTGTCCCGTGTTTGTCTTCTGAGGAGATCGGTGCGGTTTTTTGCTATGGCGCGTTGGAACTGTCGATCGATCAGTCGAGCGCCATATCCCGTTCGTACGAGGGCATCTTTCAGCATCTGTAGGTGTCTGTTACGCTCCTCCTCGTCTGAGCAGATCCTGTGTATACGGAGGGCTTGTCCATAGGGGATGGCTTCCTTAATGTGTTTCGGGTGAAAGCTGGAGAAGTGGAGCATCGTGAGGTTATCTGTGGGCTTGCGGTAAAGCGAAGTGCTGAGGTGACCGTCCTTGATGGAGATGAGTGTGTCCAAGAATGCAACTGAATTTGGAGAATAGTCCATGATGAGTCTGATGGTGGGATGGAACTTATTGATCTCATTGTGTAGTTATTTCAGTGATTCTTCGCTGTGGGTCCAAAGGAAAAAAAATGTCATCGATGTATCTGGTGTATAACATCGGTTGAAGGTCCTGTGCGGCGAGGAAGTCTTGTTCAAACTCGTGCATGAAGATGTTGGCATATTGAGGTGCGAATTTGGTCCCCATGTCTGTTCCGTGCATCTGGATGAAGAATTTGTTGTCAAAGGTGAAGACTTTGTGATCTAGAATGAAGCGGATGAGTTGCAGTACTCATCACTGCACTGTGCCGTGATCGCTGCACCCACAGCGAAGAATCACTGAAACGACTACACAAGATAATGAGTTCAAGATGTGCCTGTGAACAGGACAAGCAGTTTCAGCAGTGAGTTGAGACAGACAGGAATCTGCAGTTGGTTCTGGAAGTCAAACTACTATGAAGCCAGTTTTGAAGACTTCAGCTAGAGATCTTGCAGTGTTCTGACAGGATTTAGGTCTATCTCTTCAAACATTCTCAAAGAACATCTCAAGTGCATATGCCTCGGTCTGCTAATTGTATTTAAAAGTGGATTGAGAGTTGAGGTGGTTTTGTTGCTGGAGTGGGAATGAAAATAGCAGTTAAGGGTTATTGTGCCACTGTATTGATGAGCATTGTTTACGGGGAGTCGTAAGCTATTGTTCTTGTGTGATGTTAAAGATATTTTAATACTGTGTTGGTAATAAAGTTTGTTTTAATATATCGTATCTCTATTTTGCATGAAATCACTCCCAGAGCGAGGTATACTTTCCTCACAGTCTTACAAAATTAAAATAAAATATTGGGGTTTCTGTCCAGTATCCTAGCCACTGTTGGATCTGGTCCGGAATTGTAACATGTCCCAATTCACGCTGCTCCGTCAGCAGCTCTGTGAAAGTCAACAATTCTATATGGCAATGGAACTTGTTTTATAAGACTGCACATTTGGCTCACTTGCTAGTTTACTTTCCATCCCTCCTGATCTATATTCTCTTTTGGGTGGTCCAAAGTTAACCTTAGGTTTTAAAGTTCAATCACAAAGTGCAAATGGCTCAAAGAGGCAATAACAAAATTCACAATAAGGAAAATGTGCATTGTACATTAAAGAGTTGGAAAACAATCATGTAATCTAGGCTACATTTGAACACACACAAATGCTGAGCCAGCACTTGTCGCAAAATGCTGAAATGTAAATGATCTTTATAATGCAGAGTGATTTCTCTCCCTATGTTCCTTAAGTACAGATTATGCTTTGAAGTGTGTGTCATAATGAACTGCATGTAGGCATTCACAGAACAAATCCCTGATACATATATGTCATACTCTTCAAAATGTTTAAACAGATCAGCTAAAAATAATACTGGATCTGCTAATCTTGTTAGAAGATCTGTATCCTGGCAACTAACAGGATTTATCGCTTTGTAATAAATCCAAGGTGAATTACACGAAGGACTCCTGATTCTGCAGAATTTCACAATAACAAAAGGATATAAAAATCCCGACCAAATAATAAAAAAGATAAAACGTTCTTGTTTTACCTTAAGACTGAAAATAAATATTAGTTGAGATTTATGAGATCTATAACAATCTTTATTGTCACAAGTAGGCTTACATTAACACTGCAATGAAGTTACTGTGAAAATCCCCGAGTCGCCACATTCCGGCGCCTGTTCGGGTACACGGAGGGAGAATTCAGAATATCCAAATTACCTAACGGCATGTCTTTCGGGACTTGTGGGAGGAAACCAGAGAACCCGGAGGAAACCCACGCAGATGTGGGGAGAACGTGCAGACTCTGCACAGACAGTGACCCAAGCCAGGAATTGAACCTGGGACCATGCAGCTGTGAAGCAACAGTGCTAACCACTGCTACCGTGCCACCCACGTCCTTGCTTTTGTTAGACATTAAGGATACACAGACTCAAATATAAATGAAATTGGGAAAAATGGTTATGTTGTTTCACTTTTTAAGCTGTTTGAATATTCATAATTTCTTGACAACAAGGGAGGGTCTGTACTACTTAAGATCAATTACCCAAGGATCCATCTGATTAATCATCTTGGACTAAAGCCATGGCACAGGAGGGTAAAATAATACAAATAATAATAATTGCTTTTTGTCACACGTAGGCTTCAATGATAGAACCAAATATATGTTCACACTTGGGAAAGACGTCATGTCAGCCTTTCTTCACAGGTGCTGAATTTAAATAGAGTGGCTAAAACTATTCGGACTAGCCAATGTTACAACCTGATTCAATTTGTCATAAATCTTTCCTAATACCACCACCTGCAAGTTCACCTCCAAGTCACTCACCACCCTGACTTGGAAATATATCAGCATTCCTTCACTGTCACTGGGTCAAAATCCTGGAGTTCCCTCTCTAACAGTACTGCGGGTATACCTGCACCACATGCAGTGCAACAGTTCAAGAAGGCAGCTCACCCCCACCTTCTCTAGGGTAATTAGAGATGGGCAATAAATGCCATCCCAGCCAGCAATGCCCACATCCCATGAATGGATACATTTAATAAATGATGAGACTGGGCAAAAAAAAAGCACAGTTCAAGCATAAAAGGGAAAACCCAATGTCAGTGTAACCTGGATTAGAGTCTATAATCTGTGATGATCCTGTTAACTGCTTAGTTCTGCTAGAGGTTATGTGCAATAGGATTATATGTTTCACTACACTTTTACATATCAAAGGAGATAACAGTCTGAAATATGCGTCCACAGCAACAAAACATTTCAATTAATTGAGCTAAATAAAATACTTAAAATGATCTTGTATTTATATGGTACCTTTTCTGACCTCAGGATGTGCAAAAGCACTTAAGGATAATGAAATACAGCCATTATTATTTATAGGAAAGTGCAGCAGCTAAATTGTACACAGCTAGATTCCACAAGCATCAGACAGGACACCAGGATAATTCTTTTTTTTTAAAACGCATTTTAGTGTAGCCACCGAAGTTGGCCATTCCCTCAATACAAAATGGAGGAACGCAAAGCTTGCAGGTTAAAATGGACAATGTTTGCAGCACAAGCAGGCTGCACCAAGCCAATGTGTATTCTGTCTGCTAAGCGAGCAGACAGCACCGAAACGAACATTCCGCCTACTAATGAGGCAATCTCCGGGATAGTTAACATAGTAATGGAACGATCCCAGGGACAATGGACACAAATAGAGAAGTGATTGCATCAGTGTATGGGAATCCAGACACCCCGGCACCAGCGGGATTCTAAAACAAAGCACCTGAAGGCCCGCCCAATAGCCGAGAGATAGCCTCAGTATTGGGGGGATTCAAACAAATCGATTGGGAAGAGACCCAATTGATTCTGAGCAGGTAAAGGGTCCGCCCAAAAGGGCGCGAAGCCCTAGGACCTATAAAAGACAGGTCCCACACTTCGTTCGTTCTTCTTAACCAGCCCTCCTCTCTGGACCAGCCCCTCGACCAGCTTTTGCCAAAGAAGACCTTGACCGAGAGAGAGGAGAGGTTTGGGACAGCAGCCGCCAGCAAGTAAGTGTCTCACAACGATCGCTACCAGAGATAGACACTCCTGGCCCCTTTTTAACCCATACCAACCTGAAGTCTGCGGACCAGTGCAGAGCAAGAGGCCTTGTCCCCTGATCCGGCAGTTCCCTTTAAGATAAGTATTGGTTTATTTAGTGGTAGGAATAGTTTAATCATCTTAGCGTGTGCATGAATAGATTATAATTGTATTATAATAAACTCATTTGTTTGAACTTACTAATTGGTGTATGGTTTTATTGCTTTGAACTTGACCTTGAAACTTGTGGCGGTATCTTAACGATACCTGGCGACTCCAGAGCTAAGTAACGAAACAGAGCCAAATTGAGTGTTAAGCACACTCACCCAGAACGAGCAACACTTGTAACCAAGTAGTTAACAGCAAATAAACACCCCGGGAAACATTCTTCCCAACAATCAACAGAACAGCTCCTCAAACACGGTCACAAACATCCCCCACCTTTTCTCAAACTCCCCTGCTGAGCCCCTTAATTCACACTTTATCTTTTCTAACCGCAGGAAGTCGTACAGGTCACCCAACCATACTGCTACCCCCGGTGGCGATTTCGACCGCCACTCCAGCAAAATTCATCACCGTGTGATCAGGGAGGCGAAGGCCATGACATCGGCCTTCCTCCTCTCCATGAGCTCCGGCTTCTCTGAAACCCCAAATATCGCCACCAAAGGGTCCGGGTCCACCTCCTCCTCCACTGTCCTGGCTAAGACCGCAAACACTCCTGCCCAGAATCTTCCCAATTTTTCACAACCCCAAAACATGATTCGCTGGCCCCCGCCCACACCTCTCACACTCATCTGCTACCCCCTGAAAGAACCCACTCATTCTCGCCTGAGTCATATGCACCCTGTGCACCACCTTAAACTGTATCAGGCTCATCCTTGCACTAGAGGAGGTCCCGTTTACCCTTTGCAGTGCCTCACTCTATACTCTCCAATTGATCTCCATTCCCAACTCCGCTTCCCATTTCTCCTTGATCTCCTCCACCCACTCGCCTCCCTGCTCCCCCAGCCACTTATATAGATCCCTAATTCTTCCCTCCCCTTCCACATCTGGAAGCAGCAATCGCTCCAGCAGGATGTATCCCGGAAATCTAGGGAACCCCTTCCAGACCTTTCGTGCAAAGTCCCTAACCTGTAGATACCTGAACTCACTACCCGTCGGCAGCTCTACCCTCTCCCTTAGCTCCTCCAGACTGGCAAACCCTTCTTCCAAACACAAATCCCTCACCTTGACCAGCCCCACTTCCCTCTACCTCCTGCATACACCATCCATCCCCCCCGGCTCAAACCCATGATTCTCGCACAGCGGCGTTAGCACCGACATCCCTTACACTCGAAGGGAGGGAAGGGACGTCGGTGCTATCTTCACCGTGGACTGCACCACTGGGCTTCCTAAATACCTACTCGGAGCCATTGGCAATGCTGCTGTCACCATAGCCCTCAAACTAGGCCCCTCACAAGATTCCTCCTCCATCCTAACCCACTCTGAAGTATCAGCCCAGATTATGCTGTAATGCTGGAGTGGAGCATAAACTCACATTGACTCAGAGGCTAGAGAGTGGTCACTCAGCCAAACTGACATTAGATTTGTAACAGTTAAAATGAATAAACAGTCGGAGCTGCAAAAGGTTTCATTAGGATGCGGACAAAAATTATCCTGAAGTGAAGCAATAATTGAAAATTAACAAACATAGTTTGCCTTCCAGGTCAGAAGAAATTATATAAAATGGGGGCTCACTTCATGACTGAGCTGAATAAAGCAGTGAGTAGTAGAGTCACAGACCTCCGGGTCTGTAGACAGTCTGTTATCTTTAGCAGAATCGCTACAACTGGAAGGTCTGGAAGGGGTTCCCTAGATTTCAGGGATACACCCTGCTGGAGCGATTGCTGCTTCCAGATGTGGAAGGGGATTGGGAACCTGAATTGTAGCTCCAGTACACAAGAAGCTGAGAGTAGTGAGGTCATGAGTAAGGTTTCAAAGTTGCAGGAGTGTACCGGCAGGAAGGAAGGTGGTCTAAAGTGCGTCTACTTCAATGCCAGGAGCATCCGGAATAAGGTGGGTGAACTTGTGGCATGGGTTAGTACCTGGGACTTCGATGTTGTGGCCATTTCGGAGACATGGATAGAGCAGGGCGAGGAATGGTTGTTGCAGGTGCCGGGGTTTAGATATTTCAGTAAGTTCAGGGAAGGTAGTAAGAGAGGGGGAGGGGTGGCATTGTTAGTCAAGGACAGTATTACGGTGGCTGAGAGGACATTTGATGAGGACTCGAATACTGAGGTAGTATGGGCTGAGTTATGAAACAGGAAAGGAGAGGTCACCCTGTTAGGGCTTTTCTATAGGCCTCCGAAAAGTTCCAGAGATGTGGAGGAAAGGATTGCAAAGATGATTCTGGATAGGAGCGAAAATAACAGGGTAGTTGTCATGGGGGACTTTAACTTTCCAAATATTGACTGGAAACACTATAGTTTGAGTACTTTAGATGGATCCGTTTTTGTCCAATGTGAGCAGGAGGGTTTCCTGATGCAGTATGTAGATAGGCCAACAAGAGGCGAGGCCGTATTGGATTTGGTACTGGGTAATGAACCAGGACAGATGTTAGATTTGGAGGTAGGTGAGCATTTTGGTGATAGTGACCACAATTCGATTACGTTTACTTTAGCGATGGAAAGGGATAGGTATAAACCGCAGGGCAAGAGTTATTGCTGGGGGAAAGGCAATTATGATGCAATGAGGCAAGACTTAGGATGCATCGCCTGGAGAGGAAAACTCCAGGGGATGGACACAATGGAAATGTGGAGCATGTTCAAGGAACAGCTACTGCGTGTCCTTGATAAGTATGTACCTGTTAGGCAGGGAGGAAGTGGTCGAGTGAGGGAACCATGGGTTACTAAAGCGGTTGAAACACTTGTCAAGAGGAAGAAGGAGGCTTATGTGAAGATGAAACGTGATGGTTCAGTTGGGTCGCTTGAGAGTTACAAGTTAGCTAGGAAGGCTCTAAAGAGAGCTAAGAAGAGCCAAGCGAGGACATGAGAAGTCTTTGGCAGGTAGGATCAAGGATAACCCTAAAGCTTTCTATAGGTATGTCAGGAATAAAAGAATGACCTTGGGTAAGAGTAGGGCCAGTCAAGGACAGTAGTGGGAAGTTGTGCGTAGAGTCCG
Organism: Scyliorhinus canicula; assembly: GCF_902713615.1. Classification (NCBI taxonomy): domain Eukaryota; kingdom Metazoa; phylum Chordata; class Chondrichthyes; order Carcharhiniformes; family Scyliorhinidae; genus Scyliorhinus; species Scyliorhinus canicula. The sequence goes on from NC_052156.1 coordinate 93,752,085, forward strand.
AGGAGATAGGAGAGGTACTAAATGAGTATTTTTCATCAGTGTTCACACAGGAAAAAGACAAAGTTGTTGAGGAGAATACTCAGATACAGGCTACTAGACTAGAAGGGCTTGAGGTTCATAAGGAAGGAGGTGTTAGCGATTCTGGAAAGTGTGAAAATAGATAAGTCCCCTGGGCCGGATGGGATTTATCCTAGGATTCTCTGAGAAGCTAGGGAGGTGATTGCTGAGCCTTTGGCTTTGATCTTTAAGTCATTTTTGTCTACAGGAATAGTGCCAGAGGACTGGAGGATAGCAAACCTTGTCCCCTTGTACAAGAAGGGGAGTAGAGATAACCCCGGTAACTATAGACCAGTGAGCCTTACTTCTGTTGTGGGAAAAGTCTATGAAAGGTTTATAAGAGATAGGATGTATAATCATCTGGAAAGGAATAATTTGATTAGAGATAGTCAACATGGTTTTGTGAAGGGTAGGTCGTGCCTCACAAACCTCATTGAGTTCTTCGAGAAGGTGACCAAACAGGTGGATGAGGGTAAAGCAGTTGATGTGGTGTATATGGATTTCAGTAAAGCGTTTGATAAGCGTTTGAGAAAGTAAAATCAAATACTAGTGTTTTGTGTTTAAACAAAGGAGATTACAAGGGGATGAGAGAAGAATTAGCTAAGGTAGACTGGGAGCTAAGACTTTATGGTGGAACAGTTGAGGAACAGTGGAGAACCTTCCAAGCGATTTTTCACAGTGCTCAGCAAAGGTTTATACCAACAAAAAGGAAGGCCGGAAGAAAGAGGGAAAATCGACCGTGGATATCTAAGGAAATAAGGGAGAGTATCAAATTGAAGGAAAAAGCATATAAAGTGGCAAAGATTGCTGGGAGATTAGAGGACTGGGAAATCTTTAGGGGGCAACAGAAAGCTGCTAAAAAAGCTATAAAGAAGAGTAAGATAGAGTATGAGAGAAAACTTGCTCAGAATATAAAAACAGACAGTAAAAGTTTTTACAAATATATAAGACAAAAAAGAGTGGCTAAGGTAAATATTGGTCCTTTAGAGGATGAGAAGGGAGTTTTAATAATGGGAAATGAGGAAATGGCTGAGGAACTGAACAGGTTTTTTGGGTCGGTCTTCACAGTGGAAGACACAAATAACATGCCAGCGACTGATAGAAATGAGGCTATGACAGGTGAGGATTGTTATCACTAAGGAGGGAGTGATGGGCAAGCTAATGGGGCTAAAGGTAGACAAGTCTCCTGGCCCTGATGGAATGCATCCCAGAGTGCTAAAAGAGATGGCTAGGGAAATTGCAGATGCACTAGTGATAATTTACCGAAATTCACTAGACTCTGGGTGGTCCCGGTGGATTGGAAATTAGCAAACGTGACGCCACTGTTTAAAAAAGGAGGTAGGCAGAAAGCAGGAAATTATAGGCCAGTGAGTTTAACTTCGGTAATAGGGAAGATGCTGGAATCTATCATCAAGGAAGAAATTGCAAGGCATCTGGATAGAAATTGTCCCATTGGGCAGACGCAGCATGGGTTCGTAAAGGCCAGGTCATGCCTAACTAATTTAGTGGAATTTTTTGAGGACATTACCAGTGCAGTAGATAACGGGGAGCCGATGGATGTGGTATATCTGGATTTCCAGAGAGTCTTTGACAAGGTGCCACACAAAAGGTTGCTGCATAAGATAAAGATGCATGGCATTAAGGGTAAAGTAGTAGCATGGATAGAGGATTGGTTAATTAATAGAAAGCAAAGAGTTGGGATAAATGGGTGTTTCTCTGGTTGGCAATCAGTAGCTAGTGGTGTCCCTCAGGGATCAATGTTGGGCCCACAATTGTTCACAATTTACATAGATGATTTGGAGTTGGGGACCAAGGGCAATGTGTCCAAGTTTGCAGATGACACTAAGATGAGTGGTAAAGTGAAAAGTGCAGAGGATACTGGAAGTCTGCAGAGGGATTTGGATAGGTTAAGTGAATGGGCTAGGGTCTGGCAGATGGAATACAATGTTGACAAATGTGAGGTTATCCATTTTGGTAGGAATAACAGCAAACGGGATTATTATTTAAACGATAAAATATTAAAGCATGCCGTTGTTCAGAGAGACTTGGGTGTGCTAGTGCATGAGTCACAGAAGGTTGGTTTACAAGTGCAACAGGTGATTAAGAAGGCAAATGGAATTTTGTCCTTCATTGCTAGAGGGATGGAGTTTAAGACTAGGGAGGTTATGTTGCAATTGTATAAGGTGTTAGTGCGGCCACACCTGGAGTATTGTGTTCAGTTTTGGTCTCCTTACTTGAGAAAGGACGTACTGGCGCTGGAGGGTGTGCAGAGGAGATTCACTAGGTTAATCCCAGAGCTGAAGGGGTTGGATTATGAGGAGAGGTTGATTAGACTGGGACTGTACTCGTTGGAATTTAGAAGGATGAGGGGGGATCTTATAGAAACATTTAAAATTATGAAGGGAATAGATAGGATAGATGCGGGCAGGTTGTTTCCACTGGCGGGTGACAGCAGAACTAGGGAGACATAGCCTCAAAATAAGGGGAAGTAGATTTAGGACTGAGTTTAGGAGGAACTTCTTCACCCAAAGGGTTGTAAATCTATGGAATTCCTTGCCCAGTGAAGCAGTTGAGGCTCCTTCATTACATGTTTTTAAGGTAAAGATAGATAGTTTTTTGAAGAATAAAGGGATTAAGGGTTATGGTGTTCGGGCCGGAAAGTGGAGCTGAGTCCACAAAAGATCAGCCATGATCTAATTGAATGGCGGAGCAGGCTCGAGGGGCCAGATGGCCTACTCCTGCTCCTAGTTCTTATGTTCCCCACGGTAGGCTATTGCAGAAAATACCGAGGCACGGGATTCAGGGTGATTTAGCAGTTTGGATCAGAAATTGGCTAGCTGATAGAAGACAAAGAGTGGTGGTTGATGGGAAATGCTCTGACTGGTGTCCAGTTACTAGTGGTGTGCCACAAGGATCTGTTTTGGGGCCGTTGCTGTTTGTCATTTTTATAAATGACCTGAAGGAGGGCGTAGAAGGATGGGTGAGTAAATTTGCAGATGACACTAAAGTCGGTGGAGTTGTGGACAGTGCAGAAAGGATGTTACAAGTTACAGAAGGACATAGATAAGCTGCAGAGCTGGGCTGACAGGTGGCAAATGGAGTTTAATGCAGAAAAGTGTGAGGTGATTCATTTTGGAAGGAATAACAGGAAGGCAGAGTACTGGGCTAATGGTAAGATTCTTGGTAGTGTGGACGAGCAGAGAGATCTCGGTGTCCATGTCCATAGATCCCTGAAAGTTGCCACCCAGGTTGAGAGGGTTGTTAAGAAGGCGTACGGTGTGTTAGCTTTTATTGGTAGAGGAATTGCGTTTCGGAGCCATGAGGTCATGTTGCAGTTGTACAAAACTCTGGTGCGGTCGCATTTGGAGTATTGCGTGCAGTTCTGGTCGCCTCATTATAGGAAGGACGTGGAAGCATTGGAAACGGTACGGAGGAGATTTACAAGAATGTTGCCTGGTATGGAGGGAAGATCATATGAGGAAAGGCTGAAGGACTTGAGGCTGTTTTCGTTAGAGAGAAGAAGGTTAAGAGGGGACTTAATTGAGGCATACAAGATGATCAGAGGATTAGATAGGGTGGACATCGAGAGCCTTTTTCCTCGGATGGTGATGACCAACACGAGGGGACATAGCTTTAAATTGAGGGGTGATAGATATAGGACAGATGTCAGAGGCAGTTTCTTTACTCAGAGAGTAGTAGGAGTGTGGAACGCCCTGCCTGCAACAGTAGTAGACTCGCCAACTTTAAGGGCATTTAAGTGGTCACTGGATAGACATATGGATGAAAATGGAATAGTGTAGGTCAGATAGGCTTCAGATGGTTTCACAGGTCGGCGCAACATCGAGGGCCGAAGGGCCCGTACTGCGCTGTAGTGTTCTATGTTCTATGTTCTATAATGGGGAGAGTGAATTATATTGTTAAGATACACAGTTGAAGGGCATTGTTTAATTAAGTACTTTGATCACAGAAACAGGGGACGGCTGGAACACTGGGACATAGAAGTCAAAAAACTTTCGTAGTAAAGAAAAGCTCTTGTGTGGTGTTTTTGACTTCACAAACTGGTTTGGTTTCTATTAACAACAGGGATTAGTTAAGATTGTTACTGTAGTAGAACTACACAAAGTCCACACCGAATGAAGTCAAGAACTGGGTTTATTTACAAACAATATATACAACACCCAGTAGATCCCTACCGGATTACTCTCTCCGAGGTTGATGCCTTACTGGCCAACCTTTTATATATAAGGTTTTTTTAATGTATTTTATTCCAAATGTGTGAAAAAAAACAGTAACATATGCAACAACAGACTTCACAACCTCACAGTCCACAGTTTGTACAGTTTTCCCCCATTTACCCCACCCTCACTCCCCCCTCTTCCCCACCCACCACTGCAAACAGCTCCTCAAACATTGTCCTGAACAACCCCCACTGTGTCTCAAAGCCCTCCCGCTTCCACTCGCTTCCAGGCCGACCCCTCCCCCACTACCCACTTCCTGACCATCGATATGTTGGCCGCCCAGTAATAATTAATAAAGCTCGGGAGAGCCAGGCCCCCCTCCCCGCGTACCTGCTCCAGGAGTGCCCTCTTTACACTCGGGGTTTTCCCCGCCCATGCAAAACCTGTAATCACTACATTTATTTTTCTAAAAAAAGCCTTGGGGACAAAAATCAGAAGGCATTGATAAAAGAAAAGTAGTTTCGGGAGGACGGTCAACTTCACCGTCTGGACCCTTCCCACTAACGTCAGCGGGAGCATGTCCCATCTGTGGAAATACCTTTTCATTTGGCCGACCGCTTTGCCCAGATTTAACTTGTGGAGCTGCCCCCACTCTTTAGCCACTTGAATCCCTAAATATCTGAAACTCCCTGCCACCACTTTAAAAGGTAACTCCCTCAGTCTCCTTTCCTGTCCCCAGTGCCTAGATCACAAACATCTTGCTCTGTCCCATATTCAGCTTGTCGCCTGAAAATCGCCCAAATTCTCCCAATACCTCCATGATTTCGGTCAGTTCCCCCACCGGGTCTGTAACATAAAGCAGCAAGTCATCCGCATATAAAGAAACCCTGTGCTCCACCCCTGCCCCCCTCACTATTCCCCGCCATGCACTCGAGGCTCTAAAGGCCATTGCTAAAGGCTCTATGGCCAGGGAAAACAGTAATGGGGGAGAGTGAGCATCCCTACCTTTTCCCTCTCCTGAGATTAAAATATTTTGACCGGGTTCAGTTGGTTCTCACATTTGCCACCGGGGCCTGATATAACAGCCAAACTCAGTCCACAAATCCCTGCCCGAACCCAAACCTGCCTAAAATATCCCATTGGTATTTCCACTCCACCCAGTCGAAAGTCTTCTCCGCGTCCATGGCTACTACCACCTCAGCCTCACGTCCCTCTTCTGGCATCATTATAACGTTGGGAAGCCGTCTAATGCTGGACGTCAAGTGCCTGCCCTTCATAAATCCCGTCTGATCCTCACCTATTACCTCTGAGACGCAGTCCTTTATTCTGGTGGCCAAAATCTTTGCCAGTAATTTACCATCCACATTTAAAAAGGAAATTGGTCTGTACAATCCACAGCTCTCCGGGTCCTTGTTTCGCTTCAGGATGAGAGAGATTGATGCCTGTGATAGCGTTGGGGGAAGCACTCTCAACTCCTTGGATTCATTGAAAGCCTAGACTAGCAACAGTTCCACTAGCCCCGAAAACTTTTTATAAAATTCCACTGGGAATCCATCAGGTCCTGGGGCCTTACCCGATTGCATTGCCCCCAATCCGTCTATCACTTCACCGAGCCCAATTGGGCCCTCCAAGACTTCCACCAGCTCCTCGTCCATCTTCGGGAACTCTAGTCTCTCCAGGAAATGGTTCATTCCCTCCTCCACTACAGGGGGTTCCGACTCGTACAAACGGCTAGAGAATTCACAGAACACGTCATTAACCGCCCCTCACTACTTTCCCCCTCAGATCCTTTATTTTCCCTATCTCTCTTGACACCTCCTGCTTCCTCAGCTGATGTGCCAACATCCTGCTAGCTTTCTCCCCATATTTGTACACTGCCCCTTTTGCCCTCCTCAGCTGTCCCTCCGCCTTGCCTGTGGAAAGGAGCCCAAAATCCATTTGAAGTCTCTGATGCTCCTTCGGAGACCCTCATATCTCCTATGCATACGCAAGATTTCTCCTACTAGCCTGTCGAGCTCCGCCCGTTCAGCCTTCTCCCTATGGGCCCGAATCAAAATATTTTGCCCTCTGAAGACCGCTTTCAATGCCTCCCACACCACCCCAGCCGTGGTCTCTCCCCTATCATAGTTTTTTATATACCCCCGAATGGCCTCCCTCACTTGCTCACATATCTTGTTTTTACATAGAATTTACAGTGCAGAAGGAGGCCATTCAGCCCATCGAGTCTGCACCGGCTCTGCTAACAGCCCTGCATCTAGCCTCCTCCCGTGTTCACCTGTAGGTCTAGCCAACGTGGCACATGATCCAATACTACGATCGCTGAATACCCTGTGTTCACCACCCCCGCTAACAATGTTTTGTCCAATATTAAAAAATCGATCCTGGAGTACACCTTGTGCACATGAGAGTAGAATGAATATTCCTTGCTCCTTGGCTTCTCAAATCTCCACGGATCCACATCTCCCATGTGCTCCATGAACCCCCACAGCTCTTTCGCCATTGCTGATACTTTCCCCGACCTAAGACTCGACCGGTCCATCCTAAGATCCAAGACCATGTTAAAATCACCCCCCATAATCAACCGGTGCTAGTTGAGGTCTGGGATTTTTCCCAGCATCTTCCTAACAAATGCGTTGTTCCAGTTTGGGGCATATATATTTACCAGCACCACTGCCATTCCCTTCAGTTTACCGCTCACCATAATAAATCTGCCTCCCGGGTCTGGCTCCATTTCCCCACCTCGAACGCCACCCTTTTGTTAATCAGGATGGCCACCTCCCTTGTTTTAAAGTCCATTCCTGAATGGAAGACCTTTCCGACCCATCCATTTTTCAGTCTAAATTGATCCCCCAGCTTCAAGTGTGTCTCCTGTAGCATGGCCATGTCTGTTTTTAACTGTCACGAATGTGCAAACACACGGGCCTTCTTGACTGGCCCATTCAAGCCGCGAACATTCCATGTAACCAGTCTGGTCAGGACGGCTCTTGCCCCCCCCCCCCCCCCCCCCCGATCAGCCATGACCTTTCCTAGGCCAGCCCTTAGCCCATGTTCCGCACCTCCCCAGATCCGCCCCTCGGCAGCGACCGCCATCTAGTCTCCATCTCCAGCCTCCTGGAAGTCCCCTAATCATCAGCCATACCCCCCCCCCCCCCCCTCTCCCCACACCCTCCCTCCTCCCTCCCCCACCTCGTCACTTTTCAGGTCACCCCCCACTTTGCTTCCATGAGCCAGCCTTGCCAGCTAGCCTAGCAGCTCCACTCCTGATGCCTAAAAGTCTACCAGCTGCTGGATCTTTACCCCCCAACCCTTAACATAAGTTTTCAAAACAATAGCACCAAGCACAGAAAGCAAACACATCATCCACTTAAGGCTCAACGGCCCACCCCTTCCCTTTACAACATCTTATCATTCCCATCACCTTCAAACAGAGCCCCTAAACAGAGCCCCAAACAATGGAAGTGAAAACAAACAGGATAATTGGAGAGACAGAAAAAATTATGCATGCAAAAACTCAAACCGATGTCTTTCCCTCCTCGAACATCTCAATTTGAGAACTTTTCTTCACCCCCCTCCATTTATTTTTCCCCCTTTTTCTTTTTTACAAACACAAAAAAAAGGAAGAAACTGTACCTTAGTACATACACTGAAAGGTCAAAGTTAGATAACTCAGAAAAATCCTTCTCTTCCCGGTCATCGCAACTCAAGTTACAGTGCACCACAGAACTTTTTGATTTAAATCGCAACTGACCAGTTTTCTCTTTTTATTAAGTCCTAATGGGTTCCCCACGTTGTTGTCTTTCATAAAGCCCGCCACTTCTTCCGGCGAGCCAAAATATAGTTCCCGTTCCTCGTAGGTTACCCAAAGATGAGCCAGGTAGAGCAGTCCAATTTTTATTCCCTTCCCATACAGCGCCGCTTTAACTTTATTAAAACTCGCCCTCCTCTTAGCAAGTTCTGTTCCCAAGTCTTGGTAAACTCGGATCTTGGCTTCTTCGCAGCTGAATCCACCCACAAACCGTAGGCTGTACCACTGGATTCCCCGTATACTTCCCTGGGGCTAATGTCAGTGGAGCCATCACCAAAGTCCAGATCCCCTACATGACTCTTCCTCCCTTTTGACCTACTCCACCCCCTCCCTCCAATGCCTCACCTTCTCCATATTTGCTGCCCAATAAAAGGGCAGCAGGTGCTGGAGCGTCAACCCCCTTTATGCCCTTGCCTCTGTAGCAGGGCCCTCTTTACCCTCGGCACTTTCCCCACCCATATAAACTCCAAAATCACTGTCTCCAATTTCCGGAAGAAGGCCTTGGGGAGAAAGATCGGAAGGGCCTGGAAAACAAACAAGAACCTTGGCAGCACATTCATCTTTACCACCTGCACCCTCCCTGCCAGTGTCAGGTGTAATATATCCCATCACTTAAAATCCCCCTAATCTCCTCCACCAACATTGTCAAGTTCCACTTGTGCATTGTAGCCCATTCCCTCGTCATCTGAATCCCCAAGTACCTGAACCTTTCCCTCTCCACCTTAAATAGCAATATCCCCAAGTTTCCCCATCTGCCATGCTGCATTCACTGGAAACATCTCGCTGTTCCCAACATTTAACTTGTATCCCGAGAAGGCCCCAAACCTCTACAATATTCCCATGATCCGACCCATACTGTCAGCGACACCTGATGCTTCCTGCTCCCCCTCACAATCCATGGCTGCCACTGGAGGTCCCTTTGAAACGTAAGTTAATGGAGATCACCACACCTAGCGTACCTACAAGGACCACGGGAAAGACAATCATTCCCACTCCACATGTCCCTTGCCAGATATTACAGATACGGGGCTAGGAGAAGAGGGTGCAGCAATGAGATTAGCTAAGATTGACCGTGCGAAATGCTGATCCAAACCAATTGATTATTTTGTGCTGCAAACGTCTGTCGTTCTGAATTCTGAGGATGTTGAGTTATTTTATTACTATAGGTTTTGACATTAAGATGTATGAGAACTATAGGTAGCAACTATATTAGGAGCTGTTAAGAGTTGGACATTGGAAGATATTTTTTCCTTTTCCCCATTCCTTTGATCTCCCACGCCAAGCACAAACCCTGGCCAGGATTGGAGTTTAGATAAATGCTCAATCCCACTCATCTCATCTTTCTCCAAAGGTTCTAACACAAGGGGAGCATCCAAGTTATGGGTTTTAGTAGAACTACTATTCTCTTGAACTTGGATTTGGTATATCCCATCTCCCAATAAAACACTGTCCATGCCTCTATGTATTACAATAAAACAAGGAGGCTGTCCAGATTGGACTCCTTTTTTGTGTTGAATTAGAAGTCTCGAGTCAAAACATCACTGGAGAGCTACAAATTACTTCATTGGCTTATGTGGGAAAATTGTCCAAGATTCCACATCAGGTATTTATTTTTATCACATGCTTAAATGGAGTCACAATTATTACAACCAGGCAAGGAGGAGTGAGTTGGCTGTCATTTTACTCAGCTTCCGTGATTGGTTGCAGTTTCCTGTAGGTTCAATTTCCAGTCGAAATCTGTTTACTTTTTAATAAGGAGAAAATTAAACCAGCTTTTCTTAAGTTAATGAAAGAGTAAAATTGTCAGTTACTAAAACCTGAGAAAAAAAAATAAGACTTGAGATGCAGGTGCACGTTCGAATCCAAATAAAAGTTAAAAGTATATAACAGTAAGTGCTTTGCTTACCCGTGAGATATAGATTGTAGAGTGTTGTGGCTGTTGAAATTGGAATTCAATTCGCATGTCTTGCATCTGTGAAGTAAAATTAAAGTAAGTACTAAAGTTTTCCTCAAGTTGTACTAATTCCAGCTTTGATCTTTCATCTCAAAAATCTTTTGACATATTTTTGAGCTATAAATCAACGGGAGATGGAGTGATTTCATCCTTCACTGTGTGTGTACTGGAGCCCAGTTCTCATCGTTTTCACAGAATTAAATCACAAGTAGATTGAAAGTCATTCCTTTTAGCAATCCGTGTTTGAACTGAACTTTGACCAACACTCCCCGATGTGAAATTCTATGTAACATCCCAGAACAGTTCTATAGTGCAATCCAGAAAAGTGGTCAACTTGTAATAGCAGATATCAGGTGACTGCTGGTATCCATCTTTAGTCAATGTCTTCTCTTGTATTGTTTTCTAAAAAGGTCCTCTGTAAACAGTTTAGTATAGTTCAATTCCCGTACCAGCCTCCCCGAACAGGCGCCGGAATGTGGCGACTAGGGGCTTTTCACAGTAACATCATTGAAGCCTACTTGTGACAATAAGCCATTTTCATTTAATTTCATGTCTTTGGTTAGCTGGTGAAGTTGTGGGTTGCTCTCACTCCAGCCACAATTTCCTGTCATTGTGACACAGTGAGCAGGATTCTCCGGTCCCCCAGCCACTTGTTTCTTGACAGCACACCATTGGCTGGCAGCAGGATTCTCTACTCGTGCCACTTGTCAATGGGATTTCCCATTGAAGCCACCCCATGCCGCTAGGAAACCATGTGTTTGAAAATAAAATGGCGAAATGGCTATTACTTCCTACAGTATTTACTGAGTTTCACACAAGGTTTCAAAGTTCAGACCTAAGTACATAAACTTAGGGTTTGAAACAGGTGTGGTACACACTAGGGCTTTCAGCTCATGAGCTCTCTTACTGTGTTTACAGAAGTGCTGCCACTTGTTCAGTTCTATTTGGAAGAAGGGATTACGGATGAGGAAGCAGTGGCCCTGATTGATCGCGAAGTGCCCAGGACAGAACCGAAAAAGGACGGGTGGCAGGAAAAGAACATTGGAGGTATCTATTTTGCAATATCACCTTGTGCGAAGTAGGCAGCACATTGAAACACCAACGTGTAGTGTAACACCAACCCAATTACATTGCATTGGGACAGTGCCAAGACTAGACTGGAAAATGCAAGGGAAAGCCATCGCTGGGCCACACTTTTCCTTCCCCTAGATTTTCCTTCGATCAGAGCTGGGATCGTGTTGGTCATGTGTATGTACCCAGGGAAAGAAATGGGGTGGGGAGTGGCAGGGAAATAAAGTTTTGAGGCAGAATAATTAGGATATAATTATCTCATCAATTACTAGCCCTTGGCTTAATGTCTGTACTTTTGGAGTATTAAACAGCGGTATTCCTCATAAGGAAAGTTGTTAACGGTTGCCAGTGCAGGCTGCTGGTGCAAATCAAACTCCCTGTGCCACCCAGATTGATGACATGAAATAAACTAATTACAACATATAGGCTGTTGATGCTTTCTGAGTGGCTCATCAACCCCAAAAAGTGAGTTAAACAAAGCTATTGAACCAGAGTCAGTGCGATTTTTCATGGTACAATGGCAGTCACCATGAGCAAAAAGGTGCTTTTCCAAAGCTATGCTGTTGCTGTTGTCAAGGAAGATGGGCTGGCCTGGCTCTTTGGGACTGGAAATTAAATCATCAGCGAGGCTCGCCTTAGCGCCGACAACAAAAATCCTGCTGAAGATTTTAGCTCCAAGCCACTGTACCTCACATCCAATCAATTCTTTTGGGATACACCCATATCAAAAGGTTGCCAGTTCAAACACCACTCAAGACAGAAGCACATAATTCAGGATGGCAGTTCAGTGCTGCACTGAGTGTATGCTATACTATTGGTGGTGCCATCATTCAGATGAGCTATGACTGGTGTTAAGCTATGCTGCTGAACATAATTACGTATGGTTATGAGCCTGTATTTTCCAACATGCTTTGAAACATTTCCTTGACACTTTGTAGATGTGCAGACGTTGCAGCTGGATGACAGTACAGCCAAGATTGAGGCAGACCCATTCACTGCAAAACTCAGCTTTGAGGTAACGTGGTGTTAAATTAACATACAAAAATGCAAATCATCCGGAGTAATTTTCATCTGACTTCACAGTAAAGGAAGAGGAAAAAGTACCATTGGTACAAAAGAAGCCAAAGATAAATCAAGGGAGAGAGAACGTATTGATGTTACCAGAAATATTTTTTTTAAAGTATTGTTGAAAGTGATGCGACTGTGACTTTTGACTTGGAGTGATCTCCAGGGTATTAAATAATGTAGATGAGGAAATTGCAAGTGTTGGTCATTAACTTCCAAAGTTCTGGGATGCCACGGTGGTGCAGTGGTCACTGCTGGGTCACAGCGGCGAGGACTCGGTTTGATCCCAGCCCCAGGCCACTGTCCGTATGGAGTTTGCACATTCTCCCCGTGTCTGTGGGTCTCACCCCCACAACCCAAAGATGTGCAGGGTAGGTGAATTGGCCACTCTAAATTGCCCCTTAATTGGAAAAAAAATGAATTGGGTACTTATGTTTTTTAAAGTATTTTTATTCAACAAATTTTCAACAGTTTTACAATTCACAACAACCCCACAACACGTTCAAATCCACCAAAAGCCCCCACACCCCTCAACAGTCAACGGTAACCAACTCCTGAAAATACATGATAAACAAGCCCCAACAATTGTAGAATCCATCACTCTCCCCATGAGAGCAAATTTCATTTTTTCCAGGGTCAAAATCTCCAACAGAGCCCCACACCACGCCGAGGCACAGAGTGGAGAAGCTGGCCTCCACCGCAACAAGACCCGCCTACAAGCGATCAGCGAGGCGAAGGCTAAAACATCTGCCCTGCACCCGCCTGCAACTCCAGTCAATCCAACACCCCGAAAATGGCTTCTCGGGGTTCGGGCTCCATGTCCACATGTAAGACCCCAGGGATGGTACTGAATGCCGTCTTCCAACACCTTTCCAGCTTCGGGCAGGACCATGCACGTGGCTGGCAGGCCCCTCGCACATCACTCACAGATATCCTCCGCCCCTTCCAGTAGCCGGCTCACCCTAGATTTTGTATGGTTCTCCCTGTACACGACCTTCATCTGTATCAACCCCTGCCTCAGACACGAAGTTGAGGCATTTACCCTCCGCAACACTTCATTCCATATCCCTGCTCAAGCACCATCCCCAACTCTTCCTCCCATTTCACCTTAACTCCCTCCGTGGACACCCTGGGCGGGATTCTTCGACCCTGCGCCGGGTCGGCGAATCACCGGCGGGCTGCGCAAATCGCGCCAGTTGGGGACCGCTCTACGCGCCACCAACTGCCCCCCCCCCCCCGCCCCCGGCGTGATTCTCCAGCCCGGATGGGCCGAGCGGCCCCAAAAAAAAATTTTTTTAAACGAGTCCCGCCGGCGCCGTTGTAACCTGCTCTGAGCAGGGGGACCTCTGCGTTGATGGGTCCAGGAGCGGCCTGTGTGGGGGCAGGTGGGGTCCGACCCCGTGGGGGGGCCCTCCGATGTGGCCTGGCCTGCGATTGGGACCCACCGATCGGCGGGCCAGGCCTTGCTGTCTCCCGGCCTCCTTTCTTCCATGCCGCCGCCTGTACTCCTGCACCATGTTGGGTCGGGACGGCGCGGACAAGGGAGACACCGCGCATGCATGGAAATCGCGCCAGTGGGACTGCGGCTGCATGGGGTCGCGCCGGACACACTGCGCATGCGCCCATCCACCGGCGCCCATTCCACGGCTGGATCAGCAGCTTGAGTGGCGTGAATCTGGCGTGAATTTAAAGCATATAAAGTGGCAAAGATTGCTGGGAGATTAGAGGACTGGGAAATCTTTAGGGGGCAACAGAAAGCTACTAAAAAAGCTATAAAGAAGAGTAAGATAGAGTATGAGAGTAAACTTGCTCAGAATATAAAAACAGACAGTAAAAGTTTTTACAAATATATAAGACAAAAAAGAGTGGCTAAGGTAAATATTGGTCCTTTAGAGGATGAGAAGGGAGTTTTAATAATGGGAAATGAGGAAATGGCTGAGGAACTGAACAGGTTTTTTGGGTCGGTCTTCACAGTGGAAGACACAAATAACATGCCAGTGACTGATAGAAATGAGGCTATGACAGGTGAGGACCTTGAGGCGATTGTTATCACTAAGGAGGGAGTGATGGGCAAGCTAATGGGGCTAAAGGTAGACAAGTCTCCTGGCCCTGATGGAATGCATCCCAGAGTGCTAAAAGAGATGGCTAGGGAAATTGCAGATGCACTAGTGATAATTTACCGAAATTCACTAGACTCTGGGGTGGTCCCGGTGGATTGGAAATTAGCAAACGTGACGCCACTGTTTAAAAAAGGAGGTAGGCAGAAAGCAGGAAATTATAGGCCAGTGAGTTTAACTTCGGTAATAGGGAAGATGCTGGAATCTATCATCAAGGAAGAAATTGCGAGGCATCTGGACAGAAATTGTCCCATTGGGCAGACGCAGCATGGGTTCGTAAAAGGCAGGTCGTGCCTAACTAATTTAGTGGAATTTTTTGAGGACATTACCAGTGCAGTAGATAACGGGGAGCCGATGGATGTGGTATATCTGGATTTCCAGAAAGCCTTTGACAAGGTGCCACACAAAAGGTTGCTGCATAAGATAAAGATGCATGGCATTAAGGGTAAAGTAGTAGCATGGATAGAGGATTGGTTAATTGATAGAAAGCAAAGAGTTGGGATAAATGGGTGTTTCTCTGGTTGGCAATCAGTAGCTAGTGGTGTCCCTCAGGGATCCGTGTTGGGCCCACAATTGTTCACAATTTACATTGATGATTTGGAGTTGGGGACCAAGGGCAATGTGTCCAAGTTTGCAGATGACACTAAGATGAGTGGTAAAGCGAAAAGTGCAGAGGATACTGGAAGTCTGCAGAGGGATTTGGATAGGTTAAGTGAATGGGCTCGGGTCTGGCAGATGGAATACAATGTTGACAAATGTGAGGTTATCCATTTTGGTAGGAATAACAGCAAACGGGATTATTATTTAAACGATAAAATATTAAAGCATGCCGCTGTTCAGAGAGACTTGGGTGTGCTAGTGCATGAGTCACAGAAGGTTGGTTTACAAGTGCAACAGGTGATTAAGAAGGCAAATGGAATTTTGTCCTTCATTGCTAGAGGGATGGAGTTTAAGACTAGGGAGGTTATGTTGCAATTGTATAAGGTGTTAGTGCGGCCACACCTGGAGTATTGTGTTCAGTTTTGGTCTCCTTACTTGAGAAAGGACGTACTGGCGCTGGAGGGTGTACAGAGGAGATTCACTAGGTTAATCCCAGAGCTGAAGGGGTTGGATTATGAGGAGAGGTTGAGTAGACTGGGACTGTATTCGTTGGAATTTAGAAGGATGAGGGGGGATCTTATAGAAATATTTAAAATTATGAAGGGAATAGATAGGATAGATGCGGGCAGGTTGTTTCCACTGGCGGGTGACAGCAGAACTAGGGGGCATAGCCTCAAAATAAGGGGAAGTAGATTTAGAACTGAGTTTAGGAGGAACTTCTTCACCCAAAGGGTTGTGAATCTATGGAATTCCTTGCCCAGTGAAGCAGTTGAGGCTCCTTCATTACATGTTTTTAAGGTAAAGATAGATAGTTTTTTGAAGAATAAAGGGATTAAGGGTTATGGTGTTCGGGCCGGAAAGTGGAGCTGAGTCCACAAAAGATCAGCCATGATCTCATTGAATGGCGGAGCAGGCTCGAGGGGCCAGATGGCCTGCTCCTGCTCCTAGTTCTTATGTTCTTATGTTCTTATGAATCGTTCCAGCGCCCTGCTGGCCCCCTGTCAGGGCCAGAATTGCTGATCCTGGGGCCGTGTTGACGCCGTCGGGAAACACAACAGCGTTTCCAACGGCGTCAATACATAGCCTCAGGATCAGAGAATCCCGCCCCCTGTCCTTCTCCACAATGACCTCCTCATTTGTTTGGGTGGAGAACCCCGAGAAGCCATTTTCGGGGTGTTGGATTGGCTGGAGTTGCAGGCGGGTGCAGGGCAGATGTTTTAGCCTTCGCCTCGCTTGTAGGCGGGTCTTGTTGCGGTGGAGGCCAGCTTCCCCACTCTGTGCCTCGGCGTGGTGTGGGGCTCTGCTGGAGATTTTGACCCTGGAAAAAATGAAATTTGCTCTCATGGGGAGAGTGATGGATTCTACAATTGTTGGGGCTTGTTTATCATGTATTTTCAGGAGTTGGTTACTGTTGAGGGGGTGGGGTTTTGGTGGATTTGAACATGTTGTGGGGTTGTTGTGAAGACCCACCGCCTTCCTTGCATTATCGGGAAGATCAGAAAGACCTTCCTCACAAAGTCCTGCACCTGCATATACCTGAAACTTTCCCCGCCCCCGCCAGCCCAACTTCTAGTCCACATCCTCCAAACTCGCAAAGCACCCTCGAAGAAACAGATCCTTCATCCCACACTCGTCCCATCCCCGGAATCAGCATCCTTCCTAACCTAGCTGCCAACCTAAAATGCTGCCTAAACAGCCTTAAGATCTTCAATGTGGCTACCATAATTGGCCTTACCAAACGCCCGCAACCCTGACTCCCAAACGCTCCCACTCCCTGCTCCATCCCAGAATCCTCTCTGCATTTGCCGGCCCCCAATTATACTACATCAGATTCGGGAGACTTACCCTCCTCCCTCCCCCGCCCGTCGACCCCTCTGCAGTGTCACCTTCCTAATCCTAGCCACCTTCTCCACCCAAAGAAATGAGGAGGTCAGCCTATCCACCCCCTAAAATAACACCTTGGGCTTTTAGACCGACTGGCATTGAAACAAGAACAAGAATCGTGACAAACATTCATCTTTACAGCCTGCTTCCGATCCACCAACCACAGAGGGAGATTGTCCCACCTCAGCAAATCAGCCTTCACCCTCTCCACCAAGCTAGTGAAATTAAACTTCTGAAACCCTGCCCAATTCCAGGCCACCTGCACTCCTGGATTCCTAAAATGAGACACCGCCAGGCAAAATGGCAGCCCCCCGCCCTCGATCCCAATTCCGGAGGGGAGACCACAAAGTACTCACTTTTCCCTGAATTCAATTTGTACCCTGAAAACCTCCCAAATCTCTGGAGCAAACCCCATTATGCCCCCCACCAAAGAGAGCGGCTCCGAAATGTACAGCTACAAGTCTACCGCACATAACAATACCCTATATTCCACTTCACACCCCCTCACTATCCCCTTCCCTGAGCTCCTCAGCGCAATGGCCAAAGGCTCTATAGCCAATGCAAACAGAAGGGGGGACATAGAATCATAGAATTTACAGTGCAGAAGGAGGCCATTCGGCCCATCAAGTGTGCACCGGTGCTTGGAACGAGCACCCTACTTAAACCCACACGTCCACCCTATCCCCTCAACCCAGCTAACCTTTTTTGGACACTAAGGGCAATTTATCATGGCCAATCCACCTAACCTGCACGTCTTTGGATTGTGGGAGGAAACTGGAGCACCCACGTAGACCGGTGAGAATGTGCAGACTCCGCACAGACAGTGACCCAAGCCGGGAATTGAACCTGGGACCCTGGAGCTGTGATGCAACATTGCTAACCAATGTGCTACCGTGCAAACATGGGGCATCCTTACCTCATACCCTGGTGTAATGCCCTGAGTTCATACTATTTTAACGTACGCTCGCCATCTCCTTATATAGCAGCTGCACTCACGCCACAAACCTTGGCCCAAAGCCACATTTCTCCAATATCGGCATCAAATAACTGCACTCGACCCGATCAAGTGTCTTCTCCGCATCCAACGCCACCACTACCTCTGTCTCCCTACCCTCTGCCGGAGAAAGCACCACATTCAACAGCCTCCTCACTTTAGAGGACAACTAACTTCTTTCCTTTACAAACCCCGTCTGGTCCTCCCCAATCATATTTGGAAGGCACCCCTCTAATCTTAATGCCAACACTGCCAATATCTTAGAGTCTACATTCAGCAGAGACATGGGCCTATGCGACCCTATACGAAGGATCCTTGTCCTTCTTAAGCAATAACGAGGTGGAGACCTGCCCCATCGTTTGCGGCAAAACATCCCTGTCTATCACATCCTCAAACATTCCCACCATCAACGGCGCTAGCCTATACTTACATTTTTTATAAAGTTTGACCACCGCCGTCTGCCCTGCTTTCGTCCTCCCAATCGCCACCTTCACCTACTCCGCCTCCACCCATTCCTCCAACCCTGCTCTCTCCACTTACCCCAACCTTGGGCACTCAAGCCCACCCAAAAACTCCCTCATTTCCTCCTCCGGTGGCTCCGACTTATACAAGTCCCTATACAACTCGTCGAACACTTTATTAATCTGTTCTGGAGCCACGACCAACTCTTCTCTTCCCCCCCCCCCCCTCCCCTCCTCCCCCCCCCCCCCCCCCCCTCCCCCCATGCAATTAAACCCCACATACTCCTCAATTACCATCCCTATCTTGTCACAGAACTTCCGATCCACCAGTAACCTGACATCCATTCTCCACTCCCTGGGCTACCCTCTTCTACCCAATACCACATCCATCCAATGCGGAGTGTGGTCCGAGATCACAATCGATGAGTACTCCGACCCCTTAACTCCGGCCAACGATATCTTTCCTTACACAAAAAAGTCAATCTTCGAAAAAGCTTTGTGTACCAGGGAGAAAAACAAATACTCCCAAACCCTTGGGTGTAAAAATCTGCATGGGTCCACTTCCTCCATCTCCCTCATAAGCCCTGCCAATGCTTTTGCCCCCACCCTCCGACGGGGTCAGCAAGTCGGCTGGGCCCAATCCACCTCCGATTCCAGCACTATGTTCCAATTCCCACCGTAGTATCAGCTTATGGGTATCCAAATCCAGGATGGCACCCAACCTTCTCCTCACGAACCCTAATCATCCCAATTGGGACCATATATACTCATCAAAGTTACCAATCTCCCTCCAACACACACGCACTATCACGCACCCAGCCTGCTGGTCAGCCACCACCTTCTCCATCTGAAACCTCACCAGCAAGATTGCCACCCCCCCGAGCACTACTATCGAACCTCAAATGAAATACCTGACTCACCAACCCCTCTTTAAGCCTCACCGGATCTTCACCCACAAATGGGTCTCCTGCAGCATCACCACATCAGCTTTTAAACTCTTCAAGTGCGCACAAACTCTAGCTCTCTTCTCCGATCCCCCTAACCCCTTCATGTTCCACATCACCATTCTGACTGGGGGTCTCCCCCCCCCCCCCCCCCCCCCATCATGTCTGCCATTACCCTGAACCCGGCCCTGTCCATCCAGCCAGGCGCGCCCCATCCTTTTGCTACCATCGACCCCATCCCAGAATCCCCCATCCACTTCCTCCTGCAAACACTTCCAGTATCGATCCCCTCCCCAGTATCGATCTCCACCATTCACACCTCCCAGGCCCATCGAAACCTGTTCGACCAGGCTCCAACAATCATGGCCCCTCCCACCACCACACTCCAGTTCACTAGCCAACGTACGCTCATTAATGTGATGACCCCTGCCAGAGCTGCCCCTCCTCTATACCCCAGAGCCACGTGCCCAAACAAACCACCTCCCTTAAGCCAAGAAACAACACAGAACCGCACCCATAAGGAAAATACAAAACCAAAACACATTTAACAAACCAACCCGCCCCCCCATTCAAGATACATCAAAACAAAATCCCAATCAAATAGAAACCTCTCAATACGAGAAACACAATCCCCGTCCCCACCAACCAAGTCCAACTCTCATCTCAGTCCCAGCCCTTCAGCCTTAATGAATGTCTCCGCCACCTCCATTGTCTCAAAATTAAAATCGCTCATTGTGATAATAATAATATTTATTGTCACGTAGGTTTACATTAACACTGCCATAAAATTAGTGTTAAAAGCCCCTAGTCGCCACATTCCAGTGCCTGTTCATGTACACAGAGGGAGGATTCAGAATGTCCAATTCACCTAACAGCACGTCTTTCGGAATTTGCGGGTGGAAACCGGAGCACCCAGAGGAAATCCACGCAGACACAGGGAGAACGTGTAGACTCCACACATTCAGTGACCCAAGTGGGAATCGAACCTGGGACCCTGGCACTGTGAAGTAACAGTGCTAGCCACTGTGCTACCATGCCAAGAGTCAATTGTGAGGCACTCTCAGCTTCACTGGGTAGTCCGCTCCAAATCTCACTCCGCTGGCATACAATGCTGCCTTCACCCGTCCAAAGGCCACCTGCCTTCCCGCCAGCTCTGCTGTCAGGTCTTGATATAGTCGTATACCAATGCCTTACCACTTCACATCTCGTCTCTGCTTTGCCCATCTCGAAACCTTCTCCTTCACGTGGTAGCTGTGAAAGCAGACTAAAACAGCCCTTGGTGGCTCATTCGCTTTAGGCTTTGGCCTGAGTGACCAATATGCCCTATCCAACTCATAATGGGAGGGCTCTTCCTCCTCCCTCATCAACTCAGCTAACATCTTGGCAAAGCACTCAGTCGTCCTTGGGCCCTCTAGCCCCTCGGGCAAGCCCACAGTTCTCAGGTTTTGCCTCCTCGACCTGTTCTCCAGGTCTTCCACCTTAGCTCTGAATCCCTTGTTGACCTCCGCAGCTCCTCACCCATCGAGGCGAACTGGTCTCTATGTGTGACAATGCTCCCTCCACCCCCTTCAACTTCTCTCCTTGCTCCTGCACCTCGACCAATGTCTTCATCATTGTCACCTTTACCGGGGCAATCGCTTTTTCCATCCACTCAGCAAAACCATCATCTCCCCCCGAAGCCACCTCCATATGCTTGGCAAACAGCCTCTCAAACTCCCCCCACATCACCTCGGTCAGAGTTTCCGCGATGTGGGGAGCGGCCCCAGCCCCCGCTATCTTTCTTCCGACAAGATTCACAGCAACACCCACCATTGGACCTTCACTCGCCCCCTTCTTTCCAGCACTTTTCTTCTGGGTCTTTGGCATTCCTCATCTTCCTTATTACCTCCCACACCAACTCATCCACAAACTACCCCTGAAACCGGACATAAAAGTCAAAAACCAGAGACCCTAGCAGGAGCCCTCTAACATGTGACCTCTCTCTACATGCCGCCACTTTAAATTAAAAACAATCTTCCAAAGTTCCCTTGATGGGGAATTGCATTGTAAATTGTAAATATCACTCTACTCTTTAAGCAGGAGGGAAAATCTGACAGTAATAGGAAAGCCACAGAACCATTAGGGATTGAAGCACTTGAATTGGTCAGAGAGTCTGTATGTCATTGTAGGTTATGACTGACTTTACTTGAGGAGGCCACTGACATAGTCAACAGGTTATCTATGGATGTTGCTTTATATGTAATTCAATGAAACATTTTATCGTGTTTTGCGCAAGTGATAATAGAAGAGATGGAATACAACAATTGGAGCAACTTTGGAACGTGGGATGGAAGTTGGTTGGGAGGCCAGAAACAGAAAATCTGAAGAAAGTTTAATTGTCAGGAAGTGAAAATGGTATTCCATGGGAATAGTACAGTAGCCTCAGTTTTTCACCATATCCAATTGATCGAGGGAATAGTGAGCTAAGTTCAAAAGTTCTTAGATAACGGCCCAGATCTACCAATCGCAATCGTGGCAAATGATGAGATGTATGCTGCTCTTGAGGGCGCAATGGAATTAGAAGTTCCGGGGAACTGATTTACACTCTCCCTTCAACAGAATTGACTCCATGGGGGCTGAAACTGATGGTCCTGTGAACTGTCCCCATTGGCTGTTGCCCTATTTTCATAAAAGGTCCTATTTTCATAAAAGGTAACAAATCAAAGTACTAGTCTTCCGTTAGCATAATACTAGAATCCATCATTGTACACATTTCAGGGCCATGGGTATGAAAATGTATTTTCAGTGACAGTCAGTACTGTTTCAGAAAGGCAGTTCAGCTGGGTCTACCCTCTTGACTGACTTCACATGCAAGCTCTGCATTCTTCTGTCACTCATCCCAGTTTGTTATTTCACATGTGTAAAGAGCTTCCCGACGGAGAGTGAGAGGAAAAGATCAGAGGCTGCAGCTTCACAATCTGGTTTTGAGACATGAGTGTATTGTTAAGGGTGCTTTACAAACTGAATACTTGGTGGAATATTTCAAATCCGTGTTTGCTATTGTGCAAGGACAGGATTGCTTAAACTCTCTGACGCAGTTAACGTGGGTTGGAGAATAGTGCAGCATGTGTGGGCAGAAAATGACTTCTTCAGTTTAATAACTTCAATAACGATGGTGAATGGACATTAGGACTGAAAATGTACTATAAAAACTTTAATCTAGATTTTAGTTTAAAACTACAGCCTAAATTAAGATTGCCTGTAGAATGGGTGGTGTTTCTAATCCAGTGACTAATGAGGAATAGAACATAGAACAGTACAGCACAGAACAGGCCCTTCGGCCCTCGATGTTGTGCCGAGCAATGATCACCCTACTTAAACCCACATACCCGTAACCCAACAATCCCCCCCATTAACCTTACACTACGGGCAATTTAGCATGGCCAATCCACCTAACCCGCACATCTTTGGACTGTGGGAGGAAACCGGAGCACCCGGAGGAAACCCACGCACACACGGGGAGGACGTGCAGACTCCACACAGACAGTGACCCAGCCGGGAATCGAACCTGGGAC
Organism: Scyliorhinus canicula; assembly: GCF_902713615.1. Classification (NCBI taxonomy): domain Eukaryota; kingdom Metazoa; phylum Chordata; class Chondrichthyes; order Carcharhiniformes; family Scyliorhinidae; genus Scyliorhinus; species Scyliorhinus canicula. The sequence goes on from NC_052156.1 coordinate 93,774,769, forward strand.
CCTGGAGCTGTGAAGCATTGATGCTAACCACCATGCTACCGTGAGGTAGCATGAGGTAGTAAATTGTCATTTATTTTCATGGAGGAATTCTATGCCTCCCCATTCCTACCCACCCCAGAGCTTCCCCCTCATATAACGAGGAGGTCAGGTAAAGCATCAAGCAACCCATCCTCCCTTATTCCTATTGAGGCCCTGTTCCTGGCCAATGAAAGGTCACCTGAGGATTTAATTTCACCTCTACTACCATAATTGGGCAGGTGAGGGTGGAATGAAGGTGACCAGTGCGAACCTTAACATCGCAGACTAAAAGGCCAGAAGGAAGAGGTGGGGTACTTCCTTTGGCATTACCCTGTGCCCATTTAAGTCACCCTCCAACCAAGATGGGACTTTCTTTTCCCACTCCCTTTTGTACCTCAATCCCTGGCCTCTAAAACCCTCTCACCCACCTTCTTGCTCCACTCTCACCCCCCCCAACCAAAACCCCAGACTTATCTTGAAGACTGATATCCCTCTTCCTTGTTCATTAGACTCCTCATAGTCCGAGCAGTGGCGAATATTATGTCCTGGGGGGAAGCACGATGGTGCAGTGGTTAGCACTGCTGCATCACAGCGTCGAGGTCCCAGGTTCGATCCCGGCTCTGAGTCACAGTCCATGTGGAGTTTGCACATTCTCCCCATATTTGCGTGGGTTTCTCCCCCACAAGCCAAAGATGTGCAGGCTAGGTGGAAATTGCCCCTTAATTGGAAAAAGTAATAATTGGGTACTCTAAAAAAAATTTTTTAATTTGTCCTGGTGTTGCTGGGATTACTCAGATTGGCTTGCAGCTCTCCCAGGTACTGAGGGGCCGAAGTCCCACTCCCACCTAGTTAAGACCAGCCCAGGGGAACCCGTGTTAAAGTTAGCAAAGATGTCTTAACCACGTAACCCCACCTTCTCCTGGAAAATTCACCCCACACAGTCATTACAGAAGGAGGTGGCTAGGCCCATTGAACCCAATCAGACCTACTCTCCCCTCACAGCCCTGTGAATTTATTTCCCTCTAGTTCCCATCCAATTTCATTTTTTAATTATTCATTCTCTACTTCTAGGACTCTCATGGGCAGAAAGCTCAAGGTCATTATGCTTGACTGTGTAAAAAGGTTCTTCCTTACCCACCACCCCCCCACCCCCCAAATCTATTCTACGCATCCTTATTAATTCTCCATTCTTAGGTCTTAGAATCCATAAAATCCTGACAATGCAGAAGGAGGCCATTCGGCCCATCAAGTCAGCACCCTACCCAGGCCCACTCCCCGCCCACCCAGCCCAATCCCCTGTGACCTAACCTGCACATCCCCGTCTACCAGTTCCAGCGAACCGTCTTTCTTTGTCTACCTTATCCAAACATGTCATAATCCTGTACACCTCCATCAAATCTCCTTCCAGATTATCCAATAGTTTGTAATTTCCACATTCAGATCTTATTTTCACTACAGAGTTTTCTGCAGAATCGCAGTGTTATGTTCTACCACACATATAATCACTGAGTCATCATACCAAAGATCATCTAGTTCTAGACTAGTAGAATTTTTTATTGTATAACTAAATGTGAGTTGGAAACTAATGCTAACAAACTGGAACAATCACAAAAACAACTAATCACAACAACGTCTTCTGCAGACTCCCCCTCGGTTAGTGTCACATGGTACAACTTGCCTCACCTAGTGGTCGGAGGTCAAACATATTTACAAGTACAATTGCATATGCATATCACTACACACAGTACTTGAAACTCATTGAACTTTTCAGAGTATCTCACAAATCAATTCAAAGACATAAGTATCTTGCAGGAATAGACAGTCTAATCCAATGATTCTTATTCTTATTCTTGTTGTTTTCCCGGCATTTCTTTTTGCAGCAAGGAAGCTCAGATTTTGTCCCAGTGATTGTGAATAGGGAAGTCCTGCAATCAATGAGCAGAAGGGATGTTCTGATTAAACGCTGGGCAAAGCCATTAAGGTGGCATTACTATCGATCACTGTTACCTGATGTCTCCATCACCATGTGCCCTACATGTTTCCAGGTGGGATTCTACATTTTGTTTACCATAACTCTTGTTACACCTCATTCATTTCTTAAAATACTCTTTCCCCCCCCCCCCAACTTCCAGCTATGTCTCTTGCAGCGAGACCCTCCCTCTTTTCCAGAGAGATCCTCCTTCTTTTCCGGAGTTACACTCCTTCCTCTATGCGGATTGATTCTTCACTCTCAATGATTTGAAACCTGATCAGCTCCCATTGACATCTAGAATCATAATAAAGTTACAGTACAGAAGGAGGACATTCGGCCCATCTTGTCCATGCCGCCCGAGCACACCCAGGTTCCCTTTCTAATCCCACCTTCCTGTACCCGATCCATAGTCCTGTAGCTTAGAGGACTTAAGGTGTAGATTTAGGTATATTTCAAAAGAGTTCAGAGTCACTGCCCCAACTCAGGCAGTGAATTCCAGACTCCCACTACCTCTCCAATTATTTAATTTCTTTCCTGTTCTGCATATCATATTCACGCTTTCCTCCCTTGAGCTTATCATATCTTTTTCCCTCTAAGCATCCATGATTCCTATGTCTCAATTACCAGAAACATCATCTCCAACTATACCCTTAGAATCATCACCACCCCACATCCCCTTGCATCTTCTACACTGACATTAAGAAATTAAATCTCTTCCCGCAATCACTTATAGCTAAACTTACAAGCTCCCATTACTCACCTGACAAAAACTAAGCAGGTTCTGATTCAATGTCAGTTATACACCACACCTGATTCTCTATATCTTGGTCATCCTTTCTAGCACAGTCCTCATCTTCACTGCCTCCAGTCCAAAAGACATAGACTTGATGGCTGGGCAACAGCAAATCACATTGAAACTCTCCCCTGCCATAAGTGTATACTACTTCAGAAATAGTAACAAAAATAACACGCACACCCCTCGCCCCAGCTGATTTCCCCCACTCAACTGCTTCCTAACCCTCCCTCTACACTCTTCAACAAGTGCAAAAAGCTCATGAGCCTCTTCACCGCTTAAATTGAGATCACTGTTCAGCTGCCTCTGCTGTTCGCCCCGCTTCCATCTGTCTAGAAAGCCAAGCCTTTCCCCCTCCCTGCTAGCTCAGAACCCGCATCTTTTGCCAATTTCTCTACCACCTTTCATGACTCCTGTCACACTTTCCCTTTCCTACTAATCTACTAACCATCCGATTTGTTTGCTGGACCCTGTGCTGAGTGTCTGCCTCATCAGAATTGCTCTTGTTTGGAATGCTTTCTGTGTCTTGACACCTAAAATTGTATACACTGATTTGTTGCCTAATCAGCATTTTGTATAGTTGTATCACTAGTTCTTCCATCTCATACTTTGTGCTTTGATTTATGTAACCCAAAATGCTGCTAATCTGTTTTGCAGCTTTATTTACACCTGCCCTTGAACTTTCAGGGAATTATGTATCTGAATCCTTTTCTCTCTGTTCATCCACAACCATCACCATATTTCCATTGAATGTATGCATATTTGCCCACTGGTATATTGTTTACTTGAACATTGCTTGATTGAGATCCTGTGTTGCCTAGCCCGACTTCACCACTGTTATCCTTCACCCACAGATGTTTCACAGTGAAGACTATGAATTGCTTGTCCTTCAGCATAACTGTTGCCCATACTGTCGCCGGCCAATAGATGAACCCGGTCTCTGATCAACATGGCACAACTAAAGAGTAAAAAGGATCTTCCCATTCCTTCAGTCCTAAGAATTTTGCAGCAGTTGTTAATGGTATTTAAGGCAGTAACTGTTGCACCTGGGTCTGCTGCACACTGATCCTCCAGAACAGGCTGTATATGTGCCCCTGGAACATACAGGGCTGCTGCCACTGTGGTTTGACAAAGCTGAACACAGAACCTGAAAGTGTTTGAAAGATAACCTGAAATGTTACTGTTCTTCTATTGAGTGAATACCAAAACCAATGAGGATTGTACATGATATGCTAAATGTGGATTTAACTGTGTGGTGATACCTGTATGGTGTGACCATTTTGTCCTGTGGTATGGGCACATGGTATGTGCGTAATGGTAGTTCATTCCCGACTGGCAACAGGTTCAGTTTTCCCCGGTATCAGCAGTTTGCCCCAACCACAACTCCCTGCCCTAAGTAGATGTTTATTTGAGAGTGATGTGTTGGTAGTCATGCTGGGCCATAACTTGATAATAACTTCAGACCCTGCAAACTGTAGAGCTGACTTTACGACTGTGCAAAACTGGCACAGAGCACCAGATGTGAAAGTCTGTATCCCTTTCATTGATTGAAGTACATTATTGAACAAAAATCGATCTCTCTGCTTGCATCTTTAAAATCATCTCCTTTGTGTTTACTGATATAAAAAAAATGCCAAAATTAGCTGAAGCAACTCCACAATCCACAAATTGGTGACTGACTGGTTAGTTCCTGTCTCCTTCTCCCCTCTTCGCAGAATAGAATAGAAACCAATCACTACAATGCAGGAGGAGGCCATTCGGCCCATCGAATCTGCGCCAACCCTCTGAAAGAGCACCCACCCTAGCCTCATAACCCCAGCTCCTAAAAAACAAGGGCTTCACTTCAAGCAAGAATATGTGACATCACCTGACCAGCGTTGCAAGTGTTTCTTCTCTGCTGAATGAAGGAAAACTGGACAAGTGTACGAGGGAGAAATGTGTAGAGGATTACAATGAAAGATCTGGATGAGAAGAGGTAGGAGGAGGCTCATGTGCAGCATATAAAGACCGACTGGTTGAGCTGACAAGATATTCCATCCTATGGGGTTGCATGATTCCCTCAATGCTGCTTTAATGCAATTTAAGTCCAGTACCTCAGTGGAAAGTTAACACATTCCCTATAAACAAAAATGAAGACAAATTTCCTTAATTAAACTCATCTACAAAAGATAAATGTAATTGCCAAAATATTAACCAAAAATAAGCTTCATTTGCCCATAATCCCTACCTTTCACTGGTTTAAATTGACTGAATTAAAAATCTCTTCATAGATATGTGAAGTGAGGATTAATTTTCTTTTCTCAGTAAATTTAATTGAAGCATTTAGAATTTTATTATCAAATGATGCCTATTATGGTTTTTCATTTTACACTGTGTAACTAACACAAACTTCTCATTTGCTAGATAAAGGTTATTCTACAGTATGTGATAGATGGGCAGGTTTCTAGTGATATCGTATCTTTGTCTGAGCCATTGTAGGAGCTCATCAACAGATAAAGATAGTAGGCAGAACCTCTGGTTTGTAGACTGATGGGGTGAACGTTTCCTCTCAATGGGTGAAATGAACTTTGGGTTGCCACAACTCAGTTCCCAGAGAATGAGCTTTCACAGCAACTATCTATATTTGTTCAGAAATTAATTTTTCATTTCTGACAGCGATACCTGCAAGCAGGATGCAGCAGGAGATCACACAAGTTAGGGAGATAAAATGGGACGACTCATCCCGTCTCCTGGTACTCCTTCCAGCTGGGCTGGACTTTGTCCCAGGAATGCTACAAAATGGAATCTTGCCCTCTCAGTAGTCAGTCTTATTTGGATTGGGTTCTGCAGGTCTCAGACTGATCATATTTGGATTGGGGTACATTGGTGTAGAGGGAACTTTAATTTGTGACTAACTTGACTCTGTCTGCCCCTGCTCTGAGATGGACCTGTCTAAAATGTTTTATTTCTTATTTGTAGGATACTTGAATCTGTTGTTTCCAACGTGAACATCTTCTGACCTAATTTTGATGAATAAAGAATTTGCCCCTGCCCCTCCCCCAGACTAAAGCATTGAGCATTATGCTGTGATAAGAAGGATTATTAGAATTATTCTTTGACCTTGTATGCTAGGAGGCTTAGAAGTTGAGTAGATGTTAGCCCGGTAATATATTGAATATCTTTCTCTCGTTGCTTTATAAGATGACAGTCAGGGTTTATTTGGACATACTTGAAGAAGATTGTGTTTGAAGCAGATATTTTGGACACCTTATGATCTTATGGTTTAGGTTTTATTGTCAATCTTATCATTTTTTTTTATCAGAGCTTGTTTATTTATATCGGAACTAAATTTACTGCAAACTCCCCTAATATTTTCTTCCAACTAACAGAACAATAGGAATAATACAGAGAACATTATGTAATCTTAATCCAGCAAATAAATATGTCTTCTTTAAATTGTATGGCGTGTATTCTCCACACTGATGGGACTATCTGTGTAGTTGTTTCAAAGTCTGCAATATTCCTTGTCTGAAGCATATGATGTGCCCCAATTTTCCCTAATCAAACATGCATTAGGCCAACAGCCCCCTGATATTACAGTGAGACAGTGGCCAAGGTGCCCCTTGGCAATGGGCACTGGCTATCACTTGGGATACAGTTTAAATGGCACTTGTTTCATTGCTTAACAAATGGACTATAAGGTGCAGCCTCTGAAGATAAATGGCATCTTGTGAAAATCACTGACAGTGTGGTTCTTTGGTTGAAAGAGGTTCTTAGATTATTAACATATTATCCAATAAGTTTTCTCTATGTTTAATGTTGCAAACCCAGAAACTAAAGATTAAGAATGTGTTTAATTTCACTACGAATAACAAATATTGAAATCCTGGTCCCTGTGTTTTCTGGTGTTTGATATATTTATAAATTCATATATACATTATTAAAAATAAATTTGTACCATAAGGTGTCCTTGGAAACTCTTATGTCATTATCTGTGACTAAAACAAATTTGTGTTGGTCAGCTGTGGACGCATGTTTTGAGAGAGATCTAATCAAAGTGACAGCCTGAGTTTACTGACCTGGGGATGCCCTTGTGGCCTTGGAGCAGTTTACATGAGGGAAGTGGGCCCTCCGGTCCCCTCCCCTCGGGTCCTACCAAGTTAAGAGGGCAGTGTTGCTAGAGGGTGAGGAGGTGCCTAGGTTTAACTGCTGAAGGGGTTGGAGAGCATTTGCACAGATCCCTCTTTTTGTGAAACCCCAAGATCCTGTCCACCTATTGAGCACTGGATGCCCTGACATGGCAGGTGAATTGCATTTGGGATCCAATAAGGGCAAGTGAACTCTCTTACCTGAATTCACATCCCTAAATCCCTCCATCCATGTAAACTCTCCAACCCATATTCACAGCCACCCCTTGTTCCTGTCATCTCATTAAGGGCAACTGATCACTTTCTTGTGTCACTCTCCAAACTCCCCCCCCCCCCCCCCCCCTTCTACATCCGAACCCTATCTCCTTCTGTATTTATCTCTGGGAAAAGCTATCCCCAAATGCCCCAATCACCATTTAGACAATTTGGTTTCCTCGCTCTGGCTGATTCCCCTGGTACAGCACTTATCTCCACTTGTTTAAGTATAAAATACATAGACTTGAAAGGATATGGCAGACAATTGGTTTAGCCATCTACCACCGGATCAGGCTGGACCACACAAAACACATTTGGAATACTGCGTGCAGTTCTCGTTGCCACATTACCAGAAGGATGTGGATGCTTTAGAGAGGGTGCAGAGGAGGTTCACCAGGATGTTGCTTGGTATGGAGGGTGCTAGCTATGAAGAAAGGTTGAGTAGATTAGGATTGTTTTCATTGGAAGGACGGAGGTTGAGGGGAGACCTGATTGAGGTCTACAAAATTATGAGAGGTATGGACAGGGTGGATAGCAACAAGCTTTTTCCAGGAGTGGGAGTGTCAATTACAAGGTGTCACGATTTCAAGGTGAGAGGGGGAAAGTTTAAGGGAGATGTGCGTGGAAAGTTTTTTACACAGAGGGTGGTGGGTGCCTGGAACGCTTTGCCAGCGGAGGTGGTAGAGGTGGGCACGGTAGCATCATTTAAGAGGCATCTGGGCAGATATATGAACGGGCGGGGAACAGAGGGAAGTAGATCCTTGGAAAATAGGCAACAGGTTTAAATAAAGGATCTGGATCGGTGCAGGCTGGGAGGGCCGAAGGGCCTGTTCCTGTTCTGTAATTTTCTTTGTTCTTTGTTCTTACTTTCCTCCTTTACGACGATCCTTAAAACTATCTCTTCAAACCAGCTTATGGTCACCTCACCTATGGTAAAGGCAAGGGCTGCATGGTGGTGCAGTGATTAGCACTGCTGCCTCATGGTGCCGAGGACCTGGGTACGATCCTGGCCCCGGGTCACTGTCCCTGTGGAGTTCGCACATTCTCCCCGTGTCTACTTGGATTTCGCCCCCACAACCCAAAAACAAGACGTGCAGGGTAGGTGGACTGCCCCTTAACTGGAAAACTTTTAAAAAATATAAGACGCTACATTGCCCCTCCTCTATTTGAATGTGTTTACTCTGTAGCCCCAAGACTAAGACAGCCCTCTGAATTGGGTGGAAGAAGAGGTGTAGTAGGACAGGCAGTGATGCTGCATATCCGCCTCGGTACTCTCAGAATTGAGCTGAAACATTTGGGTCAATGGGCGCCATTCTGTGACCCCGTTGCGCCCGGCGCGGATAAGGGTGAATAGCAGGTGAGGGCAAAATCAAAATTCTCACCAAGCGCAAACCAGTTTGCAATTCACCCAGGCCACACTCAATAGCGAGCTCCGGATCTCGCCCAAAAATGGCAAGAACATAATTAACCCTAATTTGTATTAATTTCAATCACATTAACAAGATTGAATGTCAAATGCAGTGGCCTCTGTGTCGTTTAGTACTCCTTTTCAAAAACATGAAACTGGCTCAATGGCTGCTGAGGGGAACGGAGGAGGTGAGTAGCCATTTCCATTTTCAGGCATGTAGCTCAAGGGCACTGGAGCTGCTGCCCCAGTGCCTGGAGGGGCTGGGGGACCCTTTGGAGAGTTGGGCTTGGTCAGGGGGCTGAAGCGTTCCAGCAGGTTGAGGCTCACCCCTAGGTCAGGGGCTTTGCGTCTGTGAGGCCTTCAAGCCATCTTTAAATACTGTGGAAACCCATAACAGGGGGTCTCCACAAACTCTGCTGCAACTTCTATCCTGAAAATTTGCCCCCTTTGATTGTGACCAGCCTTTAGCTTCACAGCTGAAGGCTTTTTCAAATGAAGAATTGGCCTTGTTAGTTATGAGAACACTTCACACCCCTCGGGCTGTGTTCTTCAATTCTGGGGCTATGTCCCCTCACCAGCGTGGGAACAGAGGCATTTTATGCTCGAAAAAATGGCCACCGATCCCCTGTTTTGCTGGGGGCTAGTAAGACGGCAGCGAAGAGCACCCAGCTCTTGCTGCCAAAAATAGTCCCCCATTTTGGCAGGCTTGTGCACCCTAGACCACCCCCCACAGTGCCCCAGCCCCGAATAATGTCCCCCCCCCCGCCCATGGATCGGCCCTCCTCCAACTGTGGCGGCGCTGGACTGAGTTGGCCAATGATTAGAATAGAATAGAATCCGTACAGTGCAAAAGGAGGCCATTCAGCCCATTGAGTCTGAAAGAACACCCCGACACAAGCACCCACCCTATCCCTGAAACCCCACCTAGGGGCAATTTAGCATATCCAATTCACCTAACTTGCACGTCTTTGGATTGTGGGAGCAAACCGGAGAACCCGGAGGAAACCCACTCAGATATGGGGAGAAAGTGCAAACGCCACACAGACAGTGACACGAGGCTGGAATTGAATCCGATTCCATGGTCCTGTGAGGCAGCAGTGCTAGCTACCATGCCACCCAATTTTTTTAATATCTTAGAATTCATAGATTCCCCACAGTGCAGAAGGAGGCCATTTGGCCCATTGCGTCTGCACCGACCTCCGAAAGAGCACCCTACCTAGGCCCACTTCCCTGCTCTACCCCTATAACACTACCTAATCTGCACATCTTTTAGACATTTCGGGCAATTTAGCTAGGCCGATCCACCTAGCCTGCATATCTTTAGACTGGAAGGAACCCAGAGGAAACCCACGCAGACACAGGGAGAATATGCAAACTGCACACAGACAGTGACCCGAGGCCGGAATTGAACCCGGGTCCCTGGCGCTGTGAGACAGCAGTGCTAGCCATTGTGCCACTGATCCAATCCCCTCAATGGATAATATCATGACACTGCTGAAGCGATTTGAGGCTTTTTCAGGGTATACATTAAATTGGGAGAACAGCGAGTATTTCCCGGTTATGCCAGTGATGAAAGGAGTCAACTTAGAGGTGTTGCCATTCCGTCTGACAGGTTCCCATTTTCGATACTTCCGAATTCAAATAACTCGTGATTGGATTCACCTTTGAAAATTAGATTTGCAGAGATGGAATAACCTCCCTTTGTCCTTGGCTGGCAGAATCCAGTTGGTAATAATGAATGGCCTACCGTGTTTTTTATTTCTATTTTAATACTTACCGATACTTTTACCTAAATCATTTTTTCTGGAAGTAGAGAGACTGCGTTTAACTTAAATGTGGGTAGGAAAACAAGCCAGAATCCTGAAAATGGTTCTCCAGAAAGATCGGCAGTCAGGAGGCCGACCAAATCTTTTATCCTATTATGGGGCAGTAAATACTGAAAAGATACTGGGATGGTATGGGGATTTGGAGGAAATTTGGGTGCAGATGGAGTCGGCCTCCTGTCCGGGGTTCGAGCGTTAGGAACGGCTACATTACCCTTTTATCCCGGTAAGTATTCTCAAAATCCAGAGTAATCTCCATATTAAAGCTATGTTTCGCCATCATTTTAAACAGGGTGTGGTGTCAAATCTGATGCTGATTTGGGCAAGTCATATGTTTGAAGCGAGGACATGTGACAGTAGATTCTGGAGAAGAGAAGGGTTATTAAAATGAAAGATTTGTTTATGGAAGACCAACATGCGAGATTTGAAGAATTAGGAGCCAAATATGGGCTTTTATTAACGTAGAAATTTGAATATTTATAGGTGTGTAACTTCACGAAAAAGAGTTTTCCATCTTTTCCAATGTTATCGCCTTCCTTGTTATTAGAGAAGATTCTGTCATTAATAAGGCAGAAGGAAGAAAACATGTCTGAGGTTTATGAATGACTTATAGTTGAGGAGGCCGCATCCTTGGTTGGGATCAAAACCAAGTGGGAACAGGAACTGGAATTCGAGATTCTACGAAGGCCAAACACAACATCATCATATGCTAGATTAGGATTAATACAATTGACGGTTGTGCAGAGAGCCCATTTGACCAAATTCAAAATGAGTAGGATATTTGTGAAAGTGAAAGATGAATGTGAACGGTGCACAATTAGCTGGGCCAATCATGTGCATATGTTTTGGGCCTATCCTGAGCTCAGAGATTTTGGGTCCCCTTCTTCAGTACAATGTCAGCCATTCTACAAATCAAATTGAATCCCTGTCCTCTCGTAGCCGTATTTGGGGTATCGGACTTGCCAAAGGTGTAGACAGGGACTCGGCTAATGTTCTCCCCTTCGCCTCAGAAATTGCTAATAGGTTTGTACTAATGAGTTTGAGGTCACCTTCTCCACTAGGTGCCTCAATATGGCTTGGAGATCTTATTAAATTTTTACATCTCAAAAAGGTTCAATACACCATGAAGGGTCAATGATGGGTTCTACCAGAGATGCCAGGGCATTCATTTATACTTTAAAGATTTGATCACCATCAGCTGTTCAAGGAAGGGATTTTTGTTATTGGAAAAAATGTATGATTTGTGATGGTGTATGATTTTTAAAAACTGAATAATTTATTTTATTAACACTGAACAGTCGAGCTTCATCACTGAGGAACCTGTTGCGGCCAAAGGGCAAGTGTGTGGATGAGCAGAGGACAGCTGCGCATGGCCTCCCTAATGTTCCCGGCAGAGATCTTGGAATTCCTGATTATACAGAGCAAGGTGTTCCAGCACAGCTGGCTCGCTGGATGGTTCTCTGAGAGAAGGTGGGGCAATTATGGTAAGGGTGGGTGAGGATTAAGGGATTTCAGGGCCCCGGGACGGAAGCGCAAACTGTCGGTCTTTCTCCATCTCCAATTCCTCCCAGATAAGACACTGTTTGCTGGTGTGAATCCCGTGGAGGCTGCCCCCACTGCTTGTGGCAGCCGAGGCGGGCAGACACCGTAGAAGGCAGCAACGCCAGCACAGGCTGGAGACGGCACCCCATGTTCAGGTGCAGCTGCAAACCCTGAAGACCCGACTGCCCAACAGGCTGAGGAGTGACCCCAAGGGAGACCAGTGATGGCCCAAAGTGTACAGGTAAACAGGTATCGTTGGTCCTTCCTTGCCAAACATCATGTGTTGCATAAGACTCTGTCTCAACAGAAAGATAGTGCGGCACCTGTGCCACATCCTCGCATACATGGCACCCAGTGGAGGAGGAGGACACCCGGTCCTGGTGGCCAGCAAGATCACTTCAACCCTAAATATCAATGCCACCGGGTCATTCCAGGACGGGCACCTGTGTGGCATATCCAAATCTTCCACCCACAGGTGCATCTGGGAGGTGACGGATGCTCCCAATGCCCGGGAATCAGACTATATCACCTTCAAGCTGGACCAGGTTCACCAAGATGCTGGGTGCAGGATTTGCTGCCATCACTGGGATGCCCCGGTTCTTGGAGATAGATGAAACACATGTTGCCCTGCGAGCACTGGCACATTAGAGAGTTCCGTATATTAACAAGAAGGATTTCACTCCCTGAATGTTCATATTGTGTGCGACCACCGCCTCAGAATCATTCATGTGTGTGCCTACAACCATGGGAGAGTGCATGACAGTTACATCCTGGGACACACGAAGATCCCCAGCTTCTTCGAGGACCACGCCAGATGACAGGTTGGTTTGTGGGGAGCAAGGGACACCCACTGGGGTCATAGCTGATGACGCCAATGCGGAGAGCTGAGATCAAGGTGGAGAACTGATACAATGAGGCTTATGTTGCCAGCTGTGCTGTCATTGAGTGGTACATTGGACTGTTGAAAATGCGGTTCTGATGCCTTGACGGCTCTGGCGTTGCCCCATAGTAAACCCCCAGAGGGTCTGCAGCTTTGCGGTGTCTGCTGTGCCCTCCATAACCTGGCACAGCAGTGGGATGACATGTTTGAGGAGGAGGTGGAGCGATATGCAGCTTTGTCTGAGGAGGAGGAGACAGGCCAGGAGGGGCTAGAGGATGAGCCTCCGGAGGAACCAGAAGATGGAAGACAGGCTGTGGCAAGGGTCTGACATGCCCAGGGAGGCCTTTATCATAGAATCCATTCTATGGGGTCTGCCAATCCTGCAGGCCTCCTATTAAGACCATAAGACACAGGAGCAGAATTAGGCCACTCGGCCCATCGAGTCTGCTCCGCCATTCAATTATGGCTGATATTTTTCTCATCCCCATTCTCCTGCCCACTCCCCATCAGCCCTGATCCCCTTATTGATCAAAAACCTGTCTATCCCTGTTTTAAAGACACTCAGTGATTTGGCCCCCCCCCAGCCTTCTGCGGCAAAGAGTTCCACAGATTCGCCACCCTCTGGCTGAATAAATTCCTCCTCATCTCTGTTTTAAAGGATTGTCCCTTTAGTCTGAGATTGTGTCCTCTGCTTCTAGCTTTTCCTCCAAATGGAAACATTCTCTCCACGTTCACTCTATCCAGGCCTTGCAGTATCCTGTAAGTTTCAATAAGATCCCCCTTATCCTTCTAAACTCCAACGAGTACAGACCCAGAGTCCTCAACCGAAAGCTCTTCATTCCAGGGATCATTCTTGTGAACCTCAACTGGACCCTTTCCAAGGCCAGCAAATCCTTCCTTAGATATAGGGCCCAAAACTGCTCACAATACTCCAAATGGGTCTGACCAGAACCTTAAATAGCCTCAGAAGTACATCCCTGGGCTTGTATTCTAGCCCTCTTGATATGAATGCTAACATTGCATTTGTCTTCCTAACTACCAACTGAACATGCACGTTAACCTTAAAAGAATAGTGAACAAGGACTCCTGAGTCCCTTTGTGCTTCTGATTTCCTAAGTATCTTCCTATTTAGAAAATAGTCCATGCCTCCATTTCTCCTTCCAAAGTGCATAACCTCACACTTTTCCGCATTGTATTCCATCTGCCACTTCTTTGCCCACTCTCCTAGTCTGTCCAAGTCCTTCTGCAGCCGCCTGCTTCCTCAGTACTACCTGCCCCTCTACAGATCTTTGTATCATCTGCAAACGTAGCAACAGTGCCTTTAGTTCCTTCCTCCAGATCATTATTGTATATTGTGAAAAGTTGTGGTCCCAGCACAGACCCCTGAGGTACACCACTAGTCACCGGCTGCCATCCTGAAAAAAAACCCTTTATCCCCACTCTCTGCCTTCTGCCAGTCAGACAATCCTCTATCCATGCCAGGATCTTACCCTTAACACCATGGGCTTATTTAACAGTCTCCTTTGCGTCACCTTGTCAAAGGCCTCTGGAAATCTAAATAAATCACGTCCACTGGTTCTCCTTTGTCTAACTATCTTGTTACCTGGAACATAGAACATACAGTGCAGAAGGAGGCCATTCGGCCCATCGAGTCTGCACCGACTCACTTAAGGCCTAATTTCCACCCTATCCCCGTAACCCAATAACAGCTCCTAACCTTTTTTGGTCACTAAGGGCAATTTATCATGGCCAATCCAACTAACCTGCATGTCTTTGGACTGCAGGAGGAAACCGGAGCACCCGGAAAAAGCCCATGCAGACACAGGGAGAACGTTCAAACTCCACACAGACAGTGACCCAGCAGGGAATCGAACCTGGTGTCATAATATGCACTCATGCACATAATGAGATATAGACAGGTAGTTTCAGACACCCAGTACAGCCAATCAACACACAGGACAGAACACAACCAAACACCAGGCAGAACACTAGAAGGTGGTCTCCCACTATAAAACACACGCGGCATCAACACTCTGCCTCTTTCCACTGGTGACAACTGTAGTGACAGTCAGGGTGTATATATCAGTTAGCACCTTCTACACGTGGCTCAGAGCTAGTCTGGTCTAGTTAGTTCTTGTAAGCACGCTTAGATTAGTAGAGTATCAAACCCACAGCGAACTGAGTGCACTGCTTAACAAGTTCAATAAAGCGTATTGAACTAACATCAAAGTTTGGAGTCTACTTTCAAGTACAACTGCATCCAGTTGCAGTCCGTGTTACCCCAGGGCGATTAACACGACATCTGGGACATTGGCGCTGTGAAGCCACAGTGCTATCCACTTGTGCTACTGTGCTGCCCGTTCCTCAAAGAACTCTAACAGATTTTTCAGACGTGACCTCCCCTTGATGGAGCCGTGCTGACTCAGTCCTATTTTACTATGCACTTCCAAGTACTCTGCGATCTCATCTTTAATAATGGACTCTAAAATCTTACCAATGACCGAAGTCAGGTTAACCGGCCTATAATTTCCCGTTTTCTGTCTCCTTCCCTTCTTAAACAGTGGTGTTACATTAGCCACTTTCCAGTCCTCTGGGACCCTTCCTGCCTCCAGTGATTCCTGAAAGATCATCACCAATGCCTCCACAATCTCTTCAACTATCTCTTTCAGAACCCTGGGGTGTAGTCCATCCTGTCCAGGTGATTGATCCAGCTTCAGACCTTTCAGTTTTCCCTCATCAGCCATGGATGCCTTGTCCTCCCCTTAGCATGTATCCTCCTCCTTAGGATGAATTTCTGTTGTGCCTCCTGAATAACACCCAAAAGCTCCTGCCATTGCTGTTCCACTTTCTTCCCTGCTAGGGTCCTTTTCCAATCAACTCTGGCCAGCTCCTCCCTCATTTCTTTGTCATTACCCTTATTTAATTGTAATACCGTTACATCTGATTGCATCTTCTCCCTCTCAAACTGCAGTGTAAATTCTATCATATTGTGGTCTGCCTGAGGGTTCCTTCACCTTAAGTTCCCTAATCGAATCTGCCTCATTACACATCACCAAATCCAGAATTGCCTGTTCCCTAGTAGACTCTGTCACAAGCTGATCCAAAAAAAACATCTTAAGACATTCCACAAATTCCTTTTCCTGCGATCCACTACCAACCTGATTTTCCCAGTCCACCTGCAAATTGAAGTCCCCCACGATTATTGTAATATTGCCTTTATACATGCCTTTTCTATCTCCTGATTTATTTTTTGCCCCACATCCTGGCTACTGCTAGGGGGCCTGTACATAACTCCCATCAGGGTCTTTTTACCTTTGCGATTCCTCAACTCTACCCACAGAGATTCTATGCCTTTTGATCCTATATCGCTCCTTACTTCATTCCTTACTAACAATGCAACCTCGCCACCTTTGCCCATCTGCCTGTCATAGAACATAGAACAGTACAGCACAGAACAGGCCCTTCGGCCCTCGATGTGCCGAGCAATGATCACCCTACTTAAACCCACGTAACCCGTATACCCGTAACCCAACAATCCCCCCATTAACCTTACACTACGGGCAATTTAGCATGGCCAATCCACCTAACCCGCACATCTTTGGACTGTGGGAGGAAACCGGAGCACCCGGAGGAAACCCACGCACACACGGGGAGGACGTGCAGACTCCACACAGACAGTGACCCAGCCGGGAATCGAACCTGGGACCCTGGAGCTGTGAAGCATTGATGCTAACCACCATGCTACCGTGAGGCCCTAATTCAATAGGACATATATTGTCTGCACCATGATGTCGAGACCCTCAGTGATGCTCCTCAGGAGCAGGATCACGCTTTGCAGTGTCTCGGAATTGTCCACCTCTGTCTGGGACACGTGCCTCAGTGACTGGAACATGATATCAAGGCCCTCAGCCATGGTTGTCACAGGCTGAGCCATGCCTTGGACACCACCACTCAGGGCGTGGAGATCGTGCTCCAGGTTTTCTACTGCGGTCACCACCTGGCAATGTTCACCTCGGTGCCCCGCATTGTTGGCACCTTCTCCTGCGCCTGAAGCCCTTGATTGTGCCCACGAAGCCTGTCCACTAATGTCACCCACCGAGGTGTGTTTCTGCGCTGGTGGAAGGTGGGGATGATAGCTGTAATGCTTCGATGGTGGTCTCCTTAGAGCTTCCTCCAAGGTGGTTTCTTGTGTGATGTGGGGTGGTACGACTCCAGATTGACTGGCCTCATCAGATGGTGATCCTGTGGACAATGAACATGTGTTCAGTGAGAGGACAGGATTATTTTGTCTGACAACTCATTAGAGACCAATCATCTGGGTGAAGAGACAGTGGCTCTTTACCTCTCTAGCACAGGCCAACCTCGCTGTGAGTGACTGCTCTTTCCTCGGGCAAACCCGTGATCTCCAGCACCCTTTCCGTAGAGAGGGTGAGGACTGGGATCTCTGGCATCTTGCCCACCATCTTGGCCCTTTCCTGCTTGTTATGGGCTATCTTCTCCTACAGGGACAAAGAGAGGACATTGTGACTCGCAAGCTTGATGGCCATGGGGGCTATAGCACATGGCATATGTGGGCACCACTAGACATAAAGAGATTGGGTGTCAGGGTCTTTTGTGGACGAGCTTGAAGATTGGATGAGGAGAAGGTGCGAGCTGTCAGCCAGTAGATTTTGGGGCAGGATGGTTTAGGAATTTGAGGGGTGGCAGGCAGAATGGGTACCAGGAGAGAGGTGGTAACTTACCCTTGCAGCTCGTTTTAGGTCATTGGTCTCCTTCCTACATTGGACAGCGGTCCTCCTGGTCATGCTGCCCACAGTGACAGCAGCTGCCATTGCTTCACAGGTAACCCTGCTGCTGGTCCTCTGCCCCCCTCAGGGAGGGCAGGATGCCCGCCTCCCATCCACAGCATCGAGAAGCCTTGTCAAGTTGGCATCGCCAAAGTGAGCAGCAGGTCTGCGTGTTGCCATGATTGTGTGTTGACTGGGAGGGAGAGTATGGGAGCATTTTAAAGCAGCTCCCCCTTGTTAGCGCAGTCTGCTGACGGTGAGTCGGGCGAATCAGACAGCTGGGGAGGCAATAACGATGAGATTCTCATGAGGGCTCAGTTTTGGCATTAAGTGCCACTGAATATGGGCCCCAATCTCACCAATGCAAAACACCACGCCAAACACGACCAAACCCAATGTGTTTTGACTTTGGAGAGGCATCTCACAAAATGAGTGCTGAAGGAAAGTATAGAGAAATAGTCGGGACAGAAATCTCAGCCATGGGTTCAAAATCTGGAATCATGAGGCCCGACCCTTTAGTTTTGTTTGGCTTTTGGTTTCTGTGCTATTGGGACAGCAGAATGTGGCCATTTATAGCTGGATAATTAGCTGGATTTCTCTCTCTCGTTCCGGAATCAATCTATACTTTGATTGAACTATTCACTGTCTCCCTGTCTTCATATTTCATTTTCAGACTTTGACTTCTCAAGTTATTGCGAGCTATTTGCCTAAGCAAGAAATAATTTCTGTGATTCTTTGAAAGTTTTCAATTGTCTACGAATTGCCTTTTAAATGACTTTCGATTGTAATCAATAGAAGATAAATAAAACAATTCTTATTTGCGCCTGAGAAGTTTTAACTTAAATTTCTACTGAGTTCTAGTAATCACAAAGTGCTACTAGTACCGCATGGTAGATCAATCAACTTGGCGAGTCAGGCAGGAGGGAAGGAGCTTTGAGATGAGATTGGACGACATTGGAGAGGTTCGGGAGCTTCGGCAATAATCGGATGAGCCAGCCAGGACTCACGGCTAGACTGGGGTAAGGAATATCTTTTTCACCCATTAAAAGTCTTAAAGCCGCATCAATCAGTGCTTCGACTCCTGACAAGGATGTATAGATTGTGTTAAATCAATCACGTGTTGGTCATTGAGACTAACACAGCCTACACACAGTCAGCAACCTAGAAAAAGTCAGGTGAAAAGTTGAATTTATGGCTGATCCAGATCCTAAGATAGATTCAGAGCCTTTAGCAGGCAGAAAATTATTCCCCACGACGTTCAAGGGGGGTACCAGATGTCTCTATTGAAGATATGTTGGGAGATTTTGGGTCTTTCATTCGTAGACAATTTCATCTATGTGAAACCTCAAGAAAAATTGAATCAAAGTATGATATTCCCAGAGGACAGTGGTCCTTAAATAATATCAAGAGAGCATGGGGAAAATGCACGCGATTGCACGGTGCAGAAGCTGGCAATAGGTCCCTGGCAATTATGGGACAAATACGCAGAGAGCAAGAAATAACTATTAAAAATAAAAGTGATCATGAGCTTAAGTCCACTAAAGATCAACTAATTGCAGTTGTTGAGGAATTACGAGATGCAAAATCCAAACTTGAGCTTTATGATGAAATTAGAACAGAATTTGAAAACAAAGCCTCGAAAGCACAGCGGTTAGCTTTTCAAATAACAGAATTGCAACATCAAGTTTTTGAAGTGGAGTCAAAATACCAACAGTTGCAATCAAAAACTGAGCCAATTGAACTTGAAAATTGCAAGTTAATCGAAGAAAGATGTGTTTTAGAAGGAGACATGAACAATTTAACAGGGCACTGCAAAATCCTGAATGACAGCCTTGTAGCTCAAAAGTTAAAGCAAAGCACTGCTCAGATTCGACCAGCAGCTGAACAAACGGTACAAACTCAGCAAGCAGCCCCAGTGGCACAATCGGCAATAGCACAGCCAAGATCAAGTGTCAGGACTACATTAAAATCTTAAATTCATTTGCCTGTTGAATCAGATGAAGATAGTGATGCAACAGATAGTCCTACAATGCAAAATACCAAATTAATTTGACTAGCCCCATTAAAACGCAAATGGTTTGACGAGTTGGAAGCAAAAAAAATAGAAGAAGGAGGTGAAACTATCACTAGAACCATTTTTGGTCATCATTGGATTCATGAACCAGCAGACCCTGAAAAAAGTGACGAATGGTCCAAAAACCTTCCACATCCTAAAAGGGGTGGTATGACCACATGGGATAGAATTAACAGATTACAATCCATTTCCAGTCTCCACCCATTTGATGGAGTACAAATTCTGACTATCATGTTAAGCACTCATGTCATTTCAACTCTTAGAACAGAAGTAGAAGTTGCCCTTGGAAATGATTTGCAAAATTATGAAACTGGTTGGCTAGCAGTCAAGAATTGGCTATTAAAATTTTGCCATCCGAGGACCGATTGGTCTAAGATCACATCTTGCATTCAAAAATATAATGAAGATATTCAGGATTTCGAGAAAAGATTTTTACAGACTTGGATGGAATATTCAGGAATGACACTCAAACACTGCTAACTGTCCATTAAAAATGGCTCATATAGCCTGTGTTAAACCTGAAGTTTCTGCTGACTTGAATTTGGTTTTACCAGCTTGGGCCACAGCTGGCACATATCGGGACATAGTTGACCGATGTATTCAAATAGATTGTGGTTTGCACAACCAGGCAACCTTAAATACTGCAGCTGCTCAAATGCAGCCTATTGCTCAAATCCAGCCCATGTTACCCGTTGCTCAATCCAGCCTATGTTACCTGCTGCTCCAGCAGCAGATGTTGCTCTACCTGCTGCTCCAGCGGCGGCTGTTGCAGCGCCTGCAGGAATATCAGCAGTAACTACAATTTCACCACAAGCATCAGGGCAAACATGTACTCTTGTTCCATTAAAATCACGTAAGGAAATATCTTTTCTGCGGTAGAGTAGGACACTGGATGGCAAAATGCTATCATAAACAACGGATGGATTCGAGAGATGATAATGAAGTAGACAATGTTCACTACAATACGGTTCCACCTCGTGGTCAATCACGTAACGCGCCTAAACAAGACGCATGTAGGCTTATGTTCCAACAAGATGCACCCAGACTTGCGTACAGGGATTCTCGACCCTCCCAGCTGTTTTCACGTAGGGAGGAACCTTACCCACATAGGGTCGAACCGTACCCAAGTAAGGACGTACACGATGACGACAATGCTATGAATTAAATGTTAAACAGCTGTCCTCCAGCTCAAAGACGTTCTCTGTATGAGAATTCAAAAAACTACTAGACCCCACTCTTGATGATTCTCTCCATTTTTCTCTACATGCACTTTTGGAACAGAAAAATTATCGATTATGTATTTCACTAAGAGTGGGAGGTATTCATATCGATTTCTTATTTGACACTGGAGCTGAACCTACCTGTGTTACTGAACAGAATGCTGCTTTCTTTCCCCTAACTGCAGGAAAAATTAAAGCTTTTGCTGCAGGAGGAGACTCGATCACTCTTCGGAAGACTAAACCACTGCTTTTAGAATTTGGACCATATAAACTGATGGCATCAATATGGGTAGGTACGGTAACACAAGCACTTCTAGGTATGGACATCTTATCACAACTAAATTCTTCACTCAATTTCAATAATGGAAAAATCACCTTGTCCATTAGACACATCAAAAAAGATGAAATACAAAATCATCCAATTTGGGCAATTGACAAAAATGATTTTGCTCTTTTGAAAATGGAACCAGTCACTTTTATGGGATCAGCTCCACCTTGTACCAAACAATACCCTATTAATAAAACTTCAATTCAAGGCATTATACCTATAATAGAACAACTTGAAGAAAGGTGTATTTTAGTGCGCATTCATAGTTCATCAAACAACCCTGTATGGCCTGTATAAAAGGCTAATGGCACATGGCGCCTCCCTATTAACTACAGAAAGGCAAATCAATTCATTGTCAGAAAAGCTCCTTTAGTGGCAGATCCATCTACAATTTTTAACACTAACTCCTGACCTTCAATGGTTTTCAGTCATTGATATGGCAAATGGCTTCTGGTCAGTACCACTAGCTAAACAAGTACAATCATGGTTTGCTTTTACAGTTAATCAGCAACAGTACACATGGACTAGACTACCGCAAGGTTTTCACAATAGCCCAACTGTTTACCACATGGCTCTGCAGAATCATCTCAGACAACTGCCTGATCTGCCTTCCACCATTATCCAGTATGTAGATGATGTTCTGACAGCCTCCATCAATAAAGATGATTAGGAGAAAGATCTACGGGTGGTTTTGGACCATCTCCGTACTAATGGTCACAAAGCTAGCTTTGTCAAAGCACAAATTGCCCAGGAAGAAGTTGTTTACTTGGGTCCAAAGGCAAAAGGGAACTTACTCAGGACAGAACAGCTGCCATCAAAGCAGCTAAATAACCCTATTGAACAGGAAGTCAGATCTTCCTTGGGACTCTGTAATTTTAACAGAAATTGGATTGATTATTATACTCAGTTATGCCAGCCATTAAATGATCTTTTAAAAGGAAACAGAAAATCAAGAGATCAAGTTAAACTCAATTCTGAACAAAAACAATCATTTCTGAATTTTGAAAAGGTCCTGTCTTCAGCACCAGTCTTAGGTATTCCAAACAACGGAAAACCTTTTCCCATGTTCATGGAAGAGATGGTTACATGACTGCAGTACTAGCCCAAGAACATGGTGATCAGTTGAGACCGGTTGGGTACTATTCCCTTAAATTTGACAATGTGGCACTAGCATTTGGCAGTTGTTTACGAGCCATGGAAGCCATATGTCGAGCTGTAATGACAACATCAGGCCTTGTTCTAGACCAAAAGTTAACAATTAAATGTCCACGCTCAGTCCATTCTCTACTATCCATGAACAGTGTCACAAGTTACATCAGCTAGATGGACAGCAGTTTTGGAAGTTCCCAACCTATATTTTCACAAAGCCAGTCCTGCAAACCCATCATCTTAGCTCTCGCTTCCCGAGGAGCAAAAGGGAGGGGAGGGAGAAGGGCATGACTGTGTGAAAATAATAGAGGAAATGGAAGAAGTTCACTTAGTAGAAGAAGAGCCACTACAGAACCCAGATTTAATCTTATTCACTGATGGTTCCTCTTTTATTGACAAGGGTATCAGAAAAGCTGGGTGGGCAGTCACAAGCCCATACGAAGTATTAGCTGAAGGAAGTTTGCTCCCAGATACATCAGCTCAGCAGGCCGAATTAAAGGCACTAACAGAAGCATGTCATGCGCCAAGAGATAAAACTGCTTACATCTATACTGACTCCAGATATGGTTTTGGAGTAGCGCATGATTTTGGCCATCTGTGGGGAAAAAGAGGATTTTTCACAACAGCAGGTACACCTATCTGAAATGGAAAGGAAGTACAAGATCTTCTAGAAACTATGACCTTGCCAAAAGAAGTATCAGTTCTAAAATATAAAGCCCATACTCATGAAGACACTATGGAAGCAAGAGTAAATGCTCTTGCGGACCAAGCAGCAAGGGAACCTGCCTCCTTTTGTGCCTCTCATTGGCATCAGGAATCCAGTCACATTTACAAATTGGGAGTAACTACCTTATTACATGATTTACGTAAAATGCAGAATGATTGTACAAAGGAATAAAGATGGACATGGTTAGAATCAGGTATTCAACCATATGATGATTAAATTTGGAGTGAAGTTCAAACTTGTAAACCAGTTGCACCACAATCACTAATGCCTTTTTTAGCTCAACAAATTCATTCATGGGGACACATATCATGTCAACAAATGATGGATCGATTCTATAGAAGTTGGTGTGGTAAAGGACTCAAAAAACATGCACAATTGATAGCAAACCGTTGAGTAACCTGTCAAAAGAATAACTTGGGTCCTATAACATCAGTGCCTCAATTAAGAGCTCCTGCTCCTGCAGGTCCATTCCAGGATATACAGGTAGATTACATCACTCTTCCTAAATGTCAACAATACAATGATGTCCTTGTAACAGTGGATACATTCTCCAGATGGGTGGAGGCTGCTCCAGCTAGAAGAGGGATAGCTGCCCATACAAAGTGCTATGCAAAGACTTTATCCCCAGATGGGGAGTACCAGCTAGCACTGACTCCAACAATGGATCACACTTTACAGGTGCTGTTTGTAAGGAAGTCTGTAATCTACTAAACATTAACTGGAATTTACATTGTCCTTATCATCCACAATCATTAGGACAAGTGGAACGTATGAATCGAACTTTGAAAGAAAGACTGTCTAAATACAGCCAGGAAGGCATGAATTGGGTCCAAGCTTTGCCAGTAGTGGTATGCAGTATTAGAAATACACCAAACAGAACAGGCCTGAGTCCATTTGAAATCATCACAGGCAGACTAATGTCTTTGCCAGGAACTATTGACTTGCAAAAAATAGACTGTCATTTAATGAGTGATGCTTTGCTGTCTTACTGTCAAAATCTAACAAATGCTGTTAGTTCTGCTTCTCAACGGGTGTTAGCTGCGTGGGGAGATCCTCCAGAAGGTGGGCACGACCTGGTGCCCGGTGAAGAAGTGTACGTCAAAAAGCTGCAAAAGGAACCCTTAGGATCGAATGGGTAGGTCCTTTTGCAATCCTTTTCACCACCCAATCCGCTGTAAAGTTAAAAGGAAAGAAAAGTTGGATTCACGCATCGCATGTGAAGCACGCGTACAAGTAAAATGTTTACCGCAATTTTAATTTTCAATTATTTGATTGGCTTTGTGAATGTCGTACCAGAACTGAATAAGAACACATTGCTTTACACATCTAAGGTATATGCTAAAAACTTTAATATTTCCAATTGTTGGGTATGCATTGCAACCCCTACTAACTCAGGGGAGGGTAGTCCCTTTCTAACTATTCCCTTTATTGCTTCAGGAATACCGTTGACCCTGTATTCCGCATTCATATTTATTCTTCCAAAATGGACAACCTCACATTTTTCAGGGTTAAACTCCATCTGCCACTTCTCAGCCCAGCTCTGCATCCTATCTATGTCTCTTTGCAGCCGACAACAGCCCTCCTCACTATTTTCAACTCCACCAATCTTCGTTTTGTCTACAAATTTACTGACCCACCCTTCAACTCCCTCCTCCAAGTCATTAATGAAAATCACAAACAGCAGAGTACCCAGAACTGATCCCTGTGGTATGCCACTGGTAACTGGGCTCCAGGCTGAATATTTGCATCCACCACCACTCTCTGACTTCTATCGGTTAGCTAGTTCGTTATCTAACTGGCCAAATTCCCCACTATCCCATGCCTCCTTATTTTCTGCATAAGCCTACCATGGGGAACCTTATCAAATGCCTTACTAAAATCCATGTACACTACATCCATTACTTTACCTTCTCCATGTGCTTGGTCATCTCCTCAAAGAATTCAATAAGACTTGTGAGGCAAGACCCGTCACAAATCCGTGCTGACTATCCCGAATCAAGCAGTGTCTTTCCCGATCCTCAGAAATCCTATCCCTCAGTACCCTTTCCATTACTTTGCCTACCACCGAAGTAAGACTAACTGGCCTGTAATTCCCAGGGTTATCCCTATTCCCTTTTTTGAACAGTGGCACGACATTCGCCACTCTCCAATCCCCTGGTACCACCCCTGTTGACAGTGAGGACGAAAAGACCATTGCCAACGGCTCTGCAATTTCATCTTTTGCTTCCCATAGAATCCTTGGATATATCCCGTCAGGGCCGGGGGACTTGTCTATCCTCAAGTTTTTCAAAATGCCAACACATCTTCCTTCCTAACAAGTATCTCCTCGAGCTTATAGTCTGTTTCACACTGTCCTCTCCAACAATATGGCCCCCCTCATTTGTAAATACTGAAGAAAAGTACTCATTCAAGACCTCTCTTCAGACTCAATACACAATCTCCCGCTACTGTCCTTGATCGGACCTACCCTCGCTCTAGTCATTCTCAAATTTCTCACATATGTGTAAACGGCCTTGGGGTTTTCCTTGATCCTACCTGCCAAAGATTTTTCATGCCCTCTCTTAGCTCTCCTAATCCCTTTCTTCAGTTGCCTCCTGGCTGTCTTGTGTCCCTCCAGCACCTTGTCTGAACCTTGTTTCTTCAGCCTTACATATGTTTTCCTCAGTCTTACATAAGTATCTCAGTATAAAAGGCATGAGGCACTCACATTCCGCCTCGTTCCACTGATGAACATCTACAGACTGAGTCAGGGTGTATGTACAGTATTAAACTTCCAGCACGTGGCTAAGAGCTAGTCTGGTTCAGTCAGACAGAGTAACCACACTTAGGTTAGCAGAGAGTCAAACTCATAGAGAACTGTGCTAACTGTGCTACTGGTTCAATAAATCAGATTGAACTAACTTCAAGGTCTGGAGTATCTTTTGGTTAAAACTGCATCCAATTGCAGCCTGTGTTATCCCAGAGTACATAACACAGTTGTCACCTCTCTGTTGCATTCCCATTTCTCCCCCAACTCCATGTTTGAATTCTTCCAATCAATCAGATTTCCCCCCTCCACAGCATTGAAGCAGCCTTTCTCAAAGGAACAGGAGGCCATTCAGCCCCTTAAGCCTGTTCTGCCGTTCAATTAAGTCACTGTTGATTTGTGACCTCAACTCCATATATTTACCTTTTCCCCATTTCCCTTAATACATTTGGATAACAAAAATCTATTAATCTCAGCTGTTGAAACTAACCTTTCACCTCGCATTAACAGCTGTTTGCAGAAGAGAATTCCAAAACCTCTCCCAGTGTTTAAGTGTATATGTGTTTCTGAACTTCATTCCTGAGAAATGCCCCATGACTTCACAACTGACAAATACAGTTTCTGTTTATCCTAGCAGTTCCACGTTGAAATCTTGAAACGATCAATCCTTTAACCTTTTCAATTCCAGTAATATCATTCTGGTAAAGCCAAACTGGGACTGGATTCTCCGCACTGGACGCCAAAATCACGGCTGGCGCTGGGGGCGGAGAATCCCCCATTTTTACACACGAAATTGGGACTGGTGCCGGTTCCCCAGAGTATGCTGCGCTGCCTAGCACCTACCTGGAGCCATTGCTAGAGGGCCGCCCCGCCGTTCTCTGCCCCCGACTGGCCGAAGTGTGGATCTAATGTGGTCCTAACAGTTGGGATTCTAGCGTGGTGGCTGCGGCCATGGCCGCCCTGGTCGGGGGTGGGCCGATCGGAAGGCAGGGCGGGCCTTACACGTGGCCAGGCAATGTTGGGGCGGGCGGTCAGGGTCGGGCACAGACCCAGTTGGGGGGCCTATTTTCAGTGTCCAGCTCCGCAGTCCAAGCTCGCCATGGAGCACGGTGCAGCCGCTGGATGACGCCACCATGCGCATGCACGGCCTCCGACCCGGAAGTGCAGGGGCCCGTATCTGCAGCAAAAGCTGCTCGATCTACGCCGGGTCCCTGCTAGCCCCCTGCATGGCTAGGAATATGTGGCCCAAACTGGCGTGAAAGTCCACAGTTTTGAAGCCGGCGTGGGGACATAGTCCCAAATTCAGTGACTCTTTCTCCAAGGCCAATATATTCTTCTTACGGTGTGTTGCCCAAACTGCTCACACTAACTCCAGGTGTGCTCTAACCAGGGCGTTGTATAGGTGAACATGGTGTATACACTTGTATCCTAGTACTCTAAATATAAATACTGTTATGACCTCAATTGAGTTCCCGGGATCAGGACCATACCATTTCCCATGACTTCCCAGAATATGAACTGCCCCTTTGATAAGACGGGGGGGAGCCCCGACTTCCGGGGGTGACTATGAGTGAAAGGTCGCACATTTGGCAGCTCCTGCTCTCGGTGGTCTTTTTGTGGCTTTTAAGCTGGATTTCCACAGGAATTTTTCAAAACAAAGGTGTAAAAGTGAGAAGAGTAGGAGGTGACCTGGAGTTTATGGAGCTGCGCCCGAGGAAAAATCGAAAAAGGAGGAATCAAAAGTTGGTTGGAAGTGAGGCCAGAGTTCAAGGGAGGCAATGGCAGGGACGCAGGGTCTGACCTCGCCAGCTCAGTGGCCAACGGACCAGTTGGTGAGCTTCTTGACCAAGAAGTTCACTCAACATTGCAGGAAGTGTGCGGGGGACCTGGCCCGGTCGGTTGGCTCGATTAGGGCTGTGGTTGACCGTGTGGAGGAGAGAGTGACGACCCACGTACAGGCGATCCAGAAGCTGGAGGAGCTGGTAGCAGAACGAGAGGAGCAGTCCACTGTGATGGCAGTGGAGATCAGGATGCTCGAGAAAGTGGAGGACCTGGAGAACCGTTCTCAGAGAATATCCGGATCATTGATCTGCCAGAGGGGAAGGAAAGAGTGGATGTTGGTGGGTATGTGGATAATATGTTGGAGAAGCTGATGGGGGAGGGTTCATTCCCCAAGCCGTTGGAGGTGGACCGGGCCCATAGAGCACTTATGCGTAAGCCCCAGGGGTGTGAACACCCGAGGGCGATGGTGGTACGGCTGCATCGGTTCCTAGGCAAGGAACGCATCAAGAGGTGGGCCAGGCAGACGAAACGGTGCATGTGGGAAGATGCAGAGATCCGGGTGTATCAGGACTTGGGAGCTGAACTTGCAAAGAGCAGAGAGAGTTTTAATAAAGTCAAGGCGGTCCTGTATGAGAAGAAAATAATGTTTGGATTGCTTTACCTGGCCCGTCGATGGGTGACCTATGAGGGTCGGGAGCTGTACTTTGGCTCGCCGGAGGATGTGTCGGAGGGGACTTTCAAGGAGTTGGAGGAGGAGAGTGGACGACGGTAGCTGCCGAGGGTCGGGCCAGATGAGGTGTGGGTCATGGGCCAAGGGCTGGCCTAGGAAAGGTCATGGCTGATCGAGAGGGGAGGGGGGGGGGGTTGAGTGCCGCCTGACCAGGTTGGTCACGTGGAATGTATGTGGGCTGAATGGGCCGGTTAAAAGGGTCCGTATGTTCGCACACTTGAGGCAGCAGGCGGCAGATGTGGCCATGTTGCACGAGACACATTTGAAGCTGGGATACCGAGTTAGATTGAGGAAGGGATGGGTCGGGCATGTGTTTCATTCGGGACTGGACTTTAAAACAAGAGGGGTGGCAATTCTGGTTAACAAAAAGGTGGCATTCGAGGTGGGAAAGATAGAGGCAGATCCGGGGGGTAGATTTATTATGGTCAGTGGGAAGCTGGAGGGAATGGCTGTGGTGTTGGTGAATATAAAAGCCCCAAACTGGGATAATGTCGCGTTTGTCAGGAGGGTGCTGGGAAAGATTCCGGACCTGGACTCGCACCGGCTGATTATTGGGGAAGATTTTAACACGGTTCTAGGTCCGAGACTAGGCCAGTCGAGTTCCAGGTCGGGAAAGGTGTCTGCAACGGCGAAAGAGCTGCGGGGATTCATGGAGCGCATGGGCGGGATGGATCTGTCGAGATTCGGGAGACCAAGGAGCATTCATTTTACTCCCATGTGCACAAGGTATATTCCAGGATAGACTTTTCCTGGACAAAACACTGTTAGGTGGGGTGGCGGGCACTGAATATTCAGCAATCGTGGTGTCGGATCACACCCCACACAGGATAGACCTACGAGTGAGCACAGGAAAGGCCCAGCGTCCACAATGGAGATTAGATGTACGGCTGTTAGCAGAGGAGGAGATTTGTGAGCGGGTGAGGGAGGCCATCCGAGGGTACATAAAGAGCAACGACACGGGTGAGACCGCGGCATGGGTGGGAAGCATTGAATCCGGTTATCAGAGGGCAATTCATTTTGATCTAGGCCCACGGGGAAAAGACTGAACGGGCGGAGTTGGACAGGCTGGTAGGGGAAATTTTACTGCTGGATAGGAGGTATGCGGATTCTCCGGATGAGGAGCTCCTGAAGGAGCATCAGACTTCAAATGGAATTTGAGCTCCTATCCACAGGTAAGGCAGAGGGGCAGCTGAAGAGGGTAAAAGGGGTGGTGTATGAATATGGGGAGAAAGCTAATCGGATGTTGCGGGGGGGGGGGGGGGTGGCTAAAGTCCCAAAGGTAGATGAGGTCAAAGTCCTGGGGAGCCCAATTGGGCTCGGAGAGGCGATAGACGGATTGGGGCGATGCAATCGGGTAAGGCCCCGGGAACTTTTGGATACGCGGTAGCACGGTAGCATTGTGGATAGCACAATCGCTTCACAGCTCCAGGATCCCAGGTTCAATTCCGGCTTGGGTCACTGTCTGTGCGGAATCTGCACACCCTCCCCTTGTGTGCGTGGGTTTCCTCCGGGTGCACCGGTTTCCTCCCACAGTCCAAAGATGTGCAGGTTAGGTGGATTGGCCATGATAAATTGCCCTTAGTGTCCAAAATTGCCCTTAGTGTTGGGTGGGGTTACTGGGTTATGGGGATAGGGTGGAGGTGTTAACCTTGGGTAGGGTGCTCTTTCCAAGAGCCGGTGCAGACTCGATGGGCTGAATGGCCTCCTTCTGCACTGTAAAAAAAATTCTATGAAATAGCCGGTGGAGTTTTACAAAAAGTTTTCTGGATTACTGGGGCAGCTCCTGGTTAAGGCTTTTAATGAGTCAAAGGAGTTGGGAGTGCTCCCCCAAAGTTATCACAAGCATCGATCTATCTTGTTCTGAAGTGCGATAAGGATTCAAAGAGCGGTGGATCATACAGGCCGATCTCCCTTTGAATGTAGACACTAAATTGCTGGCAAAGATCTTGGCCACACATATAGAGGACTGTGTCCCGGAGGTAATTGGGGAGGATCAGATGAGATGTGTGAAGGGCAGGCTCCTGAAGTCCAACATTAGACATCTCTTAAATGTTATAATGATGCCAGTGGAGGGGTGCGAGGTTGAGGTGGTAGTAGCATGGATGCAGAAAGGGCCTTTGACCAGGTGGAGTGGAAGTGCCTATGGGATATTCTAGGCAGGTTTGGGTTCGGACAGGGATTTGTGGATTGGGTCCGGTTGCTGTCCCAGGCTCCGGTGGCGAATGTAAGAACCAGATCCGGTCAGAATATTGTCTTTGTACGGGGACTGTTCTCCCCACTGATATTTGCCCTGGCCATAGAACCCTGGGCAATGGCCCTTATGTCATTGAATATCTGGCGGGGGATAGTGAGGGGGATGGAGCATAGGTTCTCGCTCTATGCGGGCGATTTACTCCTTTATATCACAGACCCATTTGCGGGCTGGAATTATGGAGTCACTTGGAAGAATTTGGGCGGTTTTCAGGCTGCAAGTTAAATATGAGAAAGAGCGGAGTATTTGCGATTCAGGGGCAGGAAGGGAGACTGAGGGAGTTACCTTTTAAAGTGGTGGGGAGGAGTTTCAGGTATCTGGGCAACTCCACAAATTAAATTTGGGTAAAGCGGTCAATGAGATGAAAAGGGATTTCCGCAGGTGGGACACGCTCCCACTGGCTCTGGCGGGGAGGGTGCAGACGGTGAAGATGACCGTCTTCCCAAGGCTGCTGTTCTTTTTTCAATGTCTCCCGACTTTTGTCCTGAAGGCCTTTTTTGGGAAAATGAATGCGGTGATCTTGTGTTTTGTGTGGGCTGGGAAAGCCCCGAGGGTGAAGAAGGTACTCCTGGAACGGAGTCGCGGGGAGCGGGGCTTGGCCCTCCCAAGTTTTATTAACTATTACTGGGCGGCCAACATATCAATGGTTCGGAAGTGGGTAATGGGGGAGGGGTCAGTTTGGGAGCAGTAGAGATGGCATCTTGTAAGGGCACGAGTTTGGAGGTTTTACTAACAAGGTGGTGGCAGCCCTGAGGGTGTGGCGGCAATGGAAACAGCACATGGGACTGGAGGGGGCGTCAGTTTGGTCACCGATTTGTGATTATCACCGTTTAATTCGGTGGATAGGGGTTTTAGGAGGTGGTAGCAGGCAGGATTGAGAGATTTGGGGATCTCTTCATTGAGGAGGGCTTCCCGAGCCAGGAGGCATTGGGGGAGGAGTTTGGGTACCTTCAGGTGCCAGACTTTGTCCTTGCCTCCCTCTGAGGGGACTACAGGACAAGGTAATGTCAAAAACGGGAGTTGGGGAGAGGAGGGTCTCGGAGATATACAAGGAGTTAATGGAGTGGGAAGGGGTCCAAATCGGGGAGGTGAAGAGGAAGTGGGAGGAGGAGTTGGGAGGGTAGTTAGAAGTCGGAATATGGGACAAGGTCTTGAGGAGAATTAATTCATCCTCGTCGTGTGCCAAGCTTATCCTGATCCAGTCCAAGGTCGTTCATAGGCTCATATGACTGTGCCCGGATAAATAGTTTTTTTTGAGGAAGTGGAGGATAGATGCGGGCGGTGTGGGGGTAACCCGGCGGACCACGTACACATGTTCTGGGCATGCCCGAAGTTGAGGGGATTCTGGCGGGAATTTGCAAACGTCATGGTCACCCTCCCTTCCAGTACCTTTAACGAGTCCAGAGGTGGCAATATTTGGGGTATCGGAAGATCCGGGGGCCAAGAGGGGGGGGGGAGAGAAGCTGATGTTTTGGCCTTTGCCTCCCTGGTGGCCTGGAGACGGATTTTCTGGGATGGAGGGACTCGGAGCCTCCGACGTCAGGGGTTTGGGTCGGCGATATGGCAGGGTTTCTCACTCTGGAAAAGAATTAAATTCTCCTTGAGCGGTTCAACTCAGGAGTTCGCTCGGAGATGGCAGCCGTTCATCGACTTCTTTAAGGAAAAGCAGTAAGGGGGGATGGGAAGAAAGCGGGGGAGGAAAATGGGAGGCCTGGTAGTGTAAGACAAGGACAGGGAACTTAATATAGGGGTAATCAGGAGATGGGGCGGGTGGTGGTAGGGGTTGTGTTATTTTAATGTTGTTGCGTGTGATGGCCCGCTCGGTTGTTTAAGAAATGTTAAATTGTGAAAATTACAAATGC
Organism: Scyliorhinus canicula; assembly: GCF_902713615.1. Classification (NCBI taxonomy): domain Eukaryota; kingdom Metazoa; phylum Chordata; class Chondrichthyes; order Carcharhiniformes; family Scyliorhinidae; genus Scyliorhinus; species Scyliorhinus canicula. The sequence continues at coordinate 93,807,243 of NC_052156.1, forward strand.
TTCAATAAAATATTTTCTTTAAAAAAACAAGGAAGGAGATTCTTAGGGAAGTGGAGGAGTTTGGATTTGTATCGTAATAAACCTTGTTTGTTAATTTTTACTATTGTCTATGAGCCTACTTACCGCAGATGCAACAAAGACCTTCACAGTCGTGTGTACCATCTACAAGATGCACTGCAGTAGCTCACCAAGGTTCCTCAGACAACACCTTTCAAACATACGATTACCACCATCTAGAAGGACAAGAGCAGCAGGTACCTGGGAAACCCACCACTTGACCTTGGAGAAAATATTTTTTTTTAAATAAAAAAAATCATTAACGGGTTGAGGGCGTCATTGGTTAGGCCAGCAATATTGCCCAACCCTAGTTGCCTTTCAGAAAATTGTGGTGAGATCCCTTTTTGAACTACTGCAGTCCCTGAAGTGTAGGTACACCCACTGTGCTGTTAGGGAGGGAGTTCCAGGATGTTGCCCCAGTGACAATGAAGGAGCGGCGATATATTTCCAAGTCAGGGTGATGAGTGATTTGGAGAGAACCTCCAGGTGGTGGAGTTCCCAGGTGTCTGCTGCTCTTTATGGAAAAAAATGCCCTGGAAAATCCTTTCTGACCTGCTCAATAAATCAAAACCAGTTGAACAACTGTTTAATTAGCAAGGAGAAGGAGAACTGATGAAGCAATATGTTGGGTGCTTTGCCAAGTGCAATTGTGGAGGTTACCAGAGCTCTGAGCTGATGAAAGGCACAGGAATCCCTTGCTGGTGTGTATCACTAACCCAGCCAGATCCCACATATGGCTTGGCTCTCATCCCTTAATCAGCAGTTCCTTGACGATAATGTCACATCTAATTATCACTCAGCTCTCAATATGGGATTATTTTGCAAACTGCTTTGCACTAATACCATAATCAGGAACCACTGGACTGCTCCTGCAGAACTGAACCAAATAAACGATGACAGCCAGAAAAAGCAGTGAACCTCCTCCTTCATCAATTCAGCCTATGTAATGAGCTTTATCCCACTCCCAAAGCTCTCTCCTTTGACAATTATCGTTAACATTCAATTTGCTTTCACATGGAATAGAACTCTCACTGACAATATAATCCACTCAGTACTCAACAGATCTCTACAAGAGGGTTTTAAGACAATAATTCTGATTTTCACTGATGTCAGGCAATGTCACCTCCATGTCGGAGACAATGAAATAAAATGTTCTCCAATCTGAGCTCCATGTAACATGGGTACTACAGTAATAATAGGCAACTTCAATTTACATATAGACTAGGTCAACTTAATTAGGCTCGGAATCTTACGGCGAGTAACTCACCTCCTGACCCCCCCAAAGTCTGACAACACGGCAGAAGTCAGGAGTGTAATGGAATACTCTCCAAATAGAATCATAGAATTTACAGTGCAGGAGGAGGCCATTTGGCCCATCGACTCTGCACCGGCCCTTGGAGGAAGCATCCTACCTAAGCCCACACCCCCACCCTATCCCCATAACCCAGTAACCCTACCCAACCTTTTTGGATACTAAGGGCAATTTAGCATGGCCAATCCACCTAACCTGCACATCTTTGGACCACGGAGGAAACCAAAGCACCCAGAGGACACCCATGCAGATACAGGGAGAAAGTGAAAACTCCACACAGACAGTGACCCAAGCCGGGAATTGAACCTGGGACCCTGGAGCTGTGAAGCAACTGTGCGAACCATTGTGCTCCATGCCTGGATGAGTTCAGCTCCAACAATACACAAGAAGCTCAACACCATTCAGGACAAAGCAGACCACTTGATTGCTCCACCTTCCAAAAACATTCAAACTCTCCGCCACTGATGCACAGTGACAGCCGTGTGTACCTTCTACAAGAAGCATTGCAGTAATTCACCAAAGTTCCTCAGACAGCACCTTATAAACCCATGACCACTGCCATCTAAAAGGACAAGAGCAGCAGATACCTGGGAACCCCAGCACCTAGAGGTTCCCCTCCAAGTCACTCACCACCTTAACCTGGGAATATATTGGCGCTCCTTTACTGTTGCTGGGGCAACATCCTGGAACTCGCTCCCTAATTCTTTGGTAGAATAATCAGATATGCTGAGTGATGGCCTAGCCCGTGACACTCGCATCCTGTAAATTAATTTTTAAAAACTAATGGTTTGGGGGTGAATTATTGGACTTTGTACAAGATAGGTTTGTGGAGCTGTACGCTGAGGAACCAACAAGAGACCAGGCTATTTTAGATTCAGCGTTTCTGTGGTGGTAAGCATGACTCCAAGATGGTGTGTGCCTCTCTGGTGCGAGTGTCAAGGATATAACGGAAAGCTTCAGGGCATCCTTCTGGGGGAGGTTCAACAGCCAGAGGTCAGAGTCCACATTGGTACCAGCGACATAGGTAGGAAGCCCTGAAAGCAGACTTGTGGGAATTGGGAAGGAAATTAAAAAGCAGGACCTCTAGAGCAGTAATCTCAGGATTACACACAGTGCCATGTGCTTGTGAGTTTAGGATTAGAAGGACTGATCGATTAAATATGTGGCTGGAGGAATGGTGGTGGAGACAGAGCATCAGATTTCTGAGGCATTGGGACTGGTACTAGAGCAGGTGGGATGTGTACAAGATAGACGGGTTACATCGTAACAGAATTGGCATTGATATACTCGTAGGGAGATTTGCTAGTGCTGTTGGGGTGGGTTTAAACCAGCTTGTTGGAGAAATGGGAACCTGAGGAGTGGCCCAAATTGAAAGGAAATTGGTAACAGGAAGTTATTGTGGAACTAGAAGGAAGGAGTAACAAAACAAAGCATTGAGTATGTGTTGAATGTGAAATTAGGTCAAAAAGTTAAAGCTAAGGGTGATCTACCTGAATGTGCACAGAATTTGTAATGAGGTAAATGATCTAAAGACACAAATAGAGGTAAATGGGTATGATATAATTGCCATTATGGAAACATGGCTGCATGTGACCAAGACTGGGAACTGAACATTCAAAGATATTTGACATTTAGGAAGGACAAACGAGGAAAGAAAGAAGGTGGGGTTACGCTGATAAGAGATGGCATGGGATTGGTGCAGTAGTAAGGGAGTATGTATCTTACATCGGAAGAACAATGTGTGGATAATGTTTGGACGAAGCGAAGGAGCAGCAAAGGGCAGCGGACATTGATTGTTGTGGTTTATAGGCCACCTAATGGTAATGTGAGCCCCGAAATTAATCAGGAGATGAGAGAATCACATAGCATGGGCAATACTGCAATCATGTTTGATTCAATCTGCATATAGACTGGTTAAACAAGTTAGCACTAAGAGGTGTTTCTGGAGTGTGTTAGGGAAGGGTTTCTAGAGTAGTTTGTTGAGGAGTCAACTAAGGGACAGGCTATTCTATATCCAGTATTATGTAATGAAAAAGGACAAATCTAGTTGTGAAACAACCCTTAGGGATGAGTGCAACATGTTAGAATTTTACATTGCGTTTGAAGATGAGGAAGTTCAATCTGAAGCCAGCATGTTATAGCTGAATGAAGGAAATGGTGAAGATATGAGGGACAAATTTGCTGAGGTGGATTGGGAAAATACATCAAAAGATTTGACCGTGCACAGGTAATGGATAGTCTTCAAATAACTATTGCATAGTTTACAGTATCTATACATTCCTTCAGGGCACAACTCCCCCCCCCCCCCCCCCCCCCCCCCCCCCCCACCACCCCCACAAAACAAAAAACCCTCCACCGTGGTTGATGAAGGAAGTTAAGGACTTTATAAGATTAAAAGAAAAGGCTTATATTGTTGCCAGAAATAGTAATAAACCTGAGGATTGGGAGGGTTATAGACAAGAGTAAAGGAAGGCCCAGAATCTGATAAAAGAAGGGGGGAACAGAATATCAATACAATCTAACACGAAACATGCAAATGGATTGTACAAGCTTCAGTCATCATGTAAAAAGGAAGCGTTTGACTAAGACAAATACATACGCACACAAATACACTGACGTATGAGGAGAGACTGAGTGAGTTAATGTTATATTTGCTGGATTTAGAAGAATGAGGGAGGAATCTCATAGAAACATATAAAATTCTAACAGAACCAGACAGGGTAGATGCAGGAAGGATGTTCCTGGTGCTGGAGGGAGTCCAGAACAAAGGATTATAGTCTAAGGATACGGGACAGACTATTTCCAAATGAGATGAGGAGAAGATTTTTCACTCAGAGTGTGGTTGACCCGTGGAAATTTCTACCACTGAAAGCAGTTAAGGCCAAAACATTTGATTCTCCATTGGCGGGATGCTCCGTTTCGCCAGCAGCACACTCACGCCTGTGGATTTCCCGCTGGTGTTGGGGTGCCCATGATGGGAAATCCAATTGGCCGGCTGCCAGGACGGAGAATCCCGCTGCAGGCAGGGGCGCGCTGCACCAGAAAACGGGTGCCATGGAACGGAGAATCCTGCCCCGTATGTTTCAAGGAGTTAGATATGGATCATGGGGCTAAAGGGATCAATAGTAATAACAATAATCTTTATTATTGTCAAAAGTAGGCTTACATTGACGCCGCAATGAAAGCCCCCTAGTTGCCACACTCTGGCGCATGTTTACATACACAAAGGAAGAATTCAGAATGTCCAATTGACCTAACAAGCACGTCTTTCGGGACTTGTGGGAGGAAACCGGAGCACCTGGAGGAAACCCACGCAGACATGGGGAGAACGTACAGACTCCGCTGAGACAGTGACCCAAGCCGGGAATCGAACCCAGGTCCCTGGTGCTGAGAAGCAACAGTGCTAACCACTGTGCTACCGTGCCGCCTAAAGGATATGGGGTGAAAGCGGGAACAGGCTACTGAGTTGGATGATCATAATGAATATATATAATGAATGAATACACCAGGTTTTGGATTGCACAATGGAATGAGGCAGGGGTGCCCATTGTCACCGCCGTTATTTACATTGGTGATTGAATCCTGGCGATGGCCCTTCGGGGGTCTGCAGAGGCGGCAGAGATTGAGAGGGGGTGGCAAGGTGCATCGGGTGCCATTGTACGCAGACAACCTGTTTTTGTTTGTGTCAGACCCACTGGAGACTTGGACTACTGAAGTGGTTTGGGGCCTTCTCCAGATATTAGCTGAATATGGGGAAGAACGAGGTTTTTCCAGTGAATGTGGTGGGGCGTGGGCAGCCAATTTGGGGACACTTCCATTAACAGTAGCTAGAGAGAGGTTTAGGTATTTGGGGATTCTGGTGACATGAGAGTAGGCCACGATGCACAGGTGGAATTTGATAGTGTTTGTGGAGGAGGTTAAAGGGGATTTTAAGAGGTGGGACATTTTGCACTTGTGGTGTGAAGCGATGGGGTGTGAACTCCACCGCCTCCTGCGCGAGGATGAGCTTGATTCAGTTCAAGGTGGTGCACATGGTATCTATGACCTGGGTGAGGAGGAATAGGTTCCTCCAGGAGGTGGCCAATGGGTGTGAGAAGTGTGGGCGGGGTCTGGCAAATCATGTGCGCATGTTCACGGGTTGTGAGAAGCTGCCGAGGTACTGGGAGGCAGTGTTTGGGATGCTTTCTAAGGCAGTGGGGGTGGAGGTCAAGCCGGACCTTATGGTGACAGTCTTTGGGGTATCAGAAGTGCCGAAGCTGCTGGAGGAGAAGGGAGCCGATGTGGTGGCCCTCACCTCTCTGACTGCTCGGCGAAGGATCCTGTTCAATTGGAGGTCGGATACACAGATTAGGAATTACCAACCATTATTGTGTTGGCAGGCTGTGACTAGTGGGGTACCATAAGGATCAGTACTCGGGGCCCCAGCTGTTCACAATATATAGTATTATATTAGTCCAATTAGTTCACAATATGAACTCGCCAACATTGAGGGCATTTAAAAATTTATTGGATAAGCATATGGATGATAAGGGCATAGTGTAGGTTAGATGGCCTTTAGTATTTTTCCATGTCGGTGCAACATCGAGGGCCGAAGGGCCTGTACTGCGCTGTATCGTTCTATGTTCTATGTTCTATATAGCTGTGATTTGGGTGTGGGGACCAAATGTAATATTTCCAAATTCACGGATGATGCAAAGCTAGGCTGGAATGTGTGTTGTGAGGAAGATGTAAAGTGGTTATGGGAGGATTTGAACAGATCCAGTGAGTGGACAAGAACATGGCAGATGGAATATAATGTGGAAAAATGTGAGGTAATCCACTTTGGTAGAATAATCAGATGTGCTGAGTGCTTCCTAAATGGTAGGAAATGAGAATGTGTAGATACACAAAGGGACCTGGCTGTCCTGTCCATGTGAATACATGAGTAGTGAGGTCTTGCTTCAATTGTATAGAATCTTGGTAATTCCCCTCCTGGAGTATTGTGAGGTGCTTTGGCCCCCTTACCTCAGAAAGGACATTATTGCCAGAGACGAGAGGTTCACCAGACTTGTCCCCTGGATGGCGGGACTGTCTGAAGAGAGATTGGACTAACTGCGCCTGTATTCTCTGGGGTTCCAAAGGAGAGGTGATCTCATTGACACCTACAAAATGCTTGAAAGGAATGGACAGGGTAGATGCAGGTAAAATGTTTCCCTTGGTTGGATAGCCTAGAACCAGGGTGCACAATTTCATAATAAGGAGAAACCACTTAGAAACAAGATGAGGAGAAATTTCTTGACACAGAAGGTTGTGGAAGCTCAGCTTTGAGATGTGTAAAGCAGAGATTGGTCGATTTCTGCTTAACAATAACAGAAAGGGTTATGGGGATAGTAGGTGTAAAAGACATGATCATAACGAATGGCAGCGCAAGCTCGATGGGCTGAATGGCATACTCTTGTTCCCATGTTCCTATATATCTCATTCTCTGTTTCTGTTTTTCTGTATATCTCTCTCTGTATCAGTCCTGATGGTTATTTCTGTCTCTCTCTTTATCTGTCTCTATGTGTATCTACCTCTGTATCATTCTCTATGTGTATCTCTCTCTGTATCTGTCTCTATGTGTATCTATCCCTGTATCTATCTCTATGCTTTTTCTCTCTGTATCTGTCTCAATGTGTATCTCTCTCTATCTGTCTCAATGTGTATCTATCCCTGTATCTGTCTCTATGTGTATCTCTCTCTGTATCTGTGTCTATGTGTATCTCTCTCTGTATCTGTCTCTATGTGTATCTCTCTCTCTATCTGTCTCTATGCTTTTTCTCTCTGTATCTGTGTCTATGTATATCTTTCTCTATCTGTCTCAATGTGTATCTATCCCTGTATCTGTCTCTGTGTATCTCTCTCTGTATCTGTGTCTATGTGTATCTCTCTCTGTATCTGTCTCTATGTGTATCTCTCTCTGTATCTGTCTATATTTCTCTGTCTGTGTGTATTTGTCTCTGTATCTGTCTCTTTGTGTATCTCTCTCTGTATCTGTCTTTATGCCTATCTATCTCTGTATCTGTCTCTATGTGTATCTCTCCGTATCAGTCTTGACATGAATCTCTCTGCGTATCAGTCAATGTGTGTATCTCTCTCTGTATCTATGTCTGTTTACCTCTCACTATTACATTATCTGCCTATCTTTGTCGAGAGCAGCCGCCAAATGTTTCTCTTATTAGTTGCTATGTTCATCTCTTTCTGTATCTGCCTCAATTTGTATCTTCATCTCTGTATCTGTCTCTATGTGTGCCTCTGTCTGTATCTGTCTCAACATGTATTTTCTCTGTACCTGTCTGTAGATATATCTCTCCAAGTAGAGAAAATACTGGAAAATCTCAACAGATCTGGCAGCATCTATAGGGAGAGAAAGGAGCTAATATTTTGAGTCCAAATGACCCTTTGTCAAAGCTTTGACAAAGCTTTAATGTACTGTGGCTTGCCTGGGGACAGTGCCTGGGGAGTTAATATGCTTTCAGTCCCTGGAAAGTTCATTTGTTTTGCAGCTTGGGGAGATGATGGTATTGCTGGGTGGAGCTAAGAGATTCAGAGAGAGATTTTTTGAGAAAGCTTTTGAAGAGCTACCACAGAGTCCACAAGTAAAGGCAATTTTCTTTCCCAGTAGCATAGTTTTAAAAAAGTAATAATATTTTAAAACAGAGCAGTCTTGTCTGAAGACAAGGAAGAGGCTGAAACAAACCAGTTGGAGCAGCTATTTGAAGATATTCAGTCAGAGTCTGAAGGCCTTCCAACAAGAGCCAAAATCTGTAAAGCAAGTATTACTTTATGACATGCTGGTTTTAACCTGGATTGAGAGCTGTATGTTTTTTTCATTGTTGTTTAATAGGGAATTGAGTTGCAGTGTTAAGGGTTAATTGTAAGCTGTTCTTTTCTGGTGTGAAGCTAAAGGTTTTAATATTATATTCATAATAAAGTTTTGTTTTAAAATACTAAGTCCTTATTTCTTCATGCAACCACTCCTGGAGCAAATCATTCTTTCCGCACAGACTTAAAATAAACTAAAATACTGTTGTTTCAGTCCACTATCCTAGCCACTATTATTTATCTGTGTACTGTGCCTCATTACCTGTCGCTATGTGTATTCCTCACTCTGTATCATTCTCTATGTGAATCTTTCTCAGCATCTGATGTGTTGGGTGCTGTGGATCCATGAAACACATACAGGCCACCAACACTTAAAATAGTACAACACTATTTTATTAAATTATAAACTGTTGAACATACAATTACTGTGGGTTTACACAATGTTAGATTAACTAAAGACCTGTGCCTATCCTAACCAGTCTAATCACTCAGCACATGGTGTCGATCTGTGCTGTAAGCTGTAAGCTCTGTACTTCTGAAAGGCTGCATCCCGAATGAGCGGGAAAACTGATGCCCTCTGTCTTTATAGTGAGTGTGCTCTAACTGGTGATTGGCTGCGGTGTTATGCATGTTGATTGGTCCTATTGTATGTCCATCAGAATGTATGTCTGCACCATGATATACTGGTGTATATTACGACATCCCTCCATTTAAAAAAAAAATTTGTATGTATCTGTCAATAAATAGTGAGAGTGCGTGGACAATGTTCCTAACTATATGTATGGTGCGAATATGTATTTACAGGACTATATACAGGAAAACAAAGCTATATACAAGGGAAGGTGCCTGGTGCAGAGAACTAGTATGCAACAAAATGAACGAGAACAATACTATATACAAACCAAGAAAAACGATCAAACAAGGCAGGGAAACAACTCGGAGAGTCCATAAATTTGTAAAGTTCATAAATTCAGTCTCTGACGAATTCTGGTTGACCGCCTCAAGGGTGGGTCAATAGGCGCCAGGTCAGGAGCTTGGTGGGCTGCATCACAGTCAGGAGGAGGCAGAGTGACAGGAAGCTCTGCACAGTCCATGGCAGGGTCAGCAGAGGGGCTGGGTGGGCTGTAACACAGTCAGGGGGAGGCAGAGTGACAGGAAGCTCTGCACAGTCCATGGCAGGGCCAGCAGAGGGGCTGGGTGGGCTGCATCACAGTCAGGAGGAGGCAGAGTGACAGGAAGCTCTGCACAGTCCATGGCAGGGTCAGCAGAGGGGCTGGGTGGGCTGCATCACAGTCAGGGGGAGGCAGAGTGACAGGAAGCTCTGCACAGTCCATGGCAGGGTCAGCAGGGGGAGGCAGAGTGACAGGAAGCTCTGCACAGTCCATGGCAGGGTCAGCAGAGGGGCTGGGTGGGCTGTAACACAGTCAGGGGGAGGCAGAGTGACAGGAAGCTCTGCACAGTCCATGGCAGGGTCAGCAGAGGGGCGTGGTGGGCTGCATCACAGTCGGGAGGAGGCAGAGTGACAGGAAGCTCTGCACAGTCCATGGCAGGGTCAGCAGAGGGGCTGGGTGGGCTGCATCACAGTCAGGGGGAGGCAGAGTGACCGGAAGCTCTACACAGTCCATGGCAGGGTCAGCAGAGGGGCTGGGTGGGCTGTAACACAGTCAGGGGGAGGCAGAGTGACCGGAAGCTCTGCACAGTCCATGGCAGGGTCAGCAGAGGGGCTGGGTGGGCTGTAACACAGTCAGGGGGAGGCAGAGTGACCGGAAGCTCTGCACAGTCCATGGCAGGGTCAGCAGAGGGGCTTGGTGGGCTGCAGCACAGTCAGGGGGGAGGCAGAGTGACCGGAAGCTCTGCACAGTCCATGGCAGGGTCAGCAGAGGGAGGCAGAGTGACCGGAAGCTCTGCACAGCCCATGGCAGGGTCAGCAGAGGGGCTGGGTGGGCTGCAGCACAGTCAGGGGGAGGCAGAGTGAACGGAAGCTCTGCACAGTCCATGGCAGGGTCAGCAGAGGGGCTGGGTGGGCTGCAGCACAGTCAGGGGGAGGCAGAGTGACCGGAAGCTCTGCACAGTCCATGGCAGGGTCAGCAGAGGGGCTTGGTGGGCTGCATCACAGTCAGGAGGAGGCAGAGTGACAGGAAGCTCTGCACAGTCCATGGCAGGGTCAGCAGAGGGGCTGGGTGGGCTGCAGCACAGTCGGGAGGAGGCAGAGTGACAGGAAGCTCTGCACAGTCCATGGCAGGGTCAGCAGAGGGGCTGGGTGGGCTGTAACACAGTCAGGGGGAGGCAGAGTGACAGGAAGCTCTGCACAGTCCATGGCAGGGTCAGCAGAGGGGCTGGGTGGGCTGCATCACAGTCGGGAGGAGGCAGAGTGACAGGAAGCTCTGCACAGTCCATGGCAGGGTCAGCAGAGGGGCTGGGTGGGCTGCATCACAGTCAGGGGGAGGCAGAGTGACCGGAAGCTCTACACAGTCCATGGCAGGGTCAGCAGAGGGGCTGGGTGGGCTGTAACACAGTCAGGGGGAGGCAGAGTGACCGGAAGCTCTGCACAGTCCATGGCAGGGTCAGCAGAGGGGCTGGGTGGGCTGTAACACAGTCAGGGGGAGGCAGAGTGACCGGAAGCTCTGCACAGTCCATGGCAGGGTCAGCAGAGGGGCTTGGTGGGCTGCAGCACAGTCAGGGGGGAGGCAGAGTGACCGGAAGCTCTGCACAGTCCATGGCAGGGTCAGCAGAGGGAGGCAGAGTGACCGGAAGCTCTGCACAGTCCATGGCAGGGTCAGCAGAGGGGCTGGGTGGGCTGCAGCACAGTCAGGGGGAGGCAGAGTGACCGGAAGCTCTGCACAGTCCATGGCAGGGTCAGCAGAGGGGCTGGGTGGGCTGCAGCACAGTCAGGAGGAGGCAGAGTGACAGGAAGCTCTGCACAGTCCATGGCAGGGTCAGCAGAGGGGCTGGGTGGGCTGCAGCACAGTCAGGGTGAGGCAGAGTGACCGGAAGCTCTGCACAGTCCATGGCAGGGTCAGCAGGGGAGCGATCCGGAGGATCCCGTGGTGATCGTGGAACAAAGTGAAGGGAACGCCGATTGCGGCGCAGAACGGACCCATCTGGTAGC